>NC_080863.1:3677746-4045246 GCF_030435755.1 Ochotona princeps | reverse complement strand
ATTGTTGATGTTCTTCCGTGTTCCTGATGAGTGACTAACCTGCAGCTCAACTGTCTATTTTCCTCTTTCATGGCGCAGTAGCTTGGGTGAATGTGGGCAGATTCCCGCCCTACTTGTGCTTTATGATTTGTAGTTGAGCTTTGCACTTGTCTGTTTTCATTTGCTACAAGCTTTCAGATAGAAGTAAACTTTCCCAAAACAACACTGCCTTCGCTCTGGCCACATTTGAAAAAAAAAAAAAAAAAGACAACAAACAAACAAAAAACATAACGTGATTTTCTTTCTATCTTTCCCTCCTCTCTCCTTTAAGATGACCTGAGTGACGCTGAGGAGCAAGGCAAGGCTGTCAATGACAGGGAGTACTGGAGGAAACGGACGTGTTGTGATTCCAGAATTTGCAAAAGCACTGCATGCTGTCCCTTTCGTGAGTCCTGGCATGGGAATGAGTGTCGGTGTGACTGTCCCTGGCGATCGATGGGAACCTTTTGAGTGCCTTACACAATGGTTTTCTCGTGTGTTTATTGTCAAAGTGGTGAGAGGCATCCGGTATCTTGAGAAGACTTTTCTTTCAGTCAAGAATTCTCAACTATGTGGAGTTTATCCTGGGTTGTAAGGAATGATGAATTAAAACCGCAGCATCATTTTCTATTCGAGTTACAGACAGCGTGTGGTGGACATGCACAGCCATCCTGGAAGTCCTCCTCTGATCTAACTGAAGTCTTTGTACAGAACACAAACCCGTTTCTGCAGCCACTGTTGTTAGTCTCTTGATTCATGATGACTTAAGCACACTTGACATCAACTGCATCAAGATGTGACATGTTTTATAAGAAAAAGAAAAAAAAGTTTAAAATAAAAAAAATATTTTTAGGTATTTTCACACACACACACACAGACACACACATACACACACTGGCTTTTAAATAAATTTGCCTCCGTATTGATCAAAAATGACAAAACAAAAACAAAAGAATGAAACAAAATGGGAAGTAATTGAAAAGGCTTTAGGTTTCACCTCCATATTTTTCAAAGCCAAAAATGTAAATGCTAAGGAAAAAAAGAGGATTCCAATCTTGTAATTTAACATTGTTATTAAATCTTTAATGTATCCTATTCTTTAACATTTGGTGTTAATATATAATTACTTGCCAATGCCTGACATTTGAAATAAACACTTTTCTATTGTTTTATTTGCAAGTGGTCCAATTGATTTTGCTTAGCTGCAGTTTGGACATAAACCCAGTGAGTTTCAATACATGGCTAAGTTGCTAGCTTCCCAGAGAAAATATCCCCCTCCAAAAAGGCCAGCTGATGTTCTCAGTATAAACTTACCCCCAGACAATACCCGAAATCATTTTTAATATGTCTTACTACATAAAAGGATATTTGTTAATACAAAGGCATTTAATCTATGTAGGTAAATGCTGATAGAGTTAAGAGCTAATGGTAAACAATAAATGTTAGAGTATGTGAGATTTCATTTTAAAGTGTTTGAGCTTGCAGAAAAGTCTTAGTTAGAAATGAAATCGGAAATGCCTTGAAAGTAGCTGTTTAGATAATTGCCACTGAGCAAACTCCCTCAAGTAAATGTAAGATTTTTTTTTTTCATTTAAAAAGATAAGAGTTGTCAAACACCCTAAATATTCCAAGTAATTTAAGCACTTTGCATCTCCTACAGTATGGTTTCTTGCTGTCTCCATCAATAAAAACAATCCTCACATTTATTTTTATATGTAGTCCTTATTAGGAATGGCTATTTTAGGAGCCGCTTGTGGACAAAATTGTCAGTTCTCTGAAGACCGTTGACTAAACTGCTTTTAGGTTCCTTCAAACAAATGTAAAAGATCTATCTTTCTGATCATAAAATACTTTTTCATTTCCATTAAAGCCCCTCAAGTGAAATTAATTTAGGACTCAAAGCAATTATGAACATCTAGGCATTATGTTTAATATGTTATCATTTCTGCAATAAAACTTTTCAAATGTTTTATTTATTATATTCCACAGAGGAGAAGGAAAATGTAAAGCTGAACAATAGCCATTTGCACAGACATGATGGCCTGTGGCATCATGACATTCCTCACTGAACTTAGTTGTCCTAATGTCGTAAATTCCGACACTCAGCAGAAGTTCAGCGCATTTCTCCTCATCAGGAATGTTGGAGATGCATTTTAAGTTTTGATAATAAATGCTAGAATGACCAAATTGCAGAGCAAATGTTTCCATACTGTACTTAAAATGAGTTTTTAGAAAAGAAAATAAATGATGAATATATACAATCAATGCTATTTATTGTACCTCTGGGCCTATTCTTCTAAAAAGTGAGCTAATCATTTTTTTCTTTGTCAAGCTTGAACGAATGTAAATAACTGAAATAATGTAAAGTTATATTTTCATGTTTTTATAGATATGACATGGCAAGAATACATCATGTAACAGTATTCAACTATGGCTGTTGATTGGATAATGCCCATCTCAGTCACAAGTAGTAATCATAGTTTAATATCCATGTAACAGTGCATCACTATATTGCTATATCAATATGTCTGTGTGCGTATAAGTGAGAAGTGGCCAAACAAGAGTATTGACAGCTGCCTAAAGGTTTTTTTTTATTCATTTTATATAAAAGCTGTATGGAAAGACCAAAATGTTTATGAACTCCTTATGTGATTTACAACTGTCCTTTATTGTATTTTTGTTTGTTTACAGTGAAGTACCTTATTTTCTGCTGTGTTAAGTGGGTGTCAGACTCCAAGGAGACAGACACTTTCTACA
The DNA here is from genome assembly GCF_030435755.1 of Ochotona princeps. Lineage (NCBI taxonomy): Eukaryota > Metazoa > Chordata > Mammalia > Lagomorpha > Ochotonidae > Ochotona > Ochotona princeps. The sequence continues at coordinate 4,042,471 of NC_080863.1, read as the reverse complement.
ACTTCTATTGAAGATATTGGAATTTCCAATTTTTCATGTGTACTATGTCAGAAAATGCTTTTGATTTTATTTTTAAATCTAACATCAGATGGCTTTTCCAGAATGTTGTAAAAACTTCGGTCCTACATAAAACATGTTCTTACAAAAAGCAAAGATCTTTATTTATTTGCTCGTTTTTCTTTAATGATACTCCAAACTAATTTGTAAGATATATAAATCTGTGTTTAATCTTACTCCCAAAGAAGCCCAGCTATTTCAGGTAGAGAAGGATACTGTGGCATAGCTTATGTTTCAACAGGTACAAATGCAATAAGAGAGTGGAAACTTTTTGTAAACTAAAGGAATTCACAATTCTGATATTTGGGAATCTGTCATAATTAAAAGGGTTGTCGTAAGTAAAAACAAGGCCACTATTCATAGTGCTCATTTTATGATATATTTGGATGATAAAATGTCATGCATCACATATCGGCTATCACCCTGGGTTGTAATATTCATCTTAAAGAATGGCAAGATGACATGTTTTAAAATGCCCTGATTGTATATTTATTGTTTTACTGAAGGAGAGTACTAATTAGAAGCTAAAATTTTTGCCATGTGACTGTTTTCTTTTTAACAAAGGTCATCATTTTAGTGCTTAAGTAATTACCTTCACGTATTTCCTAACATTATTGGAACATTTTGATTTCTATAATTGCAGTTTTAAATTTTGTGGATTTTAATTTACTTACTGTTTAATTAATGAATGTAAAAAGGTGCATAAAACACAGCAATATAAATCTGAAAATATGATAAATATTCTGGGGAGTTATACAAATAAACTGAGCAAATAAACAGAAGCATTAATTACAAAGTGACCCTACACACAGTCCCACTACAAAACCTTAATTCATTAAAAAAATTTAAAAACCTGAGGTAATATGTTATAATTATATACAAATACAGTTGTTCCTACTGCATTACACACCGAAAGAACCAGTCCAGTAAATCACAGTGTTTATCTCAAGTACTGTTTCTCAGTAGCAATGTATTGCTGGGGAGGAAAATTTGGTTTTTTGCCCAGTAGCACTCTGTTTTGAGAGCGTGCTAGTGTGTCATGTAAAATGAATCATAATTCATCCAAATACTCTTTTTTTATCCAAATGAAATAAGTAGATGTTTGATTTAATTTGTTGCATCATTTACCTGTTTTACTGATGTTGACTGTGAATGTATGATTAATAGCGAACCACAATATTGAAATATTAATGATATAAAATATACAATATAAATTACACTTTACAGACTATATTCTTAATAACATTATTAGCAATATAACCTATATTATTAATAATCATAACTTTAGTCAATAGGTTGTTTCACAAATTTCATATGAAGCCTCAGCAATCTTATTAAAGAAATATAAAAATTGTACAAGTATTTACTTATAGTAAATTTTGCCAAAGGTGTTCCAATACTTAAAGTTGGTTTATTTTAAATCACCAACATTCAATGTGGGTAAGTATAAATAAATTATGTGTTCTGAATGAGAAATTAGGAATGTAAAATTTGTTCATCTTTTTAAAAGAAAGATTTTCTCTCATTCTCTTAATGAGAGTTTTAGATAGACCACTACACTAGAATTTCTGTTAGATACTAATTGTACATTGTCTATTTGTGTGTTTTAGCACAATTAGTAGGCAGCATGGTACTCTCAGTACGTGAAGGCTCCAACATACTTATACAGACATGATGATATTTCAACACACAAATGTGCAAATGCCCCAAGAACTGATCCAGTGGGAAAGTGCCAATGGGAGCTGGGTTGTGAGAATAGGTGTGGCTGCTTCGTGCCCTGTCTCTCCTCATCTCTTGCTGCGTTACCATTTCACATTCTCTTTTGGCCATTTTTCATTGATTAAAAGTGGTGCCTCTTTTTTGAGTTTCATGTTTACTTCCATGTTGTCCCATGAATGTCAGGCCTGTCTGACACGAGAGACTTTTGTGTGGACAATACTGGGTGCAAACTTCTTGATCAGACCCGAGGAACGGTTTTGAATTTTCTTAATAAGAGCAGTAAATAACTTGGGATTTTTTGAAAAAAATGACACATACTTGCTAAGCGCTATTGCAACTACACATATTGTGACTCAAGAATTTCAAGTTTGTTATATTCTTCCATGTACTTAAAGAATCCTTGAATTTATAGAATTTCTATAGGAAATAAGAGTCTATAGGATGAAGCAGAAAGAACAAAAGACTTTATTTTAGTGTTTGCTCATTAAAATTCCTTTTCAAAGGCACATTAAGAACCAGCAACCTCCTTGTTTGAGATCTGCGCTCTCACACGTCAGCCTATTCGTCATTTGTTTCTATTTCCTCTACATGTATTGGTTAATTTTGCTTTGTGGCCAGATTCCTTGTTGGATATGCACAAACCCTCCATTACTTCATGGTTGGCCTGATTTCATGAATGCATTTCATCATTTTAATATTTTTTTCCTTCCAGGTTAATGTGTCAATTTCATTTTGCTTTAAATTGGAATGTGTGAGAGTGGATTAAACTCTTGAGAGGGAATCAAGCATGGATTCTGTTTATCTTCCGTTTTTTTTTTTTCACGGCTATGTTTTGACTCTGTCTTCCCAACTGGAGGATGTGGACACTGGGATGGTCTCCCTGCAATAAGGAGAGGAAATGTGGTGGAATTATTTCAGGATGCCATGCTGTGTCTTTGGAGACAACGCTTTGAAGAAATGGTTTCATGCATTGGAGCACCAAGTGATGTAGACATAGATGTTGCTCTCCAGTTTGAATTTGTGCTAATCAGTTCCAATCAAACCACTGATTAAGCAATCCTATGTTGTTCCTTTCATTCATTAATTCACTTATTCAATCATTCCAGCTAAAAAAATCTCACTAAATGTATTTTATCATTGTCACTCAAGATCCGGAGATGCTGGATGCCTCAAATCTGAACTTAAAGGATTATATGCTATTTAATGAAGGTAGCTTTTTAAAATCTCATCCATGTAGAAATAATAATATGACTATTTGGATTATCCTGAGACAGCTAAGAGGTATATATATTTCTGTCCAACCATTTCGAACTGAGGACATTCAGTTTAATTTAGAACAGTTGTCTGGTAACAATCATCAAATATTCATAAAAAGTTATATTTTCTTTCCTCAGAAAAGTCATAAATCATGTTAAACTGCGCTTTCATTTAAGTGTATTATTGTTCTAATCAATATCTCTTTATTCTTAAATTGCAAAATTAAATTCATTTTAAAATGCCATAATTCAAGTATTATAAATAGCTTCTAGCTTCATAGTTTGCATGTACAGAGAGAGAAACTATTACTTTGCATAACAATTAATTCAAATAATAACCAAATTGTGTTTGGTAAGCAGCTAAGTAACATCTTATATTCAAGCTACAACAACGCTAAATTGAATTTTCTTATTTGGGACACACCTTGATAATTCTTAATCAGTAATCTATAGAATTGACAAATGTGATTTAAAAGAATATCGCTATTTATGATAATTTGTTGTAAAAAATTATGAAAACTTAGGGGGTTAATTTGCCATCTTAATGAATTTTCTGAAAAAAAAAGAAAATTATATTTGGGACCATTTAGTATATAGCCATATTACATTCATTATTATTATTATCCAATTATATTATTAATGTGTAAGAAAGTCCATTTGGTAAAAATTATGAAGTCCTTGAAGCATATTTTCTAGTTATTTTTATTGGACTTTCTTAATGCACTCTAGCAGTTTTTTGTGTATAAATCACATTTTTACCTTAACAGCTTCAACAATTTTGCGATATAAAAACCCCTGTGATTTGGGGAATTTTACGATTTAGACTCTGGGATTTGGTTGATTCATATATAAGCACACACTTGTGTACATCTTCATAGGTTTCACATGCAATTGCTTCATGATGATAACTTGCACGTTTTTCTGAAATAATCCTACAGAAATGGGAAGCCACAGTGAACTACATATTCTGTGTTTACTTATGTCTACCTCTCATCTCTTCTAACTAAATCCTGTTGGGCTGACTGTCACAACTGATTAGGGAGGGCTTTGTGCACAAAGGGACCAGGTTACCATCTCATCTGAAACAGTACTGCCTGCTTCCCAGAGCATAACAGCATCCCAATCTTTGCAGATCATCCTTCTGAACATGTGCCTTTGTTCTCAGGAAGTGCTAATGGAGATGATTAATTTGTAGCTGTCTACTATAGATGAGCTTCTTTTGAACTTAAAATGTTTTCTTGAATTTATAACTACTTTTAGTCTGTATCTTAAAAGGTTTTCAAGTCTGTTTTACATGTATTATCTTGTCGGTTATTTCTGTTAAAGAAACAAACATGTCGTTATCATTTTTTAATGGTGTTTGCATATCTGTGCATGTATATGTTCATGTGTGTATTAAAAAAATTCCACATCCTTTGTAGCATTTCTTCTAGTAATTAATTCCTTCTATCATTGTTAACACATCTCCTAAAGAAATGGTTTGGAGTAAATGATTATGGATATTTTAATGTGGTTTTCAAAAGAAATCAAGCAATTGTTTAGAGTAAACACAAAACACAATCACCAAACTCAAGCCCCAAACTGTGCCTTGATGATTTTATTTAGAATTTGGTTCTGACTGTTCCGGATTGCGTTTAAAAGATGTGCAGTGCACATTTAGTCATCAAGGCACCTCTACTTGGGAAACACCGTTTGAGTCATGTCTTCTCAGTGTCTTGTCTTTCACATTTTCTTCATCAGAAAAAGCCTACGGAGCAGTGAAGTTGTACTTTGTATTGAAAAGTGGTTTTATGGACATCAGAAATGAGCCCTGCTATTTGGTCAGATAGCTGATAACATTTTCTAACATCAAAAGAAAATAAGTTTCCAGTATATGTGTGTGTGTGTATCTATCTATCTATCTATCTATCTATATATTTCTTTTTTAAAATTTACTTATTTATTCCAAAGGCAGAGTTACAGAGAGAGGGGGAAAGACAGAGCTCTTCCATCTGCTGATTCACTCCACAGATGGCTGCAGCCATGACTGGACCAGGTCAGTACCAGGAGCCAGGAGCTTCATCTGGGTCTCCCATGTGGGTGCAGGGGCTCAGTACTTGTGCCATCTGCTGCTTAGCAGGAAGGCCATTAGCAGGAAGCAGCTGATGAAGCTGATCTTTGAGCTACAACTCTTCTTTTTATTTGAAACACAGAGTTTCAGAGAGGCGCTCTGCTCCAATACCCTTGGGTGCTTCCTGCTGCTCTGCAGTAGTTTCTCCTCAAGGATCCTTCTTACTGCTCAGATAATCACTGTGCGCACATGCATGTGAGGCGAGGCTTTTCCAGGACAGTGGCAGAGTCCCAGTGCAAACCCCTGAAGGCCTTTCCCTGGGCAAACCTTTTCCCTCCCTTACTTCTACTGAAGTCTAGTCACTTGGGCTCCAGCTTTAGCTCTTCAGTGTGCACGGCCGGCCTCTGCGGAAGGTCCGTGATCTGCACGGAGGCATGGAAATGCCCTCTACCCAGCAAGCCAGGGATCATGCCATTCATTCCTCATCTTTCATTCCCTCACGTCGAATGTCGTAAAATGCCTTGTGAGTTTAAGTCTTATTTTTCTAATCCAGTTCTCTTAAAACAGAAGATAAATCTAATTCTGGTTTCTCACAGCATCAATTATAACACTAGGTTTTAACCATTTATTATGAACAATTAATAAACATGTTGATGACAAATACTTTGAAGATTCAAAGATGCTAAGGAACGTAATATATGATTGGGTCGCCAATAGATGTTAGCAATTAGGGAACGGGATTCAAAATCAAACATATTCTAAGAATTAAGGAGGATACAGTGGGAAAGCAACACAATGGACTGTGAACAAGAAATTAAGTTTTGGAACACAGTGAAGCTTAAGCGTACAAGATGACAGGAAGGCGCAGGGCGTGCTGCAGGGAGCTGAGTGTGCGGGTGATGTAGCATTCCAGGGAAGTAGAGTTTGTTTTTTCCTTCAGCATACACAGCAGAGAGGGAGCAGCTCCATCATGGTTAGTTGGCTTTCAGTGGCATGCTTAGTCTTTTTATTGGCATTTTCCCGTCCCCTGCAGATGAATGCTGTGAACAGGTTTCCACCGAACAGCTGGCTTGGGCAACTGCAGCTGTAGTTACAAGCAAACGGAAGGAAGGAGTGGCTATCCTGGGCCCAGCTCTCTTCCCTGCTGTCCAGGCTGTGAAATATGACTGAGCTTCAGTCACTGCCGTGGATTCACTGGGAGCTGTAAATATATTTAGAACAGAACCAAAGAGTGTGTGTGTGTGTGTGTGTGTGTCTTTGTCTCTCAAAAGTGTTGTCTTTCTGTGATTAGTTTTGCTATATGCACCAACATACTGTCTCGTGGACACATTTTCATTTCTGTCTTCATAATTTCATGCTGCTTCTCTCTCATAATTTAATATTTTAACCACTCCTTTACATATTCCACAAATGTTCATTAGACAGCTGATTTTCTTTTAATTGTTACTTCTGAAAAATTCCAGACACTGATCATTTGACACATGATCAGGGTAGCCGCTCTTTGTTGTGGATGGTCAGTTCAAAGACATGAAAATATTTGTTTCCTGAGGAGAAAAATGCTACATGTTTGAGACAGGGAGCATTTTTCTATATGGAATCAAAACAAGGAAGAATTTCAACCATCTCTAAAGGAAGACAAGGAGAGATCTCATCTAGAAGTGTGTTAATCCAGGTAGAGTTATGAGCATCACTGCTTGTATTAATACATTTACTCTAGCAGGAAAGAGTCTTTTCAGTCTAAAATCCTACTCCGCATTTCGTGTGTCCTATGTGTGCAGCCTAGCATCGACTGGACACACGTTTGAAGCAACTGCATTCATTTATTCTTCCAAGTCATAGACATACTTAAGACGACATAATTGTTGTGTTGGAGGTAACATAAAAATGATGACGACATTTTACATCTGTGCTACCTCCATTTCCTCAGGTTCATCCTTTTATTTGTCACTGTCTACTAACATCTCTAATGTTGTTTTCACATACGCCAGTGAAAATTATATAACCTTTCTTCTCAGAGTTACACCTGAAGTTTTTGTTTGATGTTTTGAAGATTCCAGAAGGTGCTGGTAAACTGGGAAACTGGTTCAGAGAGATCAAAACACAGACTGGCTAGCTTCATTGGTTAATCTCCTTGATATAAACACTGCAACAGCTACCTACTATTGACAACCATATGGCAAAATTCATCAATACATAGGGATTATCTCTTACTAGTCAGAATTCTCTGGCTCCAACACCAGTCGTTTTTGGACGAAACGTAGTCAGGTTTCTTGTAACATCTTATTAGGTATCTCTTGGAAATCTTAGATACCCATTAAGGTCATTATCTCCTTCTTGGTCATTAGTGGTTCCGAAGAGCAGTATCATCGACTTGTACTATATTTGTCTTTTCTGCATGAAACCCTTTTTTACCTATACATTAAATTACTTTAGAACCGGCTCCCATATGGGATCCTGGTGCATTTAAGGCAAGAACTTTAGCTGCTAGGCTTTCGCGCCGGGCCCAATCCTCACTAATTCTAATGTAGATTCAATATAGGTTATAGGTACAATTCTGACATGATGACACTGCCTGTCTTTTCCTTCTTTCCTTTCTTCATTTTCTTTTCTTTTCTTCCTTCCCTTTTTTATAAGAAGTATTTTTTAAGATTTTTTTATTTTTATTACAAAGTCAGATATACAGAGAGGAGAGATAGAGAGGAAGATCTTTCGTCCGATGATTCACTCCCCAAGTGACCGCAACGGCTGGTGCTGTGCCGATCCGAAGCCGGGAGCCAGGAACCTCTTCCAGGTCTCCCAAGCAGGTGCAGGGTCCCAAGGCTTTGGGCCGTCCTCGACTGCTTTCCCAGGCCACAAGCAGGGAGCTGGATGGGAAGTGGAGCAGCCGGGATTAGAACCGGCACCCATATGGGATCCCGGCATGTTCAAGGCGAGGACTTTAGCCGCTAGGCCACGCCGCCGGGCCCCCTTCCTTGCCTTTTCTTCCTTCCTTCTTTCCTTGATTCTTTTGCTTCTCCTTTCTTTTACATTTTTGAGATAATGTTTTACAATTTGAATGGTAGATTTACAGAAAGGAGGAGGAGCATCATGGGGCGGAGAAGAGAGAGAAGGGGGCTCTTCCATCCTCTGGTTCACTTCTCAGTTTGCCACAGTGGCTGGAGCTGAGCTGCTCTGAAGTCAGCCAGGGGCTTGTTCTGGGTTTCCAGATGTGTGCAGGGTGCCAAGGAATTTTGCCATCCACTTCTGCTTCTCAGTCTATAAGCAGGGTGCTGGAACGGAAGTAGAACAGCCTGTACTCGAACCGGCTCCCTGCCTTGGGACGCCAGTTCTGTAGGTGGAAGATTTGCCTGTTCTGTTGAGCCACTACGCTGATCCTGAGATAAAGTATTTTTAATTTCTACTAATTAAAGAGTTCAAAAAATAATAATTAAAAAGATTCTAATTCAGCAAAAATATAGGCAAGGGCTATAAATAACTGTATTAAAAATGAACATTTAATTTCTATTTAAATAAATTTTAAAATAATCACTGGTTATTAAATATACGCCAGCATATCATTTTTTATCATTGATTGACCAAGGCATAAAACACAGCTTGACGAAACTATTTGCAGCAATATTGATGCATACCACTAAACATGTCTGTAAGACGACAGGTGCAGATAATTATCATCATAAAAAAATCTCATTTTTTAAAATCAATTATCCAAAAGTGACATGGCATTCACTTTTTAGAAATTTATCAGATGTATATGTTGCCGAGCGCCTAATTTAATCTCAGCGGATGAATATTAATTTGTAGTGACAAATGACCAAATTTCTCTCTACAAATGATCCCTAAGGAATTATTTTCATATTGTAATGAATTACACATGATTAGTTTTATTTGCTGGTAATATCAGTATTTTGACTACAGCTAATTACAGATCTCTCTTCAACTGCAGGGAAATGGAAGGCATATCTAATACCAAAATTGTAGCTTGTTAAAGCAACCCTAGTTCCAATATCAAGTCCTGCTCCAATCCTATGTTTGTATGGAAATTACCTTATAACTCTCACTTCCCTCATTTTTTGTGTGTGAGTACTACATTTTGCTGATATTTTCTCAAAGTAGAAATCGTGATGCTCTCCTATAATAAGTTATTCAAGATTTCCCTATCATATGATAGATGAAAATCTCTAAGCCCTACCTCAGTCTACAAAGTCCTAATGTCCCCTGGCTTCTCCTGAGTTATCTGTGTGAAACCACTCACCACAGCTCACCCCACTACCCTGGCTTTCCAGGGACGCAGTGGTTCTTACTGCTACTGTTTTGTGCCAACTACCTTCCTGCATCCAGGGCCTTTATTGGATCATCATACACTGTCAAAAACATGCTTTCAGGGATGTAGCCAGGAAGGCCATCCTCTGTGATGCCAAAACCCCGTCTGCTGTTTCGTGTGCTGGGTACTCCAATTTCAACAAGAACCCTGAGAGTGATCCTGGGAAAGCGGCAGAAGATTGTGACAATCTATCGGTGCCTACGCATGTATTCTCTCTCTCTCTCTCTCTCTCTCTCTCTCTCTCTCTCTCTCACACACACACACACACACACACACACTTCCAGATCTGTATTCTACTGATATATATTGGTATCCATGTGCCCATCCATGAATGACATCCAATCTTTCTTAAAGCTGCAATGCTTACTCCTACACCAGTACAGCTGAGTTATCAAGACTACACTGGTGCTATTCCAAGGACCATGCGTTTTAGGAAGATGAGCACACGTCTCCGGACTTCTTATACCTCCTACCGCCCATCCTCCCAAAGAGGAGAATTTGTTCTTCAGAAGGCAACCAGATAGAAAGGCTGTCAGATAAGGCAAAGTGACCTCGGCACAGGGTGGGATGCGTGCCCCCAGAGGCGGTGAATCCGTCTCAGATGATCAAGTTAGACACTCTTGGGGAACTATGGGAAATGTAGCTTTCCAAACTTACAATGACCCATCAAACACTGATAAAATCTGACAAAAACTTAAAAACAACAGCAGCAACTTTAAAGTAAGGGGATACTACACAGTTTGGAAATACTTCAGTGAACAAAGTGTTACTTTATCGTCTAAAAAATACATTAAGATCACTTAAAAATGATGGCTGCAAATGCGCTAACACTAAAAAAAAGCTTCTTTGAAATCTTAGTCACGTGTGATTTGTTTTGCACCTTAGTTTCCTTAAAATTAAATAACAACTTCAAAATAGTCACTACATGTTGAATATTCCATGATACCAGAAATGAGTGTTACTTTTATTTTTTATTTATAGCCTTCTTTGAAAAGGAATATTAAAAAGAATTAATTTTAAGGGTGCTTTAGCGATTGAAACAGTGCAGCACAGGGTTTAAACAACTGAGGAGCAATATTTGGAAAATTAGAAAAATTGAACACCAGTGCTGCTGCAGAATGGAAAATTCAGTTCTCACAGACATGCACAGAAAAAGTATAAAAACAGGCAAAAGAAGAAAGAAGATAGCAAACGGTAAATAAAGATTGTATTAGCAAAAGGCATTGGTTCTTGCTATGTGCTAAACAGAGCAGGGGGCTTAACTTTCTCTGTGGAGACAGATTGAAAACTAATTAATATGTACAGAGAATAATAGATATAAAGTTATATATATATATGCTTTTACAAACAGCATTTTGTGTATGTATGACATAGATACAAACATTACAGATAGGAAATATTGTGATAGAGGACAAAAAAATCTTCTTGATTTCCTTAACAATGAACGAGAATTTCTGAGAAGTCTTGGTTGAATAGAGGCAGTAGTACCAAGGGATGAGTGGATGGGTGCAGGAGACAGAAGGACCTGTGCTTCAGCTTGCTATTTCTTACAGAGAAATCCTGCACATCTGTCACTCACCTGTGCTTAAAATAGACACATAGCACTTTATCTGCATTCAAATGCACGAGTGACTCTTATTTGTGGTTGAACCTGAGCGCTGTGGGATTGTGCTTCTCCGTGCCTTATGGGTACAGGTGTTAACAGGGCACAGTTAAGTAGTAATAGCAGTCTGTTTCCAATGTTTCATTATGTAGATGATGTTGAACATCTGCTCTGCTTCTTCCAAGGATTGCAGGAAGGAAGTGAAAAGCAGCAAGTGTGTTAGTTTCTGATATACCACCGGCGCTGTGCGGCAGTGCCAGGTGTAAGATGTCTTTTGACAGTGATGAAAAGCAAAGAGGAGACACGGTGTTTTCTCTGAACCTAAGGCCTGGCAGGTAGAAGAGGGAACGAAGGCTGGCTGTAAACTAAGAACCTGTTAGAAAAAATATGGTGTCATGATACTTAATATACAAGTATAATGACTACTATGTTTATGACTGATTCTCTTTAAGCTAGTTTTTAATATCCTGTACTTTATCAGATAAGTTAGAAAATGCAAATTTTAATGCAGGCTAACCAAATTTCTAATTAGCAGATCTTCCCTTCATTACAGCCCTAGTTCTTGTACTATAATTAGATTTCAATGCATAATATTGACTTAGTAGTAATTAAATCTGTGTGAATGACTGACTACTTTTATTCAGTATCAGATTTAGATCAGAGGAGTTTCAAGCTAATTATTTTGTAGAAAGGCTTTCTAAATAAACACAAACTGTATTATAGCAAAAGGATGAGTAGAAGAAATAAACCTTAGTTTTTACAGAGGGAAACATTTCGAATGTGAGGTGTCAAAAATAAATGGTTTTAGAAATTCGATTATTTCAAAATTTCACATGAGATATGCAGTATCTTTCTGTGTCCGGTTGATTTCATGTAACATATGGATCTCTGCGTTCATCAGTGTCATCCCAAATGAGAGGCTCTTTTATCTTTCAAAGGATGAAAAACATTTGTGTCCATATTTATACATGTATATATGATATATACATACATATTAGATATATACATATGTGTGTATGTAAAGTCCTTTACATATATTCTAACTACATCAATTCATCCATTGAAGGGCACTTTCATAGTTTCTTAGTTTGCAAATAGTGTCCCGCTAATGCTGGGAGGACAGCTTTGTCTCTGACATACTGATTTCATTTCTTTTGAATCTGTTTTCAGAAGAAGGACTGCTAAATCACGTGGTAGCTGTATTTTTAATTTTTTGAGAAACATCATCTTGTTTTCCTTATTGACTTTTATCAATTTACATTCTACCATTGGTGTGCAAGGGTTCTGTTTCCTGCACATTCTTATCAAAATGTGTTACCTTCTTCATCTTTCTGAGAGTAGCTGTGAGGTGACACCTCACTGCCATTTTGTATTCTACTTACGATTGAACTTGGTTATCAGACAGGATGGAAAGGAGGTTAAGGTAGATTAAATTATACACATTCTAAGTTTTAATTCTAAGATTTAAAAAAAGCTGGAGAACTAAAGTAGTGAATTTACAACATGAAGAATAGAATTAGTGTTGTATATATGGCACCTTTACTGAGAGTAAAGGTCCAATACTGTAATGTCACACACCTCTACTGCCACACCAGCACACACACACAGGGGACAGCTGCGAGGTGATCGCTATGACCATTTCTATGACTGTTAATTATCCTGCAGTGTGTGTGTGCATAATGTTATAAATTATATAATCAATACATGAATTAAATGCAGATTTCAATTCCCTCTTCAATTTCACTTGCAGTTACTCCCAATCACCCATCTCTGATACCTGGCAACTACTGATTGCTTTCACCATTTTTTTGAATCATTACAGCTTTGTTAAAAACTTTATATATGCAATGACAGTATGTGGTGACTTCCAAATCTGTCCAGAATTTGGTAGAGATTTCTTCTTTTAAAAAAGAAGCAATTATTTCTTTTCCTTCAACATGAGCTGGATTTACTAAATGGATTAGCCCTGAAATAAATGTGAAATGGGTGCTGTTCGGTTTCAAAGCTTAGGAAACAAAAGTCTCTCTCTCTCTCTCTCTCTCTCTCTCTCTCTCTCTTTCCTTCCCCTACTCCAACCCCTAAAAGAAGCCAGCCACCACGTTGTGAGCACAATCACATATTCTGTAGAAAAGTCCCCATAATGCTAACTTCAGTCATATTAGGATATTGTGACAGAGAAGCCCAAGTGAGTCACCCGTGAAGAACAGACATCTGCATCTTACAATTCTGCGGTCCTGGAAGCACGGTATCAGGGCATCAGCAGGTCCAGCTGTGGCAGAAGGGAGGACTGCTGTGTGCTCGCATGGCAGAAGGCAGCGGCTCATGAACTCCCTTCATTGAGCCTCTTTGTGAAGGTGTCTGATCCCATTTAGGAGGGAAGATCCTACACAGCCTGGTCACCTCCTAAAGACCCCAACTCTGTCCTGTTGCCTTGGGAGTACCTGAAGCTTTAGAGTGGACAGTAGCCAAGTCTGGTACTCCTGCGTGTGAGATCAAGCTGCTCTCTGCCACATTGGCACCCCATATGAGTGCTGGTTTCAGCCCAGATGCTCAGCTTCCAATCCAGCTCCCTTTCAATGCGCCAGTGGAAGTGGTCAATGTTTTGGAGCCCTTGCCACCTACATGAGATGGCTGGATGGAGTCCTTGGTGCTCTCTCTCTTTCTCTTTCTTTCTCCTTCCTTTCCCCCACTGACTTTCAACGGTAAAAAATCTTTATAAATTAGTAAGAAGTAAATAAATAAATAAAACCAGTAAAAAGAGCCTCACCCTTTGCCTCAGCTCTCTGAATGTCACATCCCATTTTTGGAACATAATGTGTTTGACCATCTACTAAGTTTTGTTAAAGACTAGCAACACTAAGCTTAGGAAACTCGATCTTTTAAAAACTCATTTTCTTCTAGTGCATCTGTCTATACAAAATTAAGGCGCTTTTTGTAGGGAGCAACAGTGTCTCACTGTGACTCAGTTTCCCTCTGAGAATTCACTCTGAAATCAGCCCTCCAAGGATGCTTGGGGTAAAAAGCTTGGGATGCTGACAGCTTGATGGCATCCAGGTGCCCTGAGCATCACCTTGAAGGGGCAGGTATTCCCAGGCTATCTGAAAACTGTCCTTTGTGGAAGAATGGCGTTTGGTTCCTCACTAGCATTTAGCATGACTATTGGAAGCCAGATGGAGGATGCTATGGATTGAATGTATCCTTTCCTAAAACCAGATGTTACCAATATGATGATACTAAGTGAAGCCTTCCCGAGGTGATTAGGCTGTGACTGTTAGATGCTCTTACTCAGGGATTTCACAGGGGGAGTTGATCCTTCTGGCGTCCTCCTGACATACCAGGACACAATATTCCTGCCCTCCAGAAGATGCAGTAATCAGGGGAACATTTTCTGAAGCAGAAACCAGATGCTCATCAAACATTAAATTTTGTAAAAACTTGAGCAATTTCCACATTGAAGACTTGGCAGATAAATGGATTATTGCAAGTTTCAGAGTCTAATCGAGCCATTGTCTATGGTTACCAATTAAACAATCTTTGCAAAATAAATGGAAGATTTTCTCTTTCCTTCTCAGTTATTCCACCTCAGAAATAACTAACTAAATAAAAGAATTTGTACAAAGTTTGGGAAAGCCAACATGAATAGTTTTATTCCGTATGGGATTTCTTCAGGTTTTAGACAATCCTATCAGATGGGAAAGGAGTAAATATAAAGGATATTTCTCATTTTTGATGTCTTTAAAAGACAAATGACTCACTAAGGCAAAACATGAGTGCATATTGTGTTATGAGTTTCATAAAGAAGTTTGTATATAAAAACATATGGTGCAGTAGAGAAAAATAAAGTTTACATGAAGTGGAATAATCTTTCAAAACAGACTGCATTCACCAAAGAATGGAGAGAGAAAAGGAGAGAGGTAGCACACACTAATGACAAATTGAAGAACTTAAAACTCAATGTAAAGGATAACGGGGAAAATGAGACCAAAAAACAGACAGAACAAAAACCATGCAGATAAAACTGAATCCTCCATAACGTAGGAGCAGGATCCAGCCTCTTGTCTGCCTCCCTTAACGCAAGACATTCTTGCCGGCCCTTTACCAAAGAAGTTTGCTAAGTTAAGGCAGTGATCCAGCTGACCTTGTAAGGGCTAATCACTGGACTTCAGGCATCACTTACTTCAGGACTCCATTGTGTTTTGTGGTGTTGGGTAAATTTACAATCTCTTCCTTTTGTTATGGATTTGTTATTAGATTTGTATCACATTAATATTGAGATTGTAAATATTGGTCCCACCATTTTCCCTCTCAAATACCAAATCTCTATCTATCCATCTGTCTCTAATCCGTCCATCTGCACGGATTTAGCTTACGATGTATATTTGTCAGTATTCTTTTAGGTTACTTAAGGTATTTTCGCTAAATTGCCTTTTCTAGTCTTCCTTGTGTTCTCATTTTAGTCTGTGTCTCTATTTGCATGTTTAAAATCACTGAGAACACACTCCAAGTAACAGACCAAACATTCACAAACATGTAGGGAAGGAGTGTAAGAAAAGATGTTGAAAATCCTTATTTACATTGCATCAGAATAAATATCAAAGGCAATGCAAGAGGTGGATTATGTAAAACAAAACAAAAGAATCCAGCACTGCACACGTGGGAGACCCCTGCAGCGGAGAAGAAATGAAAGGAAATGAAAGGTAACAGGCCATTTGGATAGTTAAACAGCTGTTCTTGCCCTCAGAAATGACTCTTTTTCTTTCCTCAGGGACTGAAAGGTCATCTTAATATATCTTTACTATAAAACAAAACACACTGCATGGTGTGGTTAGGAAAGACAAAGTGCCAATAACGATGCCTTGTGGGGAGCCATCTGAGAACCTTCCAGTAAATAATGCCCTTAGCTCCAGAGAGCAGTTCTCAGACAAGTAGGATTTGAAATACCACACCTACAGAGCGTATTCATCATCTAGCTTTCCTACTCAAATGCAAATTCATAATGCAATATCCTAATGCCACTTGACAGGAAAACAGGAAGTGCACCTTTTTCTGTACATGGTTTTCAAAACCCATGCGGGATTGAAACTCTGTGACTGCCATTAGAAGAAACAAAAGCCATGTCATTTGAGCACTTCGCTATGATCGGAAAACAGAAGCTTGGATGTATCATTCAAGAGTAAGGATTTACACAGACGATCAGTTCAATTTACAAACAGAAAAGAATACACTTCAAGATAGAGAAAAAAAACATCAAGCAATGTTTCACCTTTTCACTTAGGCTAAAAAGCAGAGGTTTTAGGAAAAAATTATCTAAGCTTTTCATTATAGGGCAATTGCATTAAATCTGCCACTGACATTACATTTTGTTGAGTGTCAGCAAAACAGTACAATTTAAATTTCAGGAACGTAATTAACTCAACAATTGACAGTTGAATGATTCTCCATTTTGGATTTTAAATGAATGTTCTGGTCATTCTTTTCAGAAGCTATAATAAAAAAGCAGACATTTTAAATAACCTAGGTGGACTATTACTTGCTTTAGAGCATTCCATTGCACACTTAAATACTACTTTTAACACAAATGACTATGAGCTACACATTCTTTATGCCTAAATCACCAATTTTATCTAAATTCATGGACACTGAGTTCAGACATGCCTAGTAGGATAAAAGTTTCTTCTATTTTGACAAAATGTGGCCCATGGATTAGTAGCATGAATATCACCTGGGAGGCTGTTAACATAAGAATTGGTATCTTAACAAGTTCCCAGGTGACTATGTTCATATTAATGCTTGAGAAGCTTTGCGAAAATGAGAAATAGGTATTAAAAATTAAATAAACGTATTTTAATTTTACATCCAGAATAGAAGAAATATTACTATAAAAGACACACCGAAATCCCACCTAACTGCAGTAGGAATGGCCTACATCCAGAAAACTACTAACACATGGTATCGTGGACGTGGCGAGAAAGGAAGCCTGTACCACTGGTGGCGGGGGTGTAGACGATGGAGGCCAGTACAGAGAGTGCTGAGACAGCCAAGCACTGATCTACCGTATGATCCAGTTACCCTACTCTGGGAATATATCAAAACGAAGTAAAAATTGCATTTGAACAAATGACATACAACCCTATATTGATAATCACAATTCAGAATTGTGAAGACATGGAAACAGACCAGATACTCATTGAAAGAAGAATGGATAAGGAAACTGTGGTACCTCTACTCCATGAACTACCCCACAGCCATTAAAAAGAATGAAATTCTGGCCCCAGAGTAATAGCGTAGCCTTGAGCGCGTCTGGATCCCACATGGGTGCTGGTTCTAATCCCAGCGACCTTGCTTTCCATCCAGCATCCTGCTTGTGGCCTGGGAAAGCAGTCAAGGACAGCCCAAAGCCTTGGAACCTTATACCCACGTGGGAGATCTGCAAGAAGCTCCTGGCTCCTGGCTTTGGATTGGCGCAGCTTCAGCCATTGCCGCCACTTGGGGAGTGAATCATCGGATGGAAGATCTTCCTCTCTGTCTCTCCTTTTGTCTGTATATCTGCCTTTCCAATAAAAACACACAAATCTTTACAAAAAATTCTAACATTTGCAACAAAATGGTTTGAACTTGAGAAACAGTCAAAGTAGACTGATCCCCAAAGGACAAATATGTTTCTGTGATGCAAAGCAAATTTCATGCAAAACATATATTAAAAATAGATATATAGGTGAAAACTGCACACTAATGTTCTTACTGATGAACTGTATCATGGAGACCAGCATACTGGGAAGTGAAGATGTTGGCAAACAACACCCCAAACTGGTTGGAGTCATCCTTGTAGAACCACCAGATTGGGTCCACTCACCCAAAATGCAGAAAATCAATCAGGGTGGGGGGAGAAAATAAGGTCTTTATTACAATGCACAGAGCAGGAGACTGACAGCTATTGCTTAATTCCTGGCATCCCCAAAGAGCCAGGGGTGAAGATTTTTATAAACAGAAAATTAAAGTCTTAGAGTTGCTAGGCTCCCGATCGGTCAGTGGTACTATGATCTTGAAGGATTTTATGATGGTCTGGTGAACTCCAGTCATTAGTGACGTGGGTGGTGGTGATGGTGGTGGCATTTGTTCAGGTTTCTAATGCTACACACTTGTCATTTTCTGGCATATTTTTTCCATTGATTTTTATTGATAGTGAACTATATGATTTTTATTTCAGTAAAGACAGTGTGGTATGTTGCACACCAAGATATCTTGAATATAACATCTAATGATTTTAATTCTATTGAATGTATGAGGTATAATCATAGTCTGATGAAACATAAGACCCCACTAGAACTTACTAGAATCATGTGAGAGACTAATCCTAGGCATGTCAAATCAAATCCCGAAAGCATCCCCTGGGACTGCATAACATTTTCTTAAGACACTATAGCTTTTGCAGAAACAGAATTTCACTTCTTCGGATAATTGAGGATTAAGGGAGACACCTGTGAAAGCAATCTGAGAAGGACTTCAGCAGGAATAGATTGTGGTGACATTGGCAAAGAAGGTAGTACTCTGAGCTCACTGACCCTTCCAACGCAGAGGGAACCTGCAGCCTGAGTCAGTGTCCCTTTGTTTCCTCGGGTTTAGGGTAGCTCCCGGACATGTGAATCTATACCAGGAGCTTCACTTCCGGGAGCATAAGGCTTTTCCATGCCCATATGCTGAACAGGGAAATGTGAGAGAATAAAATGTCCAGATGAAGTTAGAGCTCATGAGCAGCTCACAAATACAGAAGACGAAAACAAAGAATTCAGTCCCCTGTATAAATACAGAAGGCCTGTATTGATCTTGCTGGCTTAGTCTTCCTGGCCACCTTGGGATTATTCAATGTGAATCTATTTGGGGAAAACTGGCCTATTTTAGAGCAGTGTGGCTACCATCCATCTAGCACCAAACAGCTTCATTCTGGTTTGTTTTCATCTAATCAGTCTGGTATGTGAGGAAAGTCCAATTCAACGCCTCCCTCGTTACATTTACCAGGAGGAGAGCACATTGCCAAGCTTGAGAGCGAACTTGAACTCATTATCTCAGAGGAAGCAAAATATCAACCTGTGATTACATCATAAATGGGTAAGGAAAAATACTGATTCAGTTCAGAGTAGAAGTCCCGTTCCTAGTGGAATAGATTTAGGGGAAGAGTAGATGGTGCCTTGATAACTGAATGGAAACACTACTGGAGCAGATCTGATCATGGCAACCAAGCAGTGCTAGCAGCCAAAATACCCCATGATGTTTGGACATGAAAATGTTTTTCTTCAAAGTTTCTTTATTTGAAAGACACAAAAACAGTAAAAGATACAGAGACAAGGACAGAAAGAGAAAAAAGAGATCTTCCATTTGCTGAGCCTGGCCAAAGTTAGGAGCCAGGAGCCTGGAATCGTATCTGCACATATCCTACATTGGTGACACGGACGCAAGTGACCACTGTCTTCTGCCTGTGAGCAGGAGGCTGGGTTCAAAGTGTTGGAGCCAGGACTCAAGACAGGCTGAAGGCTTCCCAAAAGGTAGCTTAACTCACCGAGTCCCATGTTGGCCCCTAATGAAGTTTTTTAAAAAGGAGAGAAGATTAGGAAAAAAAAAAAAACCTTGTAAATTATGAGAAAATCAGATACAAAATTTAAAAAGTGAAGTCATAAGTAAAAAGAAAATATTGGGCCTGGCACAATAGCATAGTTGAGGGTGCCCCAAAGCCTTGGGACCCTGCACCCACGTGGGAGATGCAGAAGAAGCTCCTGCCTCCTGGCTTCAGATCAGCTCAGCTACAGTTGTTGAGGTCACTTGGGGAGTGAATCAGCAGGAAGATCTTCCTGTCTCCCCTCTCTGTATATCTGACTTTCCAATAAAAATAAAAATAAATCTTTAAAAAAATAAAAGAAATGAACCAGCATGTGGAAAATCTCTCTCACTCTCTCACACTCTCTCTGTCCTATCGTTGCTTTGCCTTTCTCTTAAAAATAAATGAAGTTAAAAATAACAATTTGGTGTGTTTGACTCCCAGTGGCACAATAGGGCTATACCCAAGCAAGAAATGATCAGTCGAGTGTTTGGCACAATGGTCACAATGAAACTTGGGGTGCCCACATGGCATTGTGGAGAGCAGTTCCTGAGATTTGCTAGCCCTCACCCGTGAGGGAAGACCCAGAGCGAGTGCTCAGGTCTTGGCGTCAGCCTCATCCAGCCTCTGCTGGTGTGGGCGTGGGGTCAGACACTGTGTGTGCACATGCGTGCCTGTTTAATACATGTTTAATACATGTTTAAAGATGAGAGAAAGAAACGGTGGTCAATTCTGTGAAACTACACGACTTAGCGTCAATTTAAGAATGCAGTCATCGCTGCCAGGGTTTAAATAAACAATACTTTCATTTCTATTACTGTCAGGGTCAAACAACATTTTGCTTCACCAAAATTATTTTAGTTTTCCTTTTGAGTGCTTTTACCTCCTCCCCATTTTTGCCACGCACCAGATAATAATTTGTGATTAAACTGTCCTTTTAACTTACAGCACTATCCTTTTTCTGTTTTTATAGCCCAACCTCCCAGCCTCATGGACATCTCTTCCGTATATCCCCACTCACTCACTATAAGGTGTGTGCATAGATCCCATATTTCTTCTTAGCCTCATCCATCCCACTTTAAAGTGTCTTCTGGCTTAGTATAATTCTTACTGCAGAAGTTCTTCAGTGACAAAGGTTGCTTAAGCATATTTTCCAAGTGGGCACCAGCATGTATATAACAAGCACAGAAAAAGCATCAAAGTTCTAAAACAAAGCATTGAGAACAGGGCACTGTTTTCAGGTGACTTGCATTTTTCAGGAAACTTTTGGGAAAGTCTAGAAACACATTTGTTTGTGGCACTGGGGCGTCTACTGTTGGGAGGTCGGGGGCTGCTAACCAGCCTACCATGCGCAGGCTAACCTTCCGCACCATGGGGTTAAACAAGATGCTGGCAGTATCAAGACTGCGTAACTCCAGTTTGCTAGGAGGTTACTGTGAAGTTGGAAGGGGAGGTTGGATAAGCTTTCCTGAAGCCCAACTTCCCTCATTTCACACACTCCTCTCTGTAAGAGTCTACTGAAGAGACTGCGGCCCAGACTACAGCGCAAAATCATACCATTGATTGAATAACTTTTAAACAAATATTCTCTACCACTCCAATGCATTTTCCCCTTAGATTTGTTATGAAATAGCAACAAATGACAGCCCTTCAAATAGCTTTGAGTGGAACTCCATACAATTGTAAAAAATTGATAGTGCAATCCAAAATATAATTATTGAGTGATTTTAGTGAATGTATTTTGCAAGTATATAATTATTTTTATTCTGGCACCCAAAAATCCAATCTCCCGAGAAAAAGAAATGGTTATTACTTTCACCAGGTTCTGTTTTTATTCAGAGGGAAATAAGGCAAATATTTAAAAACACTTAAGAGGAATATTCCTATCTGATATGCTCACTATTCATTCATTCAGGATAAAGTAATTTGATTTGACTTGTCAAAAGATAGCCAAAGAGAACGTTTGGCTGCAATACACTCATCTCATTCATTTAATGTAATGATCCTTTTGGAAGCACTGATTTCAGTAAAGATTTCTTCCCATTTTTCCCTCATGAAAACCTCCTTAGTCACTGTCAGCTGTTCTATGCATGAGGGATTTCAGTGTGTGGGTGACTGCTTCCTGGACGGGAAATGGTAAGCAACTCCTTCCAACGCGTTTTGTCCTCATTGCTTTGCTCACAGTGCCCAAGGAGACATGGTCGCCACTATTCCCAAGTAGTCAAACACTTTTGCAAACGGCAGCCCTGGGAGGACCGCCAACTGGACATTTTTCTAGAAGAGACTCCTTGTTGGAAAAGAAAATATGGCAATTCAGAATCAATTTTGATGAAAGTTAAACAGAGTTCCTTTTTTTTATCTGATCCACTCAATTATGTTTACTACTTATACCAGTTTGTGCTTTATGAGACAACTAAAGCATTTTTCAAAGATTTCTGTGCAATGATGTTCTTGACATGCATGTGCACCTGTGTGCATGCACAAACTCATACACATGAAACAGCCTAATTCCATGCGTTTTCATTTTTGCCTGGCAAGAGGAAACATGAAAGGAAAGCACACTATACCTTGGAAACGTCAATACACGTTTATGCTATTCCACATTCAGAAATTTTTCATTTTTATTTAAAAAAAAAGCCAGCCCTTACTCTCTGTATCTCCACAACCATCTGGGGTTGGGCCAGGCAGAGTCAGGAGCCTGTGTCGCTCCCAGATCGCAGGTTGGGAGCAAAGGACTTGATCCACTGGGTCCTCTGAACAAGGACAGCGGCCCTCATTTCAGAGGAAATTCACATCTTACAGGCAATAAAATGGCTCATTGAAGGACAGTAGAAAAAAACCCAATATGTTATTTTTGTGGTTGGTTATCTACATGAAAAATTCCAAAAATGTCCAAAAATCATGTCCATACTGATCTGTGCAACAATGTAACAGAATTGTCATTTAGCAGTGTTGTAAGTTTGAAATGTAATAAGAGATGAAAAATCTCTGTTTGTGATGAATGATAATATAAATAAGCAACTGATTTAAAAATGATGGTCAAGTTGATAGCAGGCATCCAAAGAACTGGGGACAACTGAAAATAAATTTTATTATTGCCACTATACCCAACATGCAAATATCAAAGATGGAAAAGAAAAAAGTCTAGAAATATGATTTAAATTAAAAAATGTAACCCAAATAAATATCTGCTTATCTTGAAGGAACTGCATTATTTGCAAATTGATTTCCCTTTTTGATGCTCAGAGTAAATCTGATAGTATCAACAGCATTAAATCTGTTAAATATCAAAATACTGGTAAGACATCAAGATACTGATAAGTTTCATTTTCCCCATTCTATTAGGTAGACTTCATGCACAACTGAGGAAAAATGCACACACACACACACACACACACACACACACACAACTTGTGTCACTATGTTCAAAAAGCTCTTATGTATAGGACATAAAATTGTTCATAATAATGCCATTTATATTCAGTATTGAGGTTATTTTAAAATGTTTCTTTAGAGATTAAGGTTCTAGCTAAACATATAAATGCTAAATGAGAGAATTTTAAAAAGTTATTTTTATTTGAAATAAATTTACAGAGAGAAATCTTTCACCTGCTGGCTCACCCCCCAAATGGTCAATATAGGCCACGCTAGGTGGGTACAAAGCTACTAGCCTAGAGCTTCCTCTGGGTGAGGATGCAAGGATCCAAGGCCTTGAGCCATCTTTCACTGCTTTCCCTGTTACAGTACCAGGGAGCTGGATCAGAAGTGGAGCAGGTGGGACTCAAGTTGGTGCTCATAAGGAATGCTGGCACTTTAGCCTGAGGCTTAACCTAGAACACCACTGTGTCAGTCCTGCATTTGTTAACCTATGTGTTTGAAAACCCACAACACTGAAAGAAACGCAGAAAACACCACAGACCCACTAAAAGTATATAAATATATAATGATAAATATAATACACAGGTCACTGAGCTACAGCGGAGAACTATGAGTACGAGCAACCCTTCCTTTGTGGTGGGTGTATAGCCTAGCATTCCCTATTCTGATAACACATTTTGGTTATATACTGGCGAGTCTTCAACTATTTTATGAAAATTCAACTTCAAAGAAGAATGCACTAGTCTCAAAACTTGATATAATATCAAATTGATGCTCAATTCCAATGTTTGTTCTTTTCATTGATGAATAGGCAAATGGGCCCTAGTTATTTTGTTATCTATATCTAGTCACGCTCATAACCAAACTGACAAACAGTGAAAGGGAAGCATTAATTTTAATCATAAACACTTAAAAGGAAAAAAAGAATACATTAAGTAAAAATCAAGATCAGCTTATAATGCAATGTGTGAAATTTCACGTAATTTCCTTTTGAAATAGAATGTTATGTTCAGGAGGAAACTAACATCCTAACTGAGAAATCATCAAGATTACCCAATTTACTTTTTTGCGCTAAGATGATATTAAAATGCATCCTTAACTTTATATTTTAATCTTCTGGTCTGGCATTTAGCATATCTAAAGGATAACTAATGCACATCCACATTGTAAAATACATTCAGAAAGAAAGCTAGCTCTCCTCAACCCTGACAGTAATGCTCAGAACACACGCCAGTGCTAATGTTCCTCCTTCTTTCCCCCCTGGCACATGTCTTGGAGCTTTTCCCCATAATAGCTGACAGAGACACACCACACTTCAGATAATTTTAGTTTGTATGATTAAAAAAGAAAAAAATAGCAAATATCTCCATTCTGAGATGATTCCCACACAAAATATTGAACTTCTTCTCATATTCACAAAAAATAGAACTATAACATAATATTCAATGTTACTTCACAATAATCTAACTAAAGTTCTAATTTAGATTTTTCTAGCTTTTGCAAGTACAGAAATGGCCCAAAGCATGCAACTTTATTTATGTCATCTAAATCTATTTCTAAATATACATTTTAGAAATAATTACTCATTTACATCTGGTTAAACGACACAGAGAGAGGACAACCAGTAGAGAGATCTTCCATCTTCTACTAACTTGCTCCACGATGCTCACAATGGTCAGGGTGGGGCCAGGCCGAAGCCGGGGGTGCAGAACTCCACCTTGGCCCCCACGCTGACAGCAATGACACCAGCACTTGAACCCACCAGCTGCTGCTTCCTAGGGTACGTGACCAAGTGGCTGGTCTGCAAGCACAGTAGTTGGGTATCAAACTGGCATTCTGATTGGAAAGATTCAAGTGGAGGCTTAGCATGTTCTGGCGCTGAATGCATATTTATACAGATGTCAGAATAACTTTTTAGATGTAATTATGAATATTATTACTCATAAGAATAAAGAAGATAAGGGTCTGCATTCAATTAGACAAATCAAAAATTCTTTCTAGAAAGCTATTCTAATTTTATAACACATAAAAGTTGTTATCCAAAAAAAAATTCATAATGCTACACTCTAAGAATTCATACGTACTGCCAATTTGGTGAGCAAGAGGATCTATTGCTTTAATTTCCCTTAATTTCATTAAACTTGAGACTACATGTGGAATTTGTCCTGCTACTTTGGTATTCAGGCTTTTGCTAATATTTACTTTACTTATTTGTTTCTAAAAGTTGTAAAAACAATTGTAAAGGCGATTCATAAGAACAAGACAAATTAGCTAATCATAGGTTGTGGTTAAGAACTTGCTTTTTTTTTTTTTAAACATACTGGTTACTCACAACCATGTCAATTCCATAATGTTGCAAACTGTTGTTGATGTTATATTGGGACTCTTAATTGACTGGGATGATATTCTACCAGCTCTAACTTCGGACCAGAAATGGTCTCCCCAAGAAACTGTTCAACCCATCTGGACAACAAGTAGCTGGACTCTATGCTTGATATACGTATGCAAGGAAAGAATCTTGATTGAATTTGAACTGTAATACTACATCAAGGTGGAGGAATCCACCAGGGGGGAGGGGCTTGGGGGGGGATTCCCAGAGCCTATGAAACTGTCACATAATGCAAAATAATTAATAATAATAAAAAAAGAACAAGACAAATTTTTCCCTGTATTACTTTTTTGTTTAATAAAAACCCTTATATTTTTAAAATGGTATTTTTTTGAGTTGTAAAAAATTGTTTCTTGTTGTAATATGATACTTTGAAACATGCATTTATATACATATGCAGAACACAACCTCATGTAAAACCTATCTCTTCTTTCACTTCGATTCTTTGTGATTTAATATTAAGAACACTGTTTTCTAGCTTTTTAAAAATAGGCTTGTGCAGTATAATGATAACTCTCTTGTATAATTAAACATCAGACTAACTTCTCCTGCCTCACAGGAACTTTGTACCCATTGACAACTGTTTTTCTACCCTGTCTGCCCTCCTCTCATCCATCTCTGGCCACAGACTCCTCACTTCTGTGAAATCCAATGTTTTAGCATTCCACAGATGAGGGAAATGGTGAGACATCTGTCGTTTTATGCCTACTTTATTTCATATGACCTTCAGTTGCACCCATGTGGTTGTATGTGACATAATTTCATTCTGTTTAATAACCAAAGAATTTTCCAGTAGCTATGGATGCCATGTTTTCTTGTTCATCTGTTGATCATTAAGAATTACATCCATTTCTTGCCTATTGTGAATAATGGTGCAGTAAACCTGTGCATGCAGAGGTTTCTTCCAAGATTGGTTTCATTTCACAAAGATCTTTTTTATATTACGTGTTTTATTTTATCTTTTTGTTTAAATTTATACATTCTTGCCCAAACCCATGGGCAAATTATTTATGATGTTCTCTGTAAAACAGAGCTGAGCTGAGCTGAAGCCAGAAGCCAGGAGCTTCTTCTGGGTCTCCCATGAAGTTTCAGGATCCCAAGGCCTTAGGCCAGCCTCCACAGCTTCCCAGGCCACAAGCAGGGAGCCAGATGGGCAGTGGAGCAGCCGGGACAGGAACCAGTGTCCACATGGGATACCAGTGGATCACACTAAGCTCACTTTAAAACTGAGTATCGGTAGTATATTAAAGAACTATTCTGCCGATGATCTTTGTAGAACTGCCTTGCATACTGGGATGAGGTAGACATACTGCATGTTTTTGTGTGGGTTCTTTTTCTTGAGTCAATTTATTAAATAATTCTTTGAATCTTTGAATGGTGCATACTTCAGTCTCTCAGGGTCCTTTGCGACACCTGCTCATGGTTTCATTACCATCAACATTATCCATCTTTTTGTTCTTTTTAAGATTTGTTAAGTTTAAAAAGCTTTAAAAGCCAGAAATCAGAAACTGCATCCAGATCTCACATGTGGATGTAGGCTCTATACACGTGAGCCATTCTCTGCTGTCTTCTTAGGGCATTTGTGGGGGCTGGGTTAGAAATGGAGCAGCTGGGACAAGCACAGTGCCCACGTGGGATACACATGATGTACATGGTGACTTGACCCACCAAGCCACAATGTCAGCCTGCCTGTCTGCTTTAAAATAGGAAAACTGGCACACACAATTTTATTCTGTATTTAAGACCATAGGATCTCTACAATTTTCATTATTACCATATCTTATCATGGGTATGGGTCCTGGAATAAAAAGAAAAAAAATTTCATAATTATTTAAAGACAACTGTTAAATTACTTTAGAAAAAGTTTGAAAAAATATCAAAACTATTTTATGTTTCAGACCCAATATTTTAAGCAGTGTGAAGAACAAAAAAAGAAATATCATTCCTGATTTTTTTTAAGGTTCAGATTATTAACACAGAACATATAACATAAAATTGATGTTTCTAGGAAAACAACCTTTTTGCTGCCTGGAGAGCAAATAGAGAAAATTCTTATAGGCAAGTAAGAGACATCCATCCGGAATGACACGGACTTTTTATATATTCAGTTTAAATAACTTTCAAAGTGGATATCTCAACAGGAAGTATCTGGAGGAGGTAAACTCTGAGTGAAGTACCCAGAAGTTACTTGGGAAGCTGGCCTCTTTTCAGCTGGCTGTCATTCTAAAGTGCTTAATGAACTGGAGCCTTCCAGACCTGCAGTTGTAGGGAAGAGCAGAAGCCAGCGCTCACCGAAGGATGTGCTTAAAATAGCCAGGCCAGATCCCCTATAGCTGCAGAGTGCGTAATTGATTCTTTTTCTTTTTTTTGAAAAGTCTATATTTGGCAGACCTGAACATTCAAATGTGAGTTGTGAATGCTCTTTGTAACAGGCTGTGAGTCCCGTAAAGATTTAAAAACTTCAGCTGTAAAACAGGATGGACACACCCTTAAAGAACAAGCCTTTCATTCCATTAAGACTGCACTTTGCATATTGTGATACGTTGGCAATACAATGACAGCGAGTAGCAATCGTTTATTTCAACAGTTTCTTTCCATCCTTCATAGAAAATACTTCACATGGCTTGGGTTATGTATCCTAACAAAGCCAATAATACAGAAGCATGCTGAAACTAACAAAACAAATAAATAAATGAAATAAAAATAAATAAATAAAGACTTGCATTTTCTACTTAGTTTGGAAAAAGCTGCCTTCTCTTCTGCCCTAACAAGGTAGAGGAGAAGCAGGTAATGCACACATTCATGAAACCCCTTCAATGCATTAAGGAGTTGAGTTACAGAACAACGTAGTTATCAAAGAGCCGACAAAGGAACTGTCACCCAAAGTGAAATGTAAATGCCTGCTCTCCTGGCTAAAAGCACGCAAAGAAGCCGGAGCTACTGAGTACAATTTTGAAAAAAAAAAAAAAAAAACAGAACTGTTTTTTGGTGACCATCAGAGTGCAAAGTCCTTGGGGGTGAAGACAGGATGAGGAAGAGAGGACCTGAAGCTGGTATTACCCTGCTGGTGAGCAGAGGAAACGCCGGAAGGCGGGCCTGCGCACAAGACGGCCCTGCACAGTAACTGTCCAAGTCCCAGAGATCGGAACACATCATCTGGGTTTTCTGTCACTATTCGGGAATTATTTTTGTCTAGATTGGTTACAGTTTTCTTTTTTGTGCAAATATATTCATCTCGGATGGGATACAAGCATATGCTTGCCTAATATTTATGTTTTCTGAAAAGTTTATATAGTGTAAGCATTATGTTCTCTTTATATGTTGGGTGTCATCTCCCAAGAAAATAATTTATGTCATTTTTCTTTGCT
Organism: Ochotona princeps; assembly: GCF_030435755.1. NCBI lineage: Eukaryota > Metazoa > Chordata > Mammalia > Lagomorpha > Ochotonidae > Ochotona > Ochotona princeps. The sequence goes on along the minus strand of NC_080863.1, from coordinate 4,013,740 downwards.
GGCGATTAAAAACTATGAATTGTTAATTTATTAGCGACAACTGAATTTATCTATTTCTTAAGTAATGCGGTTCATGTTTTTGCAAAGAAGATTTAGTAAATTTTAGCTGAGCTGTAAGTGAAATTGTTGGAAATGTTCCCTTATTGTTTTTCAATTATTTATATGGTTTGTAATGAAATTCTTTCTTCCTTGATATCCAGCATGTATAATTTTTTCCTATTTTGTTTTGTCTTTCAGACTAGAATATTGTTAGCTTTGTTGATTTCTACAAACACCTGGTATTTGATTTCATTTTCTTTCCTTAATTTTCTTTTGAACGTTTATTATTTTTCTTTCATCATAATTTTTTATTCTACCTATTTAGTGCTTAATTGACTCCTTGCTTTTTTAAAAGATTATTTATTTTTATCGCAAAGGCAGATGTACAGAGAGGAGGAGACACAGAGAGGAAGATCTTCCCTCTGATGGTTCACTCCCCAAGTGAGCACAATGGCTGGAGCTATACTGATCTGAAGCCAGAATCCCAGAGCCTCTTCTGGTCTCCCATGTGGATGCAGGGTCCCAAGGCTTTGGGCCGTCCTCAGCTGCTTTCTCAGGCCACAAGCAGGGAGCTGGATGGGAAGTGGGGCTGCCGGGATTAGAACCAGCGCCTATATGGGATCCCGGCGCATGCAAGGAGAGGACTTTAGCTGCTATGCTACTGCGCTGGGCCCCAACTTTTTACTTTAAGGCTAAATCCTGATCATATATTTGAAACTTTTCATCTCCTTTTTGTTTTATTATTTTAAAAATTTCTTTTTATTTATCTAAAGAGAACAGACTTCATGTATTACTGAATGGATTTGAACTGAATATTTACATTTTCTCCACAAAATGAGGCAGCCAATACGGTTTTACATGACCAGAGTCCTACTTTATGTCATAGTTCTAACCCTGATGTTACTCGGCTGTTGTACTGCCATTTTCCATTACTTTAGTAGATATTTATTTAGTATCTATTACTGTCAAACACTCAGGAAGAAAGTAGGCACATAAAGCACAAGACATTATGACATACCTGCTTCCCTTCCCCATAACTTGTATCTTATGTTTGCCTTTAATGCCACAAAAAGATGGATAATTCTTCCTGGAAAAATGTGATATCTGAATAAATGATATTCTTGTAAAATCCTCAGCCGTGCCTACAGGCATAGCACCTTCCATGAGACAGTTTCCTGATGGTGGCCTTTTGGTTTCTCTCATGAACACTACCTGGTTTGTCATTTGCTTCTGGTTCCATCTCCAGCCCCTGGGGATGCCACTGGCCCAACGCCTAGCAAGGGAATGACACTGTTCTGTTCTTGACACTTCATTATTTTCATGTTCATTGTGGCTGAATCCTCTTTAAAGATGAGAAAAATGAGACCCCCTCCCTGTGTGCCATATTTTGCAGTCATGTGAATACATACACACATATGTGTATTTGTAAATATCTAAGTATATATCTAAGTATATCTAAGTATATATAAATATCTAAGTATATGCAATAGCTGTGTTTTACAAATGTATGTATTCACTCTTCACTGGGGTTTTAACCCAGTTCAACAAATCAAGTGAAGGATAATATCCTTTCCATATAATCTATCTTTTTTATTTCCTTCTTTCTTGCCACCTTCATTACCTACTTTCAGTGCAACACAATGGAACCTTAATTTTCTCCTTCATCTGCAAGTGAAAGTTTCATTCTTCCACATTTGTAACAAGAAAGTATGCCACTCATCGCCCTTGAGTGCTGCAGTGTGTACGTATGTGTGCAAGTGCAGAGGAGAGTGGCTACGGGTGAGTTGTTAAAACCCAATGCGACATCAAGCGGACAAAACTTCCTAGTGAAACTTACAAGCCAATCTATCAAACAACAAACAGGGACTGATGAAAAAATCTGTGAGAGGAAGGGTCTCTAACGTAAAGGAAAGGGAAAGTTTGCCATGTTGCAAACTATGTTTAAGACACGGACTAAAGCAGCGGGATGGGGGAATATCAGGTGTAGGCGCTATCTCAAATCTCAATATCATCAGGAAAAACCTATTTTACATCAGCATGAGAAAAGAATTACCACTGAGAAATTTTAAAAATGATTCAAGTTTTTTTCACTGAATTAATTCCTTTCAAAAACTGTTTAAGTACTCGCAGGCTTTATAATAATTAACATTGTTTCCTGTTTTTATTTTATTAAACTGTCTTTAAGGATTAAAGCAAAAAAAAATCACCGCTAGTTTTTCCAAAGGCATTGATACATATTTTTATTTTTATCAATGGAAAGAGAACAGTTTTCGTTTCCTTCATATATACTTCTTTCTTTATTCTCTCCTTCAATCCCCACACCCCTATCCTTGTCTTATTTTTATTCTTTAAGTTTTGTAGAAACATAATTTCAGTCCACTTTATAATGGCATGTCCGATGTGCTGCCAACTATGATATTCAGCAGGTGAAGAGGGGAAAGATTACAGTCTCACGGGAGAATAAACAGCGGCGAAAGCAACACTCAAATCACACAATGTCGGTTTCATCCTTATACTTTGTGTGCGCTATGCTAGTGAGTTAATACACAGTTGGCCCAATGGCTAAATCCGCACCTGGCAAGCACTGGGATCCCATATGGGCATTGGTTTGTGTCCTGACTGCTCCACTTCCCAACCAGATCCCTACTTATGGCCTGGGAAAGCAGTAGAGGATGGCCTTGGGACCCTACAAGACCTGGAAGAAACTCCTGGCTTCAGACCTGCCCAACTCTGGTCATTGTGGCCACTTGGACAGTGAACCAGCAGATGGAAGATCTTTTCTCTCTGTTTCTCCTTCTCTCTGTAAATCTGATCTGCCTTTCCAATGAAAATAAATAAAAAAGAAAAACACTGCCTGAAAAAAGTCACTTGTTTAAAAATACCTTTTGTTTCAGTTACTAAAGATGTACAAAGCAGACACCTGTGCGTTCTTTTAAAGACTCTGCAGTTGGGCAGATAACACCAACAAATTACTCTCACTGCAGTTTTTGGAACTGCTTTACAGATGAACCTGATCAAGAGATTAGCAAGTCCTTACGAATGCTTGAAAGGGCAATTGCAATCCTTCCCCTCTCAATAAAGCAGTCTTCAGACTCAGGCATGATTTACTTCCCATTTGTGGAACAGCTACATGAGCGCATTGTGCCAAAATGAACAGGCACTGAGACACATGTTACAGTTGCACAAAGACTGAGACAATGAGGAACAAATGCTATTTTGGGCCAAGAAAGAAGCAGCTCTGCGTGTCGGTGGTGCAACCCTGCACTGTCAGTGTTAGCAGAGCTAATTCTGTCAAGGCTCGCGGACGTTTTGACATGACTGCCTTCTCAAGAAGACTGCAAAGGTTGCATTATGCACTCTGCACCTTTGGGAACTTAACTCGACTCATTTGCACCCATTCTGTCAAAAGAAAGTCTAAGTCTCTTGGAAGCATAGGTCTTTGAAACAGCAGTTGATGAAGCCTGGGAATGACAGTGAGAGAGGGCTAGATGCTAAATCGTTCCTCCCTGTGAGTTAAAATTGAGCATGCCTACTTTTTAAAAAATATAACCTTGCCATTTACATAAACAAACAAACAACAAAAGCAAAACCTCTGTGTAAGCATTGACTTAAAGATCCAAAAAGACAAAAGCAAAAACAAAGATCTCCACGGTTTTATTTTCACCAGCTTGAGGCTAACCAGTCTCCCCTGTAAGGCTGGATGGCTGTGGCCCTCCCTTCCCGGGGTGAAAGGATGCTCATGCCATTGGCACCCTTTCGGAGAGGGCCATGATAGGAGAGGGAAGAGTAGCCAGAGAGCCATCTGCACTGAATGTGAAACAGAAGTCATGGAGGCAAGTGTAGTTGTTATGCTTAGGAATACAGAAAATGGTAACTAATTGAGGTACAAACGATTTTCCCACCTAACTCCTGAGTGATGGTATAAATATAAATATAAATATAAGCCTTTCTTAGCCTGCGTGCATTTTCCAATCAAACCGTGTGGGCTTACCAATTATTACAAAAGCTTAAGAGCTAGGATCTGTTGAAAACGGTGTTGAATGGCAGCCAGGCTTGCAATTCCAGAATACAAAGCATGATTAAGACAGCACAGCAGTCCTGAACCAGCTGAACCCACTGGAACCAGCAAAAAGCTTTTTGCTTTCTTATTAGGAACAGATCCTGTTCTGATATATGGTGACTTTGCAATGACTTTGATACCAAAGGGACATGAGAGAAAGATAAAAATTCTTATTACTCAGAATAACGTTACCCATCTTGACATGGGAGTAAAGTGATCTATTTGAATAAGTAAACGGATTGATTTTGCCTAACAACATTTGGGGACTTAAAGCTGATTGTTTATTTTTAAATCCATATTGAATTAATATGCCTCTTGAGTGCTTCTTAGTAACTTGAAGGGGTACTGTGTTGGTGACTTTCATGGGCCAAAATACTCAAATCCACGATGTTGCTGTTACACCTTGGTACTAATTTTCCAGTAAGATCTGATTCTCTCTTCCCTTCTGCTCCTCTCCTGTCTTTGTTCACATTACAGCCTTTCTTACTGACTCATCAAGTGTTTTGTGAGTCGCCAAGTTCATGGTTCTTCCCCTCTCTAGCTACTCTTACTGACTGATGATTTCTTATCAACTGTTCAGCTCTGGGGAGCATGCGAGTCCCAAAACACCTTGCACAATGGCCAGTCTTCACTCATGTTTGTGATATAAGTAGTTTTTACAGAAAGATACCAAGGGCTTCAACTCAGCAGTTGATCCAGAATTGGGTTTGCCTGGTTGTTCCATTTTCCATTTCCTTTAAAAAAAAAAAAACTGCCTCTTAAAATATAAGCCAAAGTAATTTCATGTGATTCTAAATGAGATGATTCTTCTTGATTTCTCTCTTACAAAATGCTCAGTTGATCAGGACTGTGACATTACCCTAGCCCCACACTATAAAACTTGAATGACAATCGCAGCAATCTGATTAAGAATTTTAACAAGATTATTCCTTGAAGTTCACTGGTCTCTAGAAAAATAAATTCTCATAAAAAGGAAAAAATGACTTGCATGATTGAATAGGAAAGGATAAGCTAAATGGTAACTTGACAGTGATAAATGTGACATCCCAACGGAGACTGCTGAAAGACAGTGACTAATGAAACTTGATGGCTGTTATGTGAGGTTATAATCATGACTGCATGGATTGTGTTTTCCCGCTTTAATTCAGTATTTTTTAATTGCTTTGTTGTTTTGTTCAGAATTTCTCTTGCCTTCATGAGTTTCTACCCTTAAACCTGCAAGATAGAATTCCAAAGCCTATCTAAAAGTCGTGGGTTGTTGTTAGAAATAACAGATAAAATTCACACAAAAAAGACACAACTGAAAACCTTATTCATAATTAACTGGGGATATGTATATATAAAGTCATCCAGCTTCTTTCAAAAATGAATAGATTAATTGATATAGCTTATTGCTTAAGTGGCGACTGTAAGACCTACAACAACGTACAACTTGCTCGTCTTTAAATTCTAACAAGAAGCTTTCTCTAGAGCAGTGTATTTCAGACAATTCAACACTTGCTAACTCTAAGGTAATCAGAATATTCACATTCTGGTATTTTCAGATGATAAAATCAGAAATTTCAGAACGTATGTGGCATCACCAGGTTCGGTTTTTCAGACTGTGGGAAATCTGTCTTTCACGTTTGTGGGGTGATGTGAAAAACTTGAGAGAAGCAGAAGGAGTAGAAGACTTGAACAATGCTATTAACAGGGGCAACAGAGGACCGGGGGACAGTGCAGGACGGCCAGATGTACCACAGGCTGAACATTTTGTCAAGTAGCACAGCATGTACTCTCCCCAAGTGCACGTGCAGTGACGGGCTTTCCCCAAGGACACAGCAGGCAGTGAGTAATCATACAAGTCTCATCAAGACGCAGAAAGTTTGACATCATGATGCATGTCATAGTTAGCCACAAGAAGTGAAGCAGGAAATGAAGGACAGAAGGACAATGGAAGCATTTTAAATCTATAGAAATAGAATAGCACATTGCGGACAATCCAAATAAAGGTGCCACATTGCAGGGTAAGGAGGTAAGTAAAGGTGGTATACAGAGAGGTGCCTATAACTTATAATAACCATATTTTAAAAGGATCTCAGAGAAACAAGTAATAGTACAACACATGTAAGCTGAAAAAGAACTAACTAAATCCAAAGCTAGTAGAAGAAAGGAAATTAAAAAAAAATTATAAAATGAAGCGGAGAAACAAAATTACCAAATATTCAGTAAAATCTAAACCAAGGTTTGAGTGTTTTGTTTTGCTTTGTTTTGTTTTGGGGGTTTTCTTATGCTGTTTATCTGTTTGCTTATATTTTTTTCAGTAAAGATTAACAGAGGACCCAGTGTGATAGCCTAGTTTTTAAATCCTTACCTTGCACATGCTTAGATTCGATATGGGCACTGGTTTGTGCCCCAACTACTCCCCTTCCCATCCAGCTCCCTGTTGTGGCTTGGGAAGCAGTCAGGAATGGCCCAAAGCCTTGGGACCCTGCATCAATGTGGGAGACCCAGAAGAAGCTCCTGGCTCCTAAATTCTGATCTGTTCAGCTCTAGTCATTGCAGCTGTTGGGCAAGTGAACCAGCGGATGGAAGATATTTTTCTGTCTTTTCAGTAAAAAATAAATCTTAAAATAACAACAACAACAACAACAACAGAATTGGGGACAGCACGGTAGCATAGCAAGGTAATACTCTGTCTGCAATACCGGGACCCCATATGTCTCAGCTGTTCCAGTTCCAATTTAGCTTCCTGCTCATGGCCTGGGAAAGCAGCAGAGGATGGCTCCAGCCCCGGGATCCTTGAACCTACACAGGACACCCAGAAGAGGTTCTTGGCTTTTAGCTACAGATCTGCTCAGCTCCAGCCATTGTGGCCATTTGGGAAGAGAAGTAACAGATAGAAGATCTTTTTTCTGTTTTTCCTCTCTGTAAGTTTGACTTTCAAATAAAAGCAATAAATGAAACTTTTTTTTAAGTATAGAGAAACAGAATGTATAAATCTTTGAGTTAAACTCACAAAAAAAAGGAGAGAGAAAAATACCCTTGAATTATAAGAAACAAATGTGAGTATATTTAGGCTTAACTTATAAAATAATAATTTTAAGGAAATACTATGAGCAACATTATACAAAATTAAAGACTCTGGAGAAAATGGATGGATTCAATAAAACCCTGGTAGAAATCACATTAATTTTGCAGAAACAGAAAAAAATAATCCTTTGACTTACAAGTGTTTGCAAAGTATCTGGAATTGATAAAACTGTCTTCAAAAAGAAGACAAAACATGCCTCACATGTCCTTAGCTCAAGATGTCATATGAAGCTCTAGGTATCAGTCAGGCAATGGAATCAGAATAAACTTAATTATAAAGAAAAGCAATTGATCGTACAGAAATGAGCACAGGTATTAATGTTGCCTTATGACAGGCACCCAGGACCAGTCACTGAAGAAATGGCATTAACTTCAACAAATTATATGAGGACACCAGATAAATACTAACAGATATTCTTATATGTGTATATATATATATATATATATATATGTCACATAGATTTCTGAATAAAGGCTCTGTTTCTTCTATGGTTATAACTGAAAAGGTCATCATTTAGTACACCACTGTGGCCCCGGGGGTAACTTCAATTTCATTTCAACAGGGCACAGCTTTGCTGAAATACAACTTCCAGGCTACCACAAATAACCCCATGGCTGTTCCTCTCTGCCCACCGGGCCCTCTCACCCCTTGTGCCTTTTGATTGTCTATGTTGCACTCTTGTCACTGTATGTGTGAATTAACATACCTCCTTTCTCTGTTTCTGCCGTAGTAATTTGCGGGCTTAAGGCACTAGATTATTGAATGTCAGATATTTGGATATATATTCTTAGTTGAAAAGAAGTAATCAAATTAAGATTTCTTCCATTTCTGCTGTATGAGATCAGTCATACCAAAATAAATTATTTTGGCTGATCGTCTTGGAGGCTGGAAAGCCTGGATTTGGACAGGAGCATCTAGGGAAGGCCTTGGCTGCTTCAGCACATGGGAGAAAGCTGAATGGCCAGGAGGCAGGAGCATGAGGATAAGGGGGGCAAACTGCTGGGGTTGTCAATCTGTTTCTATGGGAGCTCTGCCTTCATGATCTACAAACCACCCATTAGTTGCAGGTCTGAATACAGTCAGGTGGCAGTAAATTTTCAGTACGGTTTCAGGGAAGCCAAACCATGTTCAAACTGCTGCCAAGTTGCTTGTTTAAGCAATCGTGTTTAGTCCATTTTCACTTGCAGCTAAAATACATGTTTATTTTTGTTTTCTTCTGACATATTTTATTTTTCCTAAAACTAATTTTCAACCTCTTATTCCATAGTCTGTAACACACTCATTTTCTCAGTGTGCTTTACTATACATTGCGTTAAAAATAACAGTTGCATGAATTTTCACTGTAGCCAGTTGAGCTGAAAGAACTTAAGAGGAAAATAGTTTTCCAAATATAAAGATGTTCTGAAAAAACAAGTTCATTTCTAGGAGGTAGAATTAAAAGACAGTTTTCTTAAATACTTCTGGTCTGGGAACATTTTCTCCAGCTGCCATTTATACCAACTGCAAGATTCTATTTGATCTTAAGTGAGATTTATGAACTGAGAATAAATGATGTACAACTTTAAAAGGAAGTGCAGAGGCCTCTTTATGCCTGTACACAACATCAAAATAGACTTGTACGAGTAGTGCCTCTCAAAGTGTTCTGTCTGCATCCCTCAACTCCTTTAAAATGTTATCTTTTATTGAACTGCTTCAGAGTTTCTCTGAAGACTACTGTGTTCTCCACCAGATAAAAATGAGAAAATTATAGCTCTTTTTATATCTTCTGGTTTATTTCAAAGACTAAATTCAGAAACAAAATTTTAGAAAAATAAATATTTAGAAATGCAAAGAAACATCTGATTTTATGTTTATAAAATGATGAAAGGTATGTGCCTGTCACCTAAAGTGAGACTTTATTTTTGCCTGAATTATATCTGTAATTGTATTCAACATTTTAGTTTCTCTTTCAGTGAAAAGTGTAGATGCATTTATACAGTAATGATCAAAACTATGAAAAAAATGAATGTCATATTAAATTTCTGTGAGATGGCAATAATTTTAAATTTAGAATATAATCACTGGCCTGAGCAAGGAAAAGAAATCTCTTTTTCCCAAATGCATTTTTTCTACTACTTTCAAAGCTCATCTTTCTAAGGCACAGAAAGACTTTTCGAATAAAAAAGTCTTAGATTTATCTCTTTCCCTACATTGATGTGTATTTGATTATAAAACTACCTTTGAGGGCCCGGCGGCGTGGCCTAGCAGCTAAAGTCCTCGCCTTGAATGCCCCGGGATCCCATATGGGCGCCGGTTCTAATCCCGGCAGCTCCACTTCCCATCCAGCTCCCTGCTTGTGGCCTGGGAAGGCAGTTGAGGACGGCCCAAGGCATTGGGACCCTGCACCCGCGTGGGAGACCCGGAAGAGGTTCCAGGTTCCCGGCTTCGGATCGGCGCGTACCGGCCTGTTGCGGCTCACTTGGGGAGTGAATCATCGGATGGAAGATCTTCCTCTCTGTCTCTCCTCCTCTGTGTATATCTGGCTGTAATAAAGTGAATAAATCTTTAAAAAAAAAACTACCCTTGAAAACCATTGTCAACATTGTCACCAGCTTCAGTACTTTCCAATATACACTTTGAAATGTATGGTTCCTAAACATTGCTAATATGGTTAGAAATAGGACATGTAGTTATTATTGTGATTTGTTTTTATAATTGATACAAAAATGGTCACAATGATATGTGAGAAAATTTGAATAACAGACATTACAGATAAACAATATGTGCATTCCAGGTGTACTCTGCTTCAAGTTGGTGAATGCTTCAGAATAAATTTGGGGATAAATGATCTATTTGATTATCCTATGTACATCTATTTTAAAAAACCCCAAAATATAAGCAATAGATAGTAAAACTTGTCTTACCTATAAGCGGCAAATGGGGAACTGATATAAATGGTGCTTCTCATGTGGTTAAGATAAGCATTTTAAGTGAATTCATGAAATATGGCTTAACTCACAAATATTATAAAACATAGGCAACCATATTGAATAAAATGGTTTGAGAAAACGTGCTAATATATATATAATATATAACGTTCTTAATATATACAAACATTTCAAAAAACCTTAAGGAAAAGTTGCACAGCCCAGAGGAAACATGAACAAAGTATGTAATTAAACAATTTAGCAGGCTGACGTGCCAATTGCAGGTAATTATATAAGCTTCTAGTGAAAACGAGTGAAAATTTGTCAACAATTATATTTTATCTACATACAACTGTCTCTATTACAATGACTGATACTGCTCAGAAGTGGCTGCTAGAGTGGGTAATAGATGTTCTAATTTGCTGGTGATATGCATATTTTTATTATCCTGGAGGTTGTTAATAAGCATGTAACCAAATGCTTCATAGATATGTTACATGATAATAAAGAATCTCATTCAAAGGAATTAACATTTAGGGGTCTATTGTAAAAATTTGGCAACACAAAAACATGGTTATACATTTCTTACCATTAATACATTTAGTGTATTAATGGCTATATTTAAAGTTGTTTTTCAAAGCCTTTAAAACAAAATAACTTTTAAAATGTTTGCACTAGTACCATTTCAAGAATGAAAAATACAGGACATATTCTATCCAACAGAAGGAACTATTCTAGAAGTTTTGGAATTTGGCTTATTACTCATTTGGAAAATTAAAATTTAAAATTATTTGTGAATAGGCCTGGTATTTATATAAAATTGTTTAAAGTACATGGCATTTTAAATATTTTTGATAATACATTGTTTCAAATTTGCTATGACGGATGGTGTCGGACTCTGTACTAGCAAACTCGCGCAAGAATCAGGCCTGGGATCATTTCAGATGAAGTTTCTTTGGAGATCCCTCCAACTGAACGGCTGATCTTCGAACCCCAACCATGAAGAACTGAAGAACTATCAGAACTGTATGAGCAGGACCCTCAGAGCGCGCCTCCCGTTGGGGATCTGGGGTGGGTGGGAGGTTGGGTGGGGCTTTTCCCTTTGTTTTTTTCCCTGACCCCAGATACAGGGAAAAATGATATTGGTGTGGAAACAATGGTATTACCCACTTTCACCCTGTAGCCCTTGACACTTTGTTCCCTAATCAACTAAGTAAGATTATTAAAAAATAATTAAAAAAAAATAAAAACATGTAAAAAAAAAAGAAAATCTCTTGAAGTATTTTCACATGTGAACACATGTAACATTTGTTCTAATTATCAATCTTAAGGAGGAAATACAGTGGAAGCTGAACAAATAAACAAGCAAAAATCTACCAAAGCAATATTTAGTGTGCCCTGAGAGTAGGCAGACTAAAGGAATCATGGAGGGGATCAGAAATACAGACTTCAAACATGGTGATGGCTTGTTCTTCAGTTTTTGGTTGTCTATGAGAGTTCAATTTAATTATTCTGATTCATAGTTCACATATGTATATTATATACATTATCTCTAAGATATTCTGAAACAAATATAAATTAAAAATTGTAGTTCTGCATTAACTTCTTCATTTAAAATTTTTGGTTTTTATATTATCATTCTATTTATTTGAAATTTAAGGAAGTAAATACATTCACCCTTCTAAAATACATCTCAAAGCCTACACATCTGGGGCAGGTTGAGTTGCAAGCCAGGGCCCAGGACTGCTATCTGAGCTCCCATCTCAACAGCAGGTTTCCAGGAAATTGAGACATCACTGGCTACCTCCCACGGTGTACCTTGGCAGGACGCTGCAAGCTGAAACAGAACCTGGAACTGAACCCAAGCTTCCACATACAGGATGTAAGAACCTCACTGCACACCTGACCCTTACCTTCTCTCTATAGGAAAGACCATAAATACCTAGTTCTCTGCTAATCCGACAACAATTCACAATGCTATGGCGTGTCGCTATCGTCATGAAATCAAATGTTTCCAAATGCTAGATGTTTTCAAAATTACTAAAATGTATTCTGGTAGTGGATAGTCATCTCATATAAAAATGTCAACAAGATTTTAAAAAGAAACCTTTACAGGATATTATAGGACTGCATGCCAAGTGATACTCCTTCTGTTCTTCAAGTGGAAAAGATTAGCTTCATTGAGGTCTAGTTAGGATAACATATCATTGAAATATCTTGTTTATTTTACAGCTAGTTAGTACCAACATTCCCTTTAGTGGCAGTTTTGCTCCAGAACAACAGAAAGAGAGATCTGGAAATAGAATGCAACATTTCCAAGGGATTTTCTAAACTACTGTGGATGCGTTATTATTGCTATGATGATTTTTATTTTACTCCGTCTCACTACCAAATGCTTCACTCTGTGCATCCCTCCTCTGAGCCTCACATGTTTAGTGATGGGCAATCTATGGCCTTTCCAGCAAGGCCATTCCATTTTACATGGATTTATCTTGAGTTCTTGAAATCAAAGTTTAATAATCCCTTTTTTTGGTTTAAATGCTAAAGCATTATTTTTCTTTTGCAACTTTTGTGGGAGATACACTGCACTTTCCAAAGAATGACACAAAATGAAAATGAGGCCACATAATTCTCAGTGTAAACTGTTCTTAAAGAATTTGTTGTCTAAGAATCTATCCTTACCTTCATTTAAAAGGATTCATTTAAAACTTTCGCGACAGAGAAGAAAGAGTAGAGAGAGGGGGTGCGTTTTATCATCCTTGGTTCACTCCCTAAGTGCCTGAAATAGCCAAGGTTCTGCCAAAGTGAAGTCAGGAAACAGGAATTCTGAGTCTCCAATGGAGGCTGCAAAGCCCATATCCTGAACCGTTACCCATAACTTCCTACAGTGTGTATTCACAGCACACTGGGCCAGAAGAGCAGCTGGACTTGATGCAGGCACTAGGATGTGGCATGCAAACATCCCTCCTGGTGGCTGCATCTGCTATACAAAATACGCCCAATCCCCAAACTTCATCGCTGTATCTGACCCAGTTATAGTAACTGCTGCCGCTGTCTCGCCACTCCGGTGCCGACTCAGGAGCTAATTAAACTCTCAAACTTCGTTGGAACACTCATATACCAGTCCTGAAGACGGGATGTTGTTCTCCCATTCTTGTGCAATAACAAAAATGGTTCTTATTATTTTTTCCAGTTCTGGGGAAGAGGCATTCACAAGGAATATTTCCCATGATTTAAAGTAAAAGTATCAAACTTGCTTAACACCCAAAGATCACCTGGCCATCTCATTGTCTTAGTCACAGTTAGGAGAAATGGACACAACTTTTTTTCCCAGACCTGAAAGTGGTGCAGTATCAAGATTCAGTTTTTAAAGACACATTTTTAAAAGTAAAAATTAAATAAAAATGTAGATTAAAAAAGAGAATCTCTAAAATACACTCATTTAAAATTTTCCAACTCGTTTACAGAACTAGGGAAGCATGTGATGTATTTTAAAAAGAAGTAATTTGTGTCAGGGAGAAGCTAAAGTTTCAGTCTATTTCTCCATGGAAAGGGAGTAACTAAACTGTCAGTATTGATGGAGAGAAAAATCCTGCTTGCAGAATTCATCCGGTAGTGGTGCTATTATTTCCACTTCTTGTGTCAAAGTTCCTGACAAGAGACAATTTCTATTCTTTATTAGCAATAAAGAATTGCTGACTTCATTCATTCAATTTTGTACATTATTACATAAAGTGACTTTGAATCATAGGAGTTGCAAATATGATGATGAAAAATGTTCTTAGGCATCCTCTAAAAGCTTACTTAAAAATCAGAGAATTAGGATCCAAAGAGATGTCACTTGGTTATATCCTGGGCCCCCGGACTGTGTTTCTTGTTGCTGGCAGCTCACTATCTGCACTTAACTTTCTTGAATGCTACACAGAAACAAAGAACTTCTCCATGTTTCTTGCTAACTATTTATAAATTACTGGTTACTATGAGAACTTAATATTTTTATATTAGGCAAAAAAGCTCAATTGATTTTTTTTTAAATGATGCCCAAGTGACCCCACTCTGTTTAGTAGTACTTTGTCAAGTTAGAGGAATATTTACTGCTCCGAAGTCAAATTGTTTAGGAATGGAAACACAATTGTAGGTGTGAGAAGCCCTTTTATAACTATGTCGTTTTCATGAGTTGGAAAATTGCTTTGAAGTTTAGAACTCCCCTTTGAATAGAGATAATGTCTGGGCTGCTGGAGATGAAATCGCAGTACTGAAATTGTAAGTGGCTTCCAGTCCTAGGAGGCTGGGGATAGGGACTGCCAGTTTCTCCTATAGTGTCAAGACGCTAATGGAAACATAACGATTTGAAGAATACTAAAGCAGTTATGTTGTTTTAATGTAAAACCATCTAGGGCACTTTCTTATCCTATTTCCACGCCAACTCCCTTTCTTCCTGTAAGAATTACCTGGTCTGAGGTGGGAAATAGATATATTTATCCAGGACACAGTGCAATATTTTTAAGTGCTCAATTCTTTCTGTATCTTGGATATAATAAACTCAATCAAAGTATACTTTTAGAGACAGCAAGCATGTATGTGAAGATATATTGGTCCATTTATTGCAGAATGTCTGTATAGGGAGTGAGGCATTATCTTTAAAGGTTGTAGTTTTAGCTCAGTAAATATATTCCCTCCCATCAAAAAATCTCTGTGATGCTCTGAAAAACGCTACAATAATGGATGCCCCCTTTGGCCTGCATGTCTCTTGGTAGTGTGGGATCAGACGGGAAAGGATTGTCATGTATTTGAGCTCTTTTTTTCCACTTATGTGACTTTAACGTGACCTGCAGACTAGAGAGAAACAGTTGGATATAACCATGCCTCAAAAAGTTGATGAGAAATAGAATTAAAAGATAAATTTAGCACTTAAACTTATAAAATATATATATGTGTAACTTATTTCATGTGTTCCGTAGTTAGAATTCCAAGAAGAAAACCACATCTCCTCCTTTCCACTCCAATTCCTCTCCCTCTCTCCCTCCCTCTCTTAAACAGCTTTTGGAAACGCATACTTTTAATCCATACTCTACATACAGGCCTACATTTTCCCTAATCATAGTACAAAATGAGTAAAAATGGGGGAAGACCACAATTCTGCAGGAATATAAACATGCGCTTAAAAAGAATGACAATCATATTCCAAAGTGGCCATAGTTTCTGGAACGTTATATTATATAAATAACAGAATGTGCACTCTTTTTTTTAACCTAACATTTTAAACTCACAGGATATTTGTTCTAATAGTCTATGTATTTATTTAAAACACGGTGTGAGAGGAAAAAGGGGAGGCAGAAGGCTGTCTTGGCTCACGCCCGAATTGCCGGCAAAAGTAAAAATTGGGTCCAGGTGGAATCAGAGGCAAGAAACTCCACCCAGGCCTCCGTGTGGGCCTTGACCTGCCTCCCTGCAGTGTGGCCGCTGGAAGCTGCTTTGCAAACAGCTTATACAGACTCAAGCCAGGCCCTCTGTTATGCGATGCAAGTGGTAACTTAACCCATCGAGTTGAAACTCACTCTGTATAGTAGCTTAGATACTCGTTCATATTTGTAACATTTGTCTTTTATGTCAAATAATATTCCACGCTATGACTACATCACTATTACTGCTGGTAATAGTTCAGAACTGTTGCACACAACCCTGTCCCTAGGACTCAATGTATTCATTTAAGTGAATCCAATTCATCAATTCATCCTTCCCTCTTTGTGCATTTTAAAGATTATTTTCCAAGATTACATTTTTTCATTTTTTGTCCAGAATTTATGATTTCTTATAATGTGTTTATCTCTATGCTACATTTCAAGTTAGGTGTTTTTTTTGTTATGCTTAAGAATCATGTCTGTCTCTCTGCTCCCTCCACTTTTATATCTATATGATCCAGTATTATTTGTTGAAAATGTGTTCCTTATTCCGCCAAATTGTTTTGGCATCCCTGCTAAGCTTAGCAATCACGTCTGCATGGGTCTATTTCCAGATTCTGTAAATGTGTCATCGATTTATAAATTTAATCTTCTTCCCAGAACCAAGCCTTCTTGATACTTCCAGTTTTACAGTAAGTCAAGTCAGGTAAGACCACTCATGGTGCCCGTTTTTAAACAAATCACACACACACACGCACGCACATATACGCACAAACACACTATAAAATTATTTCTATTGTCCTAGGCCATTTGTATTTCTGTGTAAGTTTTAGAATCACTTTGCAATATCTGCAAAACCAAGGTGCCAAAATACTGACCAAAATCATATTAAAATATAGCTTCACTTTGGGATACTTGGCAACTTAACAATACCAATGCTCTAAGTTACCGAAGGTGCTACATCTTTCGATATGTTTTAAGGTGGCTGATAGTTTTGAACAATTATTTCTGGTTTTGAATTAAAGTATTAGTCATCTTTTGGTTGAATTCCTGCTGTTTTGATATTACTATAGTTTTCTCTAAATTTTGCCTTACAACACTGTTGAAAACACATCAATTGTTTTTTCTCTTTTAATTCAACACATTTTCTGTTATTATTTATAAGTCCTAGTAACTTTTCTATAGATTCCTTGGGATAGCTGATATGATGATCTTATTTTTAGTTTCATTTCTTTCCAACCTTTAGGGAGTGTATTGCTTTTATTAGCCTAGTGCAATGGTTGTGCAATATAGAGTGAAAATGATAAAAAAAAATGACATCTTTTCTTTCTTCTGTATCTTGGAAAATGGTACGATGTTTGATAAAGGTTTTTCATTGATGTCCTTTATCAGTTTGAGGAAATAATTAGAATTGCTGGGAGCTGAGAGGCAGTTTCACAAATCAGTCCTCATTCTTGGACAATCTTTTTCTGTCTCTTTGAACTGATCATGTGTCTTTTTCCTTTTATTCCTATCTGGAATTACATTAAATGATTCTTTTGACGTTTATTCAACCGTGCTTTCTTAGGATAAACCCCACTTCATCCTACTGCAGGATCTGTTTTGTGCACAGTTGGGTTTAGTTTGTTAATACTTTGTTCAGGATTATTTGTGGGAGAAATTACTTTGAATGGCCTTTTATAAATAATTGGCTTTGTTAGGAAGGTTTTGTCATTAAGTTTGTGGTACCCTCATGAAATAAATTAAGGAATGATTACTCCTCTGACTTCGACTATACCTGAGTGTAAATTAGGAGATCTTGGAAAATGTTCATTCTAAAAATCTACCCATGGGTTTCAAAACTTTTTGCAACCAAAACTCATTTTATCATCCCATTTCATTTTTCTCAGTTTAAAAAATTATCTTCTTGCGTATATACATTAACATGTTATTACTTATTCTTCGAATGTTTGTTAGAAGTCACCAGTCAGAACACTTACTTTTGTTAGATATTTCAGTGCCGTGTTTCCTAACTTACCCTTAAAACTATTCAATTTATGTTTCCTAGTGTAGGTTTTAGATTATTACAATTTTCAAGAAACTTTCAAAAAACGTCCCATCCTGTTTGACATTATATTTTGCAAAATATTACCTGATTTTAGAATTAATCCATCCTACTATAGGGTTTATCATGGTAGTATGTCTTCCATTCCTGATCTTAGTGATAGTCTAGTTAAAATTGGCTCATTTTGTCTATCAATTTAAGGAAATATTTATCATTTCCCTTCATGTGTTTTCTATTTCACTTTGCATTTTGCAAGGGGAAGCATCATTCCCTTCTATTAGTTTTGACTTCAAATTGTTCATCTTTATATGTTTAAAAAATGCAAATGTATTTTCTTGGGTGGAATCTAAGATTCTGTATTTTTCTAAAAATTATATATTTATTTGAAATGAGAAGAGAGAGGGGGTGTTCAAGAGTGGAAAGAGACACTATCCATCTGTTCTTTCTTCCTCCAGATGCCCACGTACAGTGTGGCCTGGGTAAAGCGACCAGCAGGAACTCAACACTTGTCTCCCACATGCTACCTTAGAGCCTGTGCATCAGCAAGAAGTTTGGTAAACACTGAACAGGAGCCAAATCAGGATCTTGCCAAGATCAAGGCATTCCACACAGCATCTTAACATCTGTGCTCAAGGTCTTTCCCTACCTAGTTTGTAAAGCGACACCTAGAGCAATGGTTTTTAAAGTCTCCTACTTTTATTATGAGAATTTAAGAGTATCAATTTTCTCTATAATATGTCCTAGCTACTTTTCACCTATTTAAATATATTATCATTTCATTACTCCAATTTCCCTTCTAATTTCATACTTCTGAATTATTTACCTCTGTGATGTTTAAAGCCCAGTGTCTTAGTCTCTCTCCCACTGTAATAAAGCATCTGAGATGAGGAGAATAGAAGACTATTTGGTTCAATGTTTTTGGAGGTTTTGAAGGCTCAGAGCACTGTGCTTGCCTCTGCTTCGTGTCTAGTGGGGAATTACGGGGCCTAATACCATGGCGGGGACTCACGAGGTCAGTGAGAGCTAGCCTCTAGCTCACCTTCTCCCCACTCCCACACCCCCTTGAAAGATTTATTTACTTTATTTGAAAGTCAAAGTTACACACAGAGAGAAAGACAGAGACAGAAGAGAAAAACAAGTGTCTAATACATGAACTTAAGTATTGAATGTTCAAGGCATTAACTTTGGAGGAAGAAACACTGAGATCATAGCACCCAGATATTTTGCTTTCACACTTAAAAATGTCACATCTAATTTCTTATTTTGAATTTTTATGAATTTCTAATTTAATTAGGAAAACCCACTATTTAAAATCAGTGAGACTTGTTCACTATCAGCCAGGTGAATGTATCCCATACACATGTTCAACATGCATTGAGATTCTGTCATTAAGCACATACTCATTTAAGATCGTGTGTCTCTCTTATGACTGTCCTGTTTATATTCATTAACAACAAGAAGAAAAAAGGAGGAAGAGAACTGGAAAACTCACTTCTGGATGCTCAGTTCCCTGTTATGCTGATGTAATTCTGTATTCTGTTTGCTTTTGTTTTCTTTCATCATTTTCAAATAGCTGTTTTCCAATCAGGAAAAAAAATTACTCTAAATAGCATACAGTGGAGACATAATTCAGGAATTCATATTCAACGAGCATCAATTGAATGATATTTCAGCAATGAGATATACCCAATGTATGAATCAAAAGTCGTGACTGCTGTGAAGTGCTTCTTGGGAATAACATGTAGAAATCTTCTATATCATAAACCACTAACCGTATAGAGTACAAAATGTATACTACGCTGTAATTCCTAACTACATACTGCTATTTCGCATGCTATTTTTCAGTGCTATAAGCTAATTTACACCATTCTGTAATCTAGATGATATTGCTGTAGATGACTACGATATAATTTTAAAGGAAGTTTTCAGTTTTGGATCTGAAATAAGAGTCAATAGATATTTTAGGTACTCAGTGGTTATAGTTGCCACATAATTGTTTACCAAATATCCATTTGCCTGCTTTTCTGACTTTAATGATTTAATGATTTATCTTTGGAGGACAAATTTTCATTTATTTTTTTGTTGAATGATGGGAATTACTGACTTGTAAGAAACATAGAAGTAAATCATTAAGAACAGAAAGAAACAAAATAATAATTAGTTATAATTGTACCAATTTTCTCATTACAGAGACCTCTTTTGAAAGAATGTGCTGGATCTTAACCATTATCTTCAAAATATAATTTTCTGTTTTTTTTATGCAATGTTAATTTCCAAAATCACATATGTATTATTTTTCTTTTTTTCTTATTATTTAAGAAGAACTTCTTTTCTAGACTTTATGCTTAAAATGTTTCAAAATACATTGGTGATTTTAAAATTAATGGTAAAATGCGACCTTTATTTGCTTTAAAAGTCAAATCCTGCTCAAAACTGGAGGCCACGTGCTGTGTATTATACTGACACGTTCCCTGCTCCTCTAGATGAACTGTCCACCCATCAGAATATTGTGGCCACATCATGTGAACACATCCCTAAGAAGTCTTTGGATTAACTTAGACAGAGTTGCTCCTCGCCCCAATCAGAGATCACAACGGACAGAGTTGGACCAAGCTTTGTATTCTCTTGATACTAATTCAGTAAGGATTTCTCTTACACAACAAGCTTGTACGTAGAGCGTTTACTTATCTTTGAAATATGACTGGTTTGATGAATTAGCGCATATCATGGAGAGAAGAAGAAAGTAGGCCGTGAATAGAGCAGAGCAAACACACTAAGCAATCAACATGGACACATGAAAGTTACTGACGCATTCAAAGGCTGTATCCACAGCTTTAAACTTTAAGTCATGTACCCAAGAGACAGTTAAATACTCATTCACTGAAGAGCTTTTTCTAGTATAATCAAGTTAATCATCTTTATCCATCTAAGGAGAAGAGAGGAATAATGACATTGGTGTTACAGAAACGCCACTTTTGACAGAAACCTTGAGAATGTATTAGGGGAGGTTGAGAGCCATTAAAGAGACCATCAAAATAGCCTCCCTCCCTCCCCCACCGTCTTGCTTTTCAAAATAAATGAAAAGGAGCAAACATTTTAGAAGTAGACAGTGCTAATTGTTAAAATATATTAGGAAATGTCTTCCAAATAATTCTCTGTTTAGCAATAAAAAAAAATAATTCCAGCTGTAAGAGAGTGTTGGGCTCTACCTTTGCTACTGAACAAAGCAGACACTTGAACTTTCAGGCCAGCTCACTCTGGTCCCAAGACCAGGTGACTAATGGAGTCTTAACGCAACTGCCCCACAGCCACTCACAGCTTGCTTTTACCACAAAGGGGAATGTGGCTTTGGTCGACCATGTGCAGGCCTTCTGCCTTTGTCCTGATTCAGCTTTCCTAGGGGGTAAGGCTTATAGGTTTGAACAATATGATCAAGAAAAAAAGTCAGTTTCAGATCGAGTCAGGCATGCAGGCTCTTCCCATTTGGCAGTGATTAAGGCTTCTATGACGCATATTGTTTCAGAACTGCACGTACGGGGGGCCTGATACTGTAGCATAGTACACTAAGACTCTGCCTGTTGCACCCTGCTTCTCCTATGGGATCTGTTGTCATCTCTCAGCTGCTCCCCTTTGGTCCAGCTCCCTGCTAATGTGCCTGGGAAAGCAACAGAAGATGGTTCCAGTCCTGGGGCCCCAGGCACCCAAGGCGGCCATTGGAAGCCTTTCAATGGGGAGGGGATTCCTGCGATTTGGTTTCTGAGTATTATTTGTAAAATTACACAAAACACCTGAATTGTTCTTTTTGCCACCTTAGACAGATTCAACACTTCTGCCCGGAGCTATGTGTCCTGTCACTCCATCTACACTGTGAGCCTAAGATTATGCAGACACTGGGTTAAAAAGTTGGGCAGCAGAAAATCAGCATAGAAAGCAAGGTCTAAAGAGAAAGCTGTTTAGAAAGTGATGCACAAAGCAGGCCCCGATGTTGAGCAAGAGACACAGGAACAAGGTTGGTTGTGACAGAACTCCTGGACTGGCTCTAAGGTCAGCAAAGAACACTGTTACCACTGAAGGAGAGCCTGTCTCCCACACAACAGGTTCATGACAAGGAAATGCTCACAGAGGTATTTTGAACTATCAAAAACAATCACACTCTTTTTCCAACTGTCCTTAACAAAATTAATATAACTTCCTTCAGTGCTCACTAAGTACGAAGTTTTAGTTAGGTCAGTTAAATCATTTCTAGGTATCTGTTGAACAACAGTGTGCCTATTACTTAGTGTACCTCCAGACAGTAGTTGTGAGAGTGGGAGTACTTACTACTGTTGAAAACAATTCAAATGGGGATGGCTATGCTTAAAATGCTACTACTGACTGTCAACGTCTGGAAATGCCATCGCTTCAGTTGGTTTATACAGAGATATAGATATACAGATAGATTTATATATATACACATATAAATACACATATAAATACATAACACATTATTATATCATATATTATTTATATGACATAATTTAGTATTATTACTTATAACATGTTTATACATTTATAGATATATATTTATATGTGTATTTATACAGCATATGCAAATAGATTAGATAAACTGTGAGTGTGTATATATTCACTTACTGATGAGTTAATTTACTGGCTGACGCCCTGGCAGCTTGGTGAGATTGCCTGGAATGAACAGAGCAGGCTGATGACACATGGCATGCTGGAACTTAGTACAAACCACTGTGATGAAATGCAGAGGAGGAGCCAGCAAGGAGCTGGTGAGCCTGCACTAGCCCGTCAAGACGCGATGTACCTCCTCTACTTTCCATGTATCCATTCTTCCCGCTGCCTGCCTTCCTCCACCCAGCCTCAGTTCCCACTCCTCCAGGGCCTCCTTCTGCCTTTGATAATAGTAAACCCTTGTTCTTCGCCTGTCTCTTACAGAGAAGCACATTCTTTTCACTTTCCAATGATGTAGGAGCTCTTTGTTTTTATTAGCAACTCATTGTAACCAATTATGAAAGGCTACATTACATGAAAGCTCTCAAAAATAAAATGTGTTACCTCTAAAAATATAATCCTTTCAATTCAGGTAGTTCATTCTTTCAAAAATAATGAAAATGTTTCATATAATGAGGAGTGCTTCATTTACATGGCAATATGATAATTATCATAATGGGAATTGGTGCATGCATACACGTTGCGACCTTGAAGCTTTTTCCTGAAATAGGAATGCTATTGATTTCTGTTTTTATATATTTCAACTTTGAGCCATTTATTGAGCTGGCAACAAAATAGATTAAAGTCACACATTTCAGATTGCATGTATTACACATTCAATTTTAACACTGGCAAAGGGTGATTTAAACAGAACAGAAGGGATTTAATTTAATAAGAAATAAAGCTCAAATACTCGTATAGATAGGGACTAATAAGCTAGCCAGAAGTTCCATTTGCAAATGTCCGGACCCCTGCTCGGCATTTCCTGCACATTCAGAGCTCATCACAAAAATCTTCAATTAGCACCAGAGGACATTGAAAAAGGAGAAAGAGTGTTAGTGTGCACTTGGAGGCGGATGCCGTCCCCAAAGAAAGGCGCAATTGCATGCCAACCTCCACAGACAGCAACCTTGTTTGACATGAGGGATTTACATACTAAGAAAGGAATTAGGATATTTACAGCCCCCTTTTCAGTATTCATTAAATGGGAAAAAATCCACTGATTCATTTAATCTTTCTATTTTTTTGGATTTTGTATTCTGCTTAACTGCATCCTATTAACTTCCAAAGGTCAAAAAAATATTAATTTCATTGAAATCTAATAAAATACTGAAACTTAGGCAACAAATGATATTTTTTGATGATAAAATTCCAAGAATTTATGTTGGTAACAAGGAAGACTTTCACTGCGTACATACATTAATTATTAAATATATATAGCCATCCTTACCATTTAGAAAAATTTTCTCTTAACTTCTTGTCAGAAGATATTGCATTTAATTAATGCTAATGTGGACTGTGAAGTTACAATATTAACACACTTACAATACTGGTAACCACTATTATGTGTTATTTATTGTTTAAAATGCGTTTTAATGTTTTCCTCTTGAATTTACAATATTTTAAATTTTGCTAAAGCGTTTTTTTATAGATCAACATTTGAGCCACTCTAATAATCAATTTTAAGACAGTATTTCTTAATTATATGAGTTTATCAGACGCTATTTTAAATTTATACATATAAAATATCGCTGTTAACAGACAGGTTAATTGAATAATAAATGAATAAATAATAAATGACACAGAGCTTTAACGCCTTTATTCTTGCAACTAATTGGTGGTGTTACAGAAGATTTTAAATTGGAAATAGGCAGGGAACGGTGCTTGGAACTCCATGTCAATGGTTTAATGATTAGAAAGGTGTGCAGGGCTACCTCTGGGATGCCCTCTATATTTGCTGGAACTTATACAAGCTAGCATACTCTGTATCAGCTGGTTTTGTTACAAAATTTCATTTTATTTATTGGCCTACCACACTGGATTTTTTAAACTGACTCCCACTTTTCCAGCTCATGTGAAATCATTATTTCAACAGATATTTAACTGCTAATTATTTTGTTTGCTCGTGAGGCATAAGCAGAAATGATACTAAAGCATTTTTGCATGGTGTTCCACGACATATAGGACTTCAGGAAGAACACATAACACAGTGATTCAGCTAACAAGACCAATTTAGATTAGAGCAAAGATAATTGACTAACTGAAATGAAAGCCAAGTGAATTAAGCATACGTGGTTCTTCTCTATCGGAGTAACATTATTTCATCAGAGATGGTAACTCACTGTACTAGTGCACATACAACATGGTACCTCTTCCTGCAGCTCACACCCACAGGCTCTCTGGAAATGTGTTGCCACCATTTGCCCTGGGGAGGAGACAATTTGAAATCACATCTCCTAGGGATGGAGACAGCAACATTACAGTCTCAGCGTGGAAATTTGAAGGGCAGTAAGGTAGGTGATTTCTCTTATGGAATAGAAAGTTGATTGGTACACAAGTGTGTTCACTATTTCAATAGGAATAAATGACCAGGTATATGAAATGCACTAGTTCCTGAGAAGTGCCTACTGACTTCACTGATTGCCAGAAACTTGCAAAATACATAGGACTCACCACATGAGGCCGTCGGGCAGTTAGAGTTTGACTGCAATGAAATGCAGAGTGGAGTCCTGGAGAAAGGAAGACGCAGGATTGATACAATTGTGGTCTCATCAGGAGCTACTGATGGGACACTTCACTACTTACACGTCTGCTTACTTGTGCTGATACCCACCCATCATTCATCCAAGTAAATGTCTATTTATCATTGACCTCTGGTCCAATCAATCTACCATGTATCACCTCTCTAATCTATCAGTTCCTGAGACATACTCCCAAATGCATTTCTTGATATATATTATATAAGGCAGGTTTTTGAATGGTGTAATTTGTTAACACTGCAATGAGAAAAGTGTAACTGTTTGATCTACCAGAGAAATTACTATCTCTTAGGCACAAAAATAGACACTCTTGGGACCTTTGATTGTCCTGGAAAGAGGATAGATACGTTTTCCTTGACAGAGTAGTAGTCCTCCCCTCTGTGCAGTTCTGCTTTCCACAGTTTCAGTTACTCAGGCTTTAATGGATCCAAACGTATTGAGTGGAAAATCCCAAATTCATGATTTATCAGTTTTCAATGATGTGTTATAAACTTGAACATCATGACGAAATTCCATGCCCTCTCACTGCATCCCACCTGCACTCTGAGTGTCTCCTTTCTACAGCACCCCTGTGCTGAAGATGCTACCCACACAACCTCATCATTGATTGGAAGCGAATGACCCTTCTCTGGAGTGCTGTCAGCAGGCTGATGAAATCATCTCACATCACGAGAAGGATGAGGAGTGCTGTGCAGTAGATATGTTGAGAGAGATTCTATTAACATAACAATATATTGTGATCATTGTTGCTCCTTGGTTAGTTCCATTGCTAAGCTCTTGCTGTTCCTAACATAAAAATTATACTGTATCACAGTTATGTCTGTTGTGATAAGAAGAAAAAAGCAGTATGCAGAGCTTTCCGTGCTCACTACGGTGTCAGCATGTTCAAGGGCTCCTGTAAACTCTCTCCTGCCAAGAGCACACTGCTGCAGAGAAGCTGCGACTTGTCCTGTGATTTTAATTATAAGAATCAATAGTGCCTTAAAGAGTGGCACTGTCAGAAATAATGGATTTTTCACACAACGTGATTTCCACACTACTTTCAGCGGCCTTGATGGATTGCGAAAATCGACGAGAACGAGCTACATGCCTCAGTCCCTCTTGCTTTTAGGGTCCTGGGAACTCCCAGGCTCGCTCCGTCAGAAGCACGATATGTGGATGGCAGGGTGAAGTGAAAACGAGGAAGTCACCATTTCTTTCTTTTATTCAGGAGTCACTGGGTACACTGGGACAAGCTTGCCACTTTGCTCATATCTTGTTCCTGGCAGTTCTTGTGCTTTTGTGACACTCCAGAATGTGGTGGAGAGACTAAATGTCTTCTGGCTTCCTACCAGTGAAGGGTGGGAGAGTTTTGAAGGAGGCAGCTATAGGAAGAATCTTACCATGTGATAGCTTTGCTTTGTAACAATACCTCTAAAAATGTTCTCTCCAAGAAAGCGATTGTTACCCTGAAGACAGTGGATGAAAATATGAAAGACCCCAAAAAACAGAACTCCAAGCTGGACCTAAACAAAATAGAATGTCTTTCCATCACAGATGAGATACAATGGTGCTAATTCTAAGCAACTACAACATAACTAAGATGCAGAAAGAAAGGACTCAAGCCCTATGTGGAATGCAGTTAGATGGCATGGAATTTCATGATGATATCCATCATTTATAACACATCATCTAAAACTTAGGAATTACAGATTGGGATTTTTCCAGCCAATATTTTTGGACCCAATAGAGGATGGGTTACTCTAATGTAAAATTTAAAAGTGTAAGCTTCCTTAAAATCATGAAAACTGAGACAACTTTAGGGACAAGATGTAAAAATACAAAATAAGCCCTGTCTTAACTGGCTTGGGTTTAACTGGCTTAAACAATAGAAATGCATTTCTCTGGAGTCCAGAGGTTGGGGAGTCCAGGGTTAAGGTCCTCGCAGACCTTGTGTCTGGGGAGAGTATACTCCTCAGTTATGTTGGCTGTGCTGTCAGCTCTTCATAAGATGGAGCATGGAGAGACTGCATGTGTGCTCTCATGCCTCCTCATGTAAAGGCATAATCCCACCCACCAAGACCCTGCCTTCAAGGTCTCCTTACTTCCCAAAGGCCATATATCCATATACCATTTCATTGGGAGTTACAATTCCCATATATGCATTTTGTAGAGGTACACAAATATTAGTACATATGATTCTTCTATGAAACACAGAGTTTTTTAAAAAACATATTAACCACAAATACAAAAATCCTTCCTTGAACATTGCATGTTGCCTATCAAATATATAGGATCAAATCTAACAGCGCATTGAGGGAAATTTCAGCTGCAAGGGGACCGATAATAATATTCCTCTGAATTTAGGAAATATATGCATGAAGGAAATAATTAGGTACTTGGTGAGATTCATAAATATGTAGATGAGACCCTGCTTAATCTAAGACTAGGCAAGATGAACCATGATCAAGCTAAAAAAGCATGAGAATAAATATTTTCAAAAGTGAAATTATCACATAGAGATAACCCAACAATCATCGCTCATTTTCTCCTCTCTCTCATTAATTTAAAACCATTTCTGATTTCTAGAATTTTATTTTAAACTTCTTGTTTTTATATATATTTTCGTTGTTCCTATCTACCACATCTGACCTGCTGGCTCTCTTATTTGCAGTTTATACATCTTCTGGTCCTTTAAGTAGCGTATCTTCTCTTTGGCACCTCTTCAAAATACCTCTAATCTGAATAATGATTCTATTCACGTTTCCTTAGCGATGCCAGTTCAAGTGCAACATCTGTTGTTTCACTGATCTTTCCTCATTACTCATTTAGGCTCTTCTTACAAAAATACTGAGTGAATCACTGGATTTTATTTTAATTCAACACAGTATATTTGTTCATATATTTTCACCTGCTTCTAAATATTTCCCTACTTACATATTTCTTTATCTATCATGTGTTCTCCCTGTAGTTGTTCTGTTTTTGTTTTGAAATATATAAATTCTATTTTGGCTTCTTTAAAATACATTCATCTTTGAACAAGACAAAGCCCTTTGGAAGTCACTGTTCATACTAGCTTCATCTGAATGATATATAAAAAGATTGATGGAGCTTCCTACAAATTCTTTTAAGCTTCAGTGAATTGCATAAAAAACTAGTTTTCCATGGTATGTGTTTTCCCATATATCCAACTTCATAAGGTGCTGTATTTATGAATGGCCTCACTGATGCATTGAGGTACACTTCATCTTGGTGGTATCTTTTGTAGCTTTTAATACTGTGTCATGTTTGAGATTAAAAGTGACAACATAAGTGCACTGAATAATTCTGCCATTTACATGTGTTTCAAAGTCTACCTTACAAATGTTAGCGCAGCATCACAATGCTGTGACACCACCACCACCAGGAGCACAGGCAGCACGGCTATTCAGAGAAAACCCAGGACGGGGAGCCAGGGCTGCACTATCTGGTGAACTACTCAGGACCCAAGCCTGGTTCCTTCAAGTTCTTTCAAGTGGCCATGTGCGATTGTGGATGGAACATAAAGTACTCCAAGGGCCAAAGCATGGCTTCAGTGAGAGGAAGCCGGGGGTTCCGCCCAGGTCGTAGCAAAAGGAGAATTTAAGCAACCAGAGACAAGATGCGCGGTGGGGAGGACGTCAGATGCTCATTCTTCCCAAACGTGCGCTTTTAAAATTTCTTGTGGCCAACTTGTACCACTTCAGCTCCTGTAGGCCGTGATTCGGAAGGGCAGGTTAAAGCAGAAGTGAATCCCCCTAAATAGGAGTACCTGCTGGCACTGAAAGGTCCTGATTCTCCATGATTTGGCAATAAAATATTGTAATAATAAGTTGCATTCTAGTTCTGAGCATGTTCATAGAGGATACAGGCCCTTTAAGAGGCAGCTTAACCTGTCGCAATTGCAGTGTCGCAATGCAAGCCCCTAAGGTTTTCTTGCCCATGAGAACTTTTTAAAAATTAGAGCTAGTAAAATTTAATATGGTAGGAGGTTTTTCAAATTCAATTTTTCATATTTTCTGGTGATGCAAATAGAAAACTTTTTATTTTTATTGCTATCCTTTAATGTCAAGGAAGAGTTTGTTCTGGTGGCGGCAGATCTGACAGCTGAAATGGTGGGTTTGGACAACTATGTCTAGCTTTATGTGTATTTTGAGCATTCCTCTCCAGTTGGCAAAAGGGTGGGAGTGATACTTTCAGAACAGATGTTTGTGGGTGGGGAGGAAGCATGGGTGTCACTGGGAATAATAAAATAATCGCCTCTAGTGAAGTGTCAGCTGCCATCCTCCCCAGCTGTGACATGCGCCAACAGAACAGCGTCATATTTTAAGACTGCTTCTTCACACCTGGTTTTTTTTTCTTCAAATGCTTTGGTCAGTTAAAATCTGGAACATTTTTTTTCTAACATAAATATTGAGAAACAGCAACTTTATAAGTGAGAGAAGCCATCAACAACTGGGAAGCTGAGAGGAAACATTTCAGATCTGGGCTAACAATCCTCTAAACACATTCCAGTAAGAAAAATTAATTCTGAAGTTCCTTCAGGGTTAACTGATTCAAAATTAAGCCTCAGTAGACCAGATTGTTGCTAGGCAACTTGTGAGCTACTGTGTTATCATTTTAAGCTTTTGCAGCTAATTTATTGTTAGAACAATTCCTGGTTGGTACACAGAAACCAAAGGGGGTGGGGAAAGGCACAAAACAAAACAGTGAAGCCTAAAATTAAATAAGTAAGCATTAGCTAGCTAGAAAGTTACATTTGCTATACATGAGTGACCACTGAAGAAATTCAATTTATGTTGGGAATGAAAGTCATTTGGGGAAAATTAATATTTAATCTATTAATACATATTTTAAATTAATAGTACCTATTGGAACAAAATGCTGATGGTATCCATATATCATTATTTTCCACTCAATGTGTTCCTCCTTCTCACTGTGAGCTTTCTCTTTTACCTCCGGGTAACACCACAGCTCTATTTTCAATTCCACAACATGACTGCAGAGCCAGCTGATAGAGAACTCGTCTCACTAATGTTCATTCCATTCAGGGAATGACGCTGGATTAGTGTAACGCTGGGATTCTTCTCCCATCCAGTGTTCCCTGCGAGTGAACGGGTATGTCTGTCTTGCTTAGGAGGTCGTCATTAGTAATTCCATATGTCTGTATAACAGTGTGCACCCAACATGTACACTCTGTTGGCAATGAATGGAAATATTTTGGCATTCTCCCTTGTCTTTGTCTTTCACCTCTTGAAACTCGGTAGTGATCAGGAAGATCACTTTGGAGATTTCACTGGGAAACTCTAATGCTTATCCACTCCTCAGCAGAAAGAACATGAAGTGTCTATTGAATGTAGTATATTGGCTTTATAACCACCTGTCATATTTCTCTTGTTTACTCTTGTTTACTTGTTTTACCCCCATAAATTCCCTTACCAGTGTTCACTGGCACTAAGTGCTTTCACAGATTAGTAAACTAAGGAGCTAAAACTTCCAAATGGATGGCAACCATCTCAGAGGAGCCCTTTGAACTCAGCCCCCTCAGAGGTCAAGTTGGAGGCCTCAGATTCACAGATGGCTGCCTAGGGATTTTCCTCCTCACAAGCCAGACAGTCTAAAATGTGCTAACTGATCAGAAACTGAATTGACAAACTGAGCTTTCACTAATTTAGAATAATACTTCAATCCTTCCTGTAACAGTGCCTATGTGTTTTGTTTTCCAAAACACAAACCAATCACCTTTTTCTTTGGATGTGTACACAGTCAACATTTAAAACCCTGAAGAAGAAAAGTCCCTTCCAGTTGCTGTGGCTCTTGGGTGAAGGAAACTTGACATTTGTGAAAGGCACTTGTGGTGGGACCCAGGTAGTTGGTAAAGAAAAAAAAATACACATCAGGCAGGTAGACAAAGGGCTGGGCCAGTATAACCAGCATATGACTAGCACAGTCACTTCAGCAGGCATTTCAGTTGGCTAAAACTGAAACGTATATTAAAGAGTATCTGGTGCCAAGATCTGAAAATGTGATTTGTAACTAAATCCTTGCAGAATTCTTTTTGCGAAGATGGCTTGAAGTGACTGTTGCTGTGTTAATTTAACAGAGTGCCGTGCTGAAGTCTGAGGACAATTCTAGTCCGCATCAGTAGCTCCTTCGCTACACTAGGCAGCTATCATTGGACACTCTCAAAACCGATGATTTGCAAAGTCAAGAATTCATGGCTTCAGTCATTTAGTGTAATTTTTTCCTCACATTATGAAAAGATATTTTATTACATTCTTTTATTGAAAATTGTATTTATTTGTTTGGGAGACCAAGAGAAAATAAATTCCCAGCCACTGGGTCACATCCAACCAGGCATACCAGCTGGGTTTCAGGCCGGAATCAGGAACTCAATTCATGTCTCCCTTACATGCTGGTAGGAACGCAACTGTTACCCAATGCCTGGTAGTGAGCACACCACAGGATGCTGAAATTAGAAGGCCGACCCAGGACTCAACCCTTGGCACTTCTACAAGGAACGTAGGCTTAACTAACATCCTAGCCACTGAGCAAAAGCTGACCCCCTTTTCCTTATATATTATCCTTTCTTTTTCCTCCTTATTTCCCTCCTTCCTTCACTACTTCTCTACTTTTCTTTTGCTTATTTCCTCCCCCTCCTTTTTTTTCTTTCTTTCCTTCTTTTCCACTTTTTCCCATGGAGCTTCCAGACCTACCTAGGTGCCTAATCATATTGGACAACTTGGGCAGGCTCCATTACACAGCAAGTTAAGCTGCTTGCAGTACCTGCATCCCATATGGGTGTAGCTTGAGTCCCAGTAGCTCCATTTACGATCCAGCCTTGGCTGTTGGGAAGTGAACCAGCAGATGGAAGAGCTCTCTTTCTATCTTTCCTCTCTCTGCAACTCTGTCTTGCAAATAAATAAATAATTTTTTTGTAAAAAAGCAGAAAGAAACAAGCAATAAAAGGGTGCTTAGTTTGTTTTCTAGGATGGACTACTAATGTCTCTTGATAGCCACTTTGATCTCCAATTATGAGAACTGACTATTGTGTCTCAATAAGGAACAAGTAATGAGGCTGGGGGACCAGGGCCTCTGCCTACTTTGCTGCCATGGACTGCATGGGTCTGCCCTGGTCTTCAGTTAGCTTAGTTCTTGTGGGTGTGTATGGATTGTATACTGTGAATAAACTATGTCCCCTGGTTTAGTGTTCTAGGTAATCTGGAAGGTCATTTACAGTGCCCATGATGGTCAACTTCCTTCACGTGGTGTTATATATGCTTTTGTATTTATTTCAGCAAACAGTTCTGATTATCAACATAGACTTATAAGTAATAAAAAGCTATCCATTTAAAATTCTTTATAAGAGCGCATTGCTTTGCTTTTAGATATTATAAAATACAACAATGTGTATATCTTTACCAGTTAAAAATCCTTCTAAAAACTCATGAACTTACATTAGATTGCCATAAAATACACTATGCATTTGACGTTTCTAGAACTCATTAACATAAATAATATTTATCATCTTAAAGAGATTTTACTTTCATGCATTGAATGCATAGTTGCAGTGTGACACTTGCTACCCATTGAAATGGTACAGAGGGCCACACATTGTATTTTGGGGGGGACAAAATGAAGAAGGAAGGATCAGTGTATAACTGTGTGATGAAATTTCTTCAAGACGCCTTTAGGAGGCTTAGGAAATGAGAAAAAGATTCATTTTCAAAAAAATACTTTACAGGAGCCGCATAGTGACATATTAGGTGAAGCCGCAGCCTGCACCTTTCCTGGCTGCTTCACTTCTGAGCCGGCTTCCTGCTAACGCCCTGGGAAAGCAGCAGAAAATGACCTACATGTCTGCACAGCCATCCACAATGTTGGAGACCGGGATGAAGGTTTTGATCCTGACCCAGCAAACGCTGCTGGGGCTGACTGGGACATGAACCAGCAGATGGAAGACACTTCTGTCCTTCTCTGTCTCTCTGTCTCTCTTCTTTTTCTCTAATCTTGACTTTCAAAAAATAAATATGTGTAAAAAGTAATTTAGTTAACCATTGTATGTCAGAGAAACTTGGTGGAACAGGATTCTAAAGAAAGTGAGAGACTTAGTGAAATTTGAAAAGTAGTTAATCTTTTAATGTAGTTTGAAGACCTTCCTTTTTCTGCCGCATTTATCCCTACACCACAAGTTCTCAATCCGCTTATTTCAAATAATTCTTCTGTGGTCTCCATCTTTTTCTCCCTGCTCTCCAATTGCGCCAGCTGCTTGTCATAGCACACTTTAAATACAGACTGCAGTACTGATCAGTGTTTCGCTTAATGCTATTAGCACACACATATTTTGGCAAACAGTAATATGTCTTTGAACTCATTCTTTTGCTGAAATTGAATCTTTTATTCCACAAATCAATAGAATACATTTTTGCCAAAATGTCTGTTCCACTTTTTGTCAGATAAATTTTAAAAAATAATTATTATTTTATAGGTGCTAGTGCAGAATAGTTAATACTTGACACAAAGCAGTAACATCAACCTTCTACATAGGACCTCATTTTGTTGAAATGATTGTTATTTTTCGAATGTTGTTTGATTTTAGCTCAGATAGGATATATTATCCCAATGGTACAATTACCCAATGTCACATACAGAAATAATTTTCTGGGGAATTTGGAAGATTACTTCTGTAAAACAAAAATTTCTTTGTCAGATATTTGAAGGTTTAGTGGCAACAAGAAAAATATGAGAGTTAAGAGTCCCCCATAATAATAATTTCTTTGAAAGAATATGTTATGACCACAGTTTGTTCTCTTTGATAATCACTGTGAAATCTTTTATTAAAATAGAAGAAATATCTTTAAGGAAGGGGAGAATTAAAACACGTTGTAATTCTGTTTGGATCTGCTCACCAAGAGCTACTAATCTATTAAACTAAAAGCTGCATTTGTGTAATTGCTTTGATAAGTTGCCAGTGGGGGGAACAGTCATAAACCTCTGGCTACACTACAGAGCAATCAAAAACCTTATCCTATTCACAGTATCTACAAAAGCATATATAAAGAAAAATAAAGGCAAAAAATTTCACAAAGGCCTTCCAGGCCAAAAAAAAAAAAAAAAAAGGTTAAGCATCCTATTTGTGTTAAACATGTCAATCAGAAACAGAAATCTTGGATAGAATTTGTTCATAGTCTGCAGAATACTTAGCACTTCGATAACGGGGCACTATGGCTTTCAGGAAGATAGCAGTGTTTTTTATGGTGGTGATTTTAAAACAATGCATGATTTTTTGCCATTGTGCCAGGAGCCCAGAAACAAGATGTCTGACCAAGGTTAATAGCTAGTTTATGGTCTATGAGAAGATATTTCATTTAGGTTTCACAACCACAGGCATTTCTGTAACCTCAACTGCTTGGAACGTTACCAAAGACCAACTATTAGAAAACGCAACTCATTTCAGTCTGCCCACCATGTGCTTGATATTGCCAATGGAGGGGAAAAAAATACAAATGCAAAGTAAGGATTAAATAGGAAAGCAGATGAAGGTATATCAAAAAGTGGGGTGAGCCCCAGACGTAGGGCACTCAAAACGGGAGGAAAAGAAGCGAAAGACAAGATACGTGTTAGTGTTTCAGGAGGAGAACTGGATCAAAAAGTTCAAGCCATTTTAAAGTAGCTCTGTATAGGCTAAAGGGGCTTCCAATGCACTTCTCAATTTGGGTAGGATTGCTTCAAAAAGCAATGTAAAAGGCTAGGAAACTCAAACGTCTGCAAATGTTCCACGTGTGCTTGGAGACTACGTTTGGGTGCCTATTTGTATTGTCTCCCCTTTACTCAGTATTTTTTCAGGAAGGGAGGCAGGAAGGGGTGAGGCCAAGTGCTTGCAGACACCAGGGGATGATGAGAGTGGTACAGTAGTCCACAGCTGGCTCATGAGAGAACTCTGATGCTGGAAGAATCCTCAAAGGAAGCAGCGGAATGAACTGTGAGTCTCCTGGATGAGCAGCATTACAACTGAACAGGAAGAGTAAGAGGCTCTGGGGAGCCATGCAGCTGTATTAGTGCCATGTGTTTGGATTATTCAAAGATCAGATACAACATGTAAGAAAAAAAAGCCACCAAGAATATCTCCAAAACCTGTCTCCCAGACAAATAATAGGATGATGTTTCTTTTTGCAGAGACGGGGCAGTTCAGTTCAACAGAGAAGCAACTTCATGAGGATGAGGGAATCAACATCAAGATGTTGGTGTTCTTCATTTCAAATTTTGAGTCCCGTCTGGACATCCAGTTGAACTGGTGATGCTTGAGTCTTGAGCTTTGGAACTACAGCCTGTGGACTGTATACAGATTCTCAGGCTGGATTGATGTAAAAGCCTGAGACATAAGAAACTGAGGTAGAGTGAGCGTAGCCACAGCAGATTCAGCAAGAACTGAATCCTGACTTCTCACTGAGGAAAGTGAGGAGAATCTGGCAAAGTTATACAAGATGAAGTCAGTACTGGAAAAGGAGTTTTTTGAGAGTGATCTGCCTGCCTGAATTGCCCATTCCAAAGGCTTTATTTTTTTCATTTTAGCAGAGAGAGAATACCCCATACCTGGGCAAAACGTGGGAGATTCAGAAGTAAACAACTGCCTTCTTCTCTCCGCGTTCGTGGCAGAGGGAGATGACCTACACTGTATGTATAAGGGATGATTCAGTGCCTTCCCTAGGCTGAAATCCCCTGAGCATTCCAAACCAGTGCTTTACATCACCTCCTACTCCTCACCACAACCCACACTCTGCAGAAGGCTTGGCCATCTGGGCCTTCCAGCCTAGGAAGAACAGAACAGCCTGGCATTTGCAGGCTGTTGCTTCCTGAAGGATCATTGTTTTATAATTGACTCATCATTTGCATTTTCTTCATCTCTGCCTCTTTAGAATATTACAGATGTGTGCCTCATAATTTATAGCACTATCTGTGCATAAATTTGGGAATAATTTTAATTGTTAAAAGTATATTAAAATCTAATGGTTTCACAGAAGCATGAAGATTTGATGGAATAAATGACTATCCACAAGCAAAACCTATCTCCTGAATGATGATGACTAGGCAGTTAATGCAATGGATATATCAGCTTATCAAAAGATGGGATAGCAAAAGGTGAAATATCCCATTGACACCTTCATAAACTCTCACCTCTCTTTTTTGAGACTAGTTTCATTATGTAAGAAGCTTTATTCAACTATTTTATGTATACAAGACGGCAGGCAGATGCTCCATGC
Source organism: Ochotona princeps (assembly GCF_030435755.1). Classification (NCBI taxonomy): domain Eukaryota; kingdom Metazoa; phylum Chordata; class Mammalia; order Lagomorpha; family Ochotonidae; genus Ochotona; species Ochotona princeps. The sequence goes on along the minus strand of NC_080863.1, from coordinate 3,977,702 downwards.
TGTAGTCACCATAAACTTGACAGATTTCTGTAGAGCAGGTGACTGACAATGAAGCAACACAGTTCATGAATACAGCAAGTTGAAGTGTAGTGGGAGCCAGACAAACAAGCTCTATTTCCTAAGTTCAGTCTCCCACAGTGGCCATCTGGCTGGCCGAACCCTCCCGTCAGTGACAGGTGCAGGCAGTTCATTGTCTGGTCCATAGATCACTTTATAAGGCAGAGGCAAGTGTGCAAAATGAACAAAAATAGTTCTGGAGGCGTAAAAGAGCATGTGCGGCTCACCATGTGTAACCGTAGCCCAGTTCTCATAGGCGAAGAGAGCTGGGAGCATAATATGGATAACTTAATTAGATGCAAAACCACATGACAGCTACAATTTATGGTGCAAATGTTTTCTTCCTCAGAAAGACAAAACCAGATGCTGGTTTGTAGTTTTCCCCCAGGTTTATAGAGAGATGGTTGGTAAAATAAAACACACTGCTTTCATGAAAGTGTTTTCTTTACTGCAGGTGTGAAAAGTGGCTTCGAAATTGCTTTGTTTTAGGAAGGGTCTATGAAGTATTTATGGGCATGGAGTTTAAGGAATCTAAGCGCAAACAAAACATTCAGTAATTGGTTACTGGTAAAAATCTCACTGTACGCCGTTTTCTTTGATCTTCAGGGACAGTATTGTGGCAGGGCCAGTGGAATCACTGTCTGTAATGCTGGCATTCCATATAGGTGCTAGGTGATGTCCTGGTTGCTCCACGTCTGGTCCAGGGACCTGCTAAGGTGCCGAGGAAAGCAGCAGAGGACACCTGCTCGGGCGCCTGCACCAATGTGGGAGACCCACAAGAAGCACTGGCACCTGGTCTCAACCTGGTTCCGCCCAAGCCATGGCAGCAATTTGGGGAATGAACCAGCATATGAAAAATTTCTCTCTGTTAACGTTCCCATCTACATAAATTAAAAAAAAAATTTGGAAAAAAAAGAAAGAAAAGCATCGGAGAGCCACCTTTCACCCTATGCAGCTCTGCCTTTCAAATAAATTAAAAATAAATTTCTTCAAAAATTTTTTCTTTTATTGAAAACCAGAGATTCTGGTCACTTCTAGTTCCTAAAACATACAGACACAAATAGAAAGATCAAATTACTGTAGCATCTCCCTCTCCTTTCTTTCATGCACATAATTCAGCAGAAGCGCATTATTAAAAATAAACTGTAAAATCTCCTTGGAATTTTCTCATATTGAGTACATGCACACAATTCAGCAGAAGCATATAATTAAAAATAAACTAAATTCTTTTTGGAATTTTCTCATACTGAGTGCAAGAATTAACCCCTTTCCTACTAACAGAAATAGTGCACATTATCAGTGAATTAAAGAAGTAAAATAATAATATATTTGCTATACTTTCAGATATAGCGATGCATAAGAAAGAATTCAAGTTTTGCCCTTAAATCCTGCTTCTGATTCTTAAAAAAAAAAACATTATGTAAACCTAATCAATTTTAAATGTCAGTACCTTTTACTGTGTTCAAATATTTCCATCCAAAAAACTAGCAGAACATGTTATCTTCATTGAAAAATACTGAAATATAGAGATAAAAAGAGAACTTGAAAAATACTTATTCGTTTTCAAGATGAGTAAAGAGAGGAGAATTACCACAGCAACACAAAACCAATAAATACATTTAAATTTCTACTGCTATCCATTTTCACTTTGAGAACCAAGACAAAATGTGTCTTTCGTACTCCACTGGTCATATTTCTCCCACAGCACACTTAATTTGCATCTATCTGATAAAACCATTTGAGTATCTCTATGAAATCTCCAGCTTTTCAAGTGATTTTCAAAACAGGTAGAATCACTACTGCTATTCAAATGCAAAATAACAACCTAGTCAAAATTTTATTTAGCTCATCATTTAATGAGATCAGCTAGATATTAAATACAATCCAAACAAAAATGATAGATGTTGATACACTCTACAGGTTTTTTTTTTGCATCATCAAGAACAAGATATACTCTGCGATGCACTAACGAAGCTTGCATTGCAATCAGTTTTATGCCACCCAAATCCTGTCTCTTCACAACAAAGCATCCAACACGCTGTGAAAACATGCTTGGAAAATGCACAGCCGTGGGGGATCAGCTTATTCTGTGGGGTCCACCAGACACTGTCCAGGCTTCCACTAAAACAAACAAAAAACACAGTGATTTTGCTCTTGCACATTTCCAAGTCTATCTTAGCAGCTTAGCTTTTCCTGAAAGACCCATTATCAGAGGTCAAACCATGAAATAAAGGTTGTTTTTTTTTTTTTTTTTTTGCTAAGCTGTACTTACATCTATCAGAACACAAAGGAGTTTTTCTATATCCTGGTTTATCTATTTATTTGAAAATCAGACTTGCAGAGAGTGGGTAAGAGAGGGCAAGCGTTCAGAAACAGATCTTCCATCTGCTGGTTCAGCCAATGCGATGTCAATAGAGCCAAGCTCAGAATTGCAAAGCAATGTGGTAGTAAATGCAGGGTCGATGAGCCGGGAAACACTTTTGCCAGCTAATATTCTGAATGAAATTAAAATTAACAAGTCTTACATGTATTTAAAGTTTTCTAAGTCAGATACATTGTCAGTTTAACATCATTAATTAACATGATTTCAGCACAGAAATACGGCTTTATTTTAATGAGAAGAATACAGATATATAAACTAAACAGATGGGTACAGTCAATGACAGATATTCAGAGCAGATACAAAATGTAACTTGGCTGGGTTACATTGGTAAATAAGTTTTCTTACTCTCTTGCCATCATGTTGGCTCATTTTTGCCTTTGTAATTAATTCAACCCTTGGTCCAAAGAAAAATTCTATGTTCTGTGTGTAGGCAGCCTACAGGAACAAAATGTTAATTAGCACTTCTTTTTTTTTTCGGTTTTTAAATAAACTTTCCTTTTTAATTTGAAAGCAGAGAAAAATAGAGCGAGAGCCCCCATGTGCTGGTTCACCTCTGGAACACCTCCAGCAAGACTGGGATGGGAGCCCTGTTAGTGCTTGGCAGGTACAAACCATTTGAGTCATTCTAACCTCTCAGCGTTAACAAAACTGGGGCCACTCACTGGAGCCTGGACTCAGAGGCTGGCACTCCAACACGGAGTACAGACATCTCAAACAGGAGTTCAACCACGAGCAGAAATGCAGCCTACAGGAATTTGTCAGTAAGCTCCTTCCGATAGGGGTTGCAGGTTGACTTCATTTTTTTCTCATGCTTTAAACAAAATGTTTAATTATGGAATATTTCAAACACAGAAATCATCCCATATCAACGAGTACTGGTCTATGTATAGTCGTTCCCATCATCACCACTCCCCTTCATGAGTCATTGGAAAGCTAATTCCACACAACATTTTTCCATAAAGGTTTTAACACATATTTCTAAAACATAAAAAATGTTATCTTTCCTCAAATTTAGCTGTGATTTCATGTTCCCACCAAATATGTCAAGCCACTCTTTAGTATTCCGTTAAGTGCTTTTGCATTCTAGTTGTTTCCAAACCTATGTGTTTTTCCTTAAGTGGCTGTGCGTACTCTGGCCATTCTATTGTTAACAGAATACACTTGGTGCAGGTTCGTGTGTTTAATTTTTTAAATTCTACATGTTCTTCTTATGAATTAGCACTTATAGTTAAAGGTTATTTTAAAAAATACACATTTCATTTATTTGAAAGGCAGAATGAAAGAGATATAATGTCACATGGACTTAATAAATGAGCAGGAATTTAGTAAAGTGGATTTGTTCAGATACAAGCCTGGTATCGGATTCTTAACACATTCCTTTACCCCCTAGAAAGGGGCGGGCATTGCTCAGGTAACTGTAGAGAAGGGTGAGAGGGGCCTTCCTATGTTACAGTTATTCCCTTCTTCTGATGTAACCAGAAAGTGGCTTTAGAACAAAAGATACATGACTTGTTTCGTTGTGTTCCAACAAATCTTTGTGAACCAGGAGGCAAGACACAACCAATCTTTAATTAGGAATCTCCTGAAAATTGGTGGATGTTTCTTGTTTTGACTTTTATTTTCTGTCTTTATTTTTATGTTGTGTAAATTGCATGTTAAATAGCCTCATTTGGTTGTTTCATTTGGTGGTACAGTTGGCTTTCAGAGCTTACTCCTGCCATTACCAGGTGTGACGCGTTATTCGAACATCCCACCATGGACCGGTGCCATTTCCTCTTCCTCACTGCTAAGGAAATTTTTGCGCCAGTCCAGCCGTCCATGAATAAGGCATTTCACCTGAGAATCCCACCCCCAATCTCCCAGCCCCTTCCCCGCCCAATCCCCGCCCCCACACCTGGCGCACTCACCGGATGACATACAGGCCCCCAGGTTCGGTTCTGTCTCTCTCTTCTCCTTCGGGCTCCTCCCTCCCCACTTCCTCCTCCCCCTTGCTACTTTTCTCCTTTCCTCCCCACCACCCCGTCCTGTTCCTGCCCCGCTGGAATAAACCTCCCAAGATCCTTCACTTTCTGAGGATGTTATCTTAGATGAATTCTAGCTACAGGATGGCTGTAACAGTTCTATGAATCCATGTGGCTGCTCTGAGGATTAATTGTGTTTGAATGTGTTTATCACTTGAAATGATCTCTGGAAAGTATTGATTACTTAGCAAGTGATTTAGAATAGATACATAAGTTATATGAGAGTTGGGTTGTTTCTCTTATGAGTACAAAGCTAATGAACTAAAAGAATAATGTCCCTTCTATATTTTACATTAGCTTTTAAGATATATCTTCTCTAATACTGCTCACTACTAAAAATGCACTTTTAAGTTTATGAAATATTTACTAACAAGACACCATAGATTTTTACCAGTCAACAAGGTGACATTAAATGTTTTAAACCAGTTACATCTATGATTAACTTTGGAAGGAACTACTTTTACTATTAAAATCATACAAGATATATATGTAAAAGCCAAAAGTACATATGTTTTATGTGAAGGGGTATACTTAAAACAAAAATACAGTTTTTGCTCTTTAAAGTTACAGTAAAATACCTTGTCACAGAAATATAGGGTATGAGAAACATTTTATGGTTACAATATAGATTTAATATGAACAAATGTCATAATGGCATTTAGCAACTCTGTGCTATATCATGCAAGGCAAGCCAATTGTCATTTGTTTTCTGACACCTTAAACATCATTATGTGTTCATTTTATATGCATTCTGAGAGAAATAACTCACACACTGCAATAAGGATATTCCCCACTCCAGCCAAGGCCAGTCCTGCATGTTTGGCGATCAACAGTACTGACATCATATTCTACAGACCTATTTGAAGATTCTCAGTGTGGTGACAGAGATTTGACCATCATAAACTTGTATTTTGTTGCTATAAACTTTGGTGAGCAGTAAGAAAATCTGAGATCATTAACTGGGCCAAAAATTCAACTAGACTTGTGCTCGGCGGGAGGCTGCTGGCCAGTGGGGCTCAGTGTCTCTTTTTGACTCTCTGTGTTAATAATATACAGGTCGAACCAGTCAATAAGAATCTTAAAAGACATTCATGAGTTATGAGCCAAGAGTTATGATGATCAATTTAGGTAGTTCATAATTATATGTGGTGATGTTATGAGCAAAATGTGATATGAAATACTAAGCAAATCATCCTGAAATGAAAGTAAAATGTACAATAAAGTAATTCAGCAATATTATCTTATGGCTGCTAATGGTGTATATAATTCATAGTAATATGTTTACTGCATAGCAGCAAAGTCATAAAACTAGCAGTGACTTCTAATGGGCATATTCCAAGGGACTCAGCAATAAAGGATACTATTTAACAAGCAGATGTTTAAAGCTCTGATATCTATTATGTTAATAACCCCAATGACTAAGCCTGATTTGCAGTAGAATGCCTCTCACACCTGGTTTTCTGCCCCCTGTTCCCTATAGGACTACCTTACAGTTTCCCAGGAGAAGGAGTTTAAGGTAGCACAACACCATTTGAGTCTTGATTATCTATAGCTTATTTATAAAGCCAGGATTATTGACTCAAATGCTACAAATATTACAAACATGAGATTACCCCATGTCTTCAAAGATTGAATATATAACAAACATCAGATTAGGTGCTCTAGCTATGTGATGCTTTATTCTATGAAATCTTAAGAGGCGATTGCTAGAGACAGAGAGATAGAGAGAGAGAGAGAACTACACAGTAGTTACATTGTAAAACCATTCAGGCACTATTGCACAATAGCAAAAATGCTTAGTACAGCATTCACTTCACCTTTGAATGCATTTTGGGATAGTGGAACTCTACATCCAGATTAAGGCCAGGATCAGTTATGAAAATTATTATTAGGACCCAATGAGTTGGCCTAGTGGCTTACATCCTCGCCTTGCAAACACTGTAATCCCATATGGGCACCAGTTCAGATCCCTGGCTGCTCCACTTCCCTTCCAGTTCCCTTCTTAGGGCCTGAGAAAACAGTCGAGGACAGCCCAAGGTCTTGGGACCCTGCACCTGCATGGAAGACACAGAAAAACATCTCCTGGATCCTGGCTTTAGATCAGATCAGCTCAGCTCTGGCCTTTGCGGCCAACTGGGGAGTAAATCAGTGGATGAAAGACCTTTCTGTCTCTCCTCCTCTCTGTAAATCTGACTTTTGGTGGTGACAGGGCAAGTGGAGTCTAGCTGAACTGTTTTCCCAGGATTCTTTGCCAAGCTAGATCAGGGTGAACAGAGAATGAGGAGGAGGATAAAGAGAAGGATTCAAAGGCAGACATCTCTTCTTAAACTGACTTCCTTGAACTTTTTCTCTATGATTGAGTGATACAAAGACGGACATGGACGCTCCAGGGAAAGGCCTACTTGACTGGAGGGTGAGGAAGGGACTGATTAACTTGTGGTGAAGATAGGAAAATCAGGGCACAGGGAGGAATGCTGCATTGTTTATTCTAATGGTCCCTTCAGCTCTTTCTATATAACTGAAAATAATTAGGCTCCAGATGCCTTAATTTCCTCACCTGTAAGATGTACATAATGCAATGTCTTGCACAGAATGTATAAAATTGTGTAATAATATATAAATTAGATAATTCATCAAAAGATACGATACTTTATAAAACAATTTGGATTAGGAAATTGTCCAACAATGCAATAAATGAATGTGCTATAAGCACAGATAGATCAGTTATAATAAAGAAAAAACTGTTAAAAATCAACTGAATTCTCTCTAAGATCAGATATGTAGTCAAAGGAAAAAAATATATGAATGAAAAGAAAGGGATTTAGTGTGTGTTAGCCAATTTACAATATGCAATGCCTGAGAGAATGGCATGAAGATAATTCCTATGTCCCTTGAAGTTATACCACAATTTAATTCAGAATATTCTTGTTAGAAGCAATTTCTCTAATATGATTACAAAATACACAATAGTTTCAAGCAGAGTATCAAATAAAGAATATATGAAAAAAAATGCAGTACCTGGGACTGACACTGTGGCACGGCGCGCTAAGTCGCTGCTTGCTACAGCAGCATGCCATAGCAGAGTACAGCGACAAGCTCCAGCTGCTTTTTCCCTAATCCACTTCCTGCTCATTCATCTGGGAAAACAAAATAGGATGGGCCAAGCAATGTGATCCTTGCCAAGATGCAGATGAACTTCTTGAATTCTTGTCTCAGCCCAACTCAGTAATTAATCTGATGCAGCTATCTGGGTAGTGAGCCAGCAGAAAGATTTCCTCTCCCCCTGCCTCTCTCTCTCTCTCTCTCTCTCTCTCTCTCTCTCTCTCATGTACATGAGTGTTGCTCTCCCTTATAAATAAATCAATCTCTCTAATAGAGAGTATCAATGCAATCTAGTAAGCACAATGGTGTAAGAACATTTTGATAGAGGTTTTATTTAAAAAGGTAAACAAATATTTTTCTTAAAAAATACTGTATGAGATGAAATATCACTTGAGCTAAGTTTTCAGCTTTGAACAAGTTTATCAGAGCTCCTAGCGAATGAACACGGAGTTCTGTACATTGCTGAAAGGAAAAGAGATTTGTTGTAGATCTTAAAATGATATTTAATTATTGAGTTTATTCATGAAACAGACGGCCAAAAAAAAATCTAAAATCACATTCTGTGCCTGGATTAGTATGAGAGTTCCTATCCCATAATTAACAAGGCTTCTACTAAAATCTGCATAATCATCACGACATATTCGTATGTCTGATGTAGGAGGTACGTGGCTAGAGCAAGGAGCTGAGGTTTGCCAACCCAGTCGACCCACAAGGTAGCATGGGCACTGATTGACAGTTCTGGTGTGATACCCACAGCTAGCTCCCACTTGAAAGCCTGGCCTTATCCTTATGGCAAACTGGTCTGCACCACCACGTGTTTCCTTTCTGTCCACCATCCAAGCTTACTTCTCCTTCAGGACACGAGACAAATCTTCCTTTCTGTGCTGTGTCCCATTCTGCCTTCCCCGCGTGAGTGTCTCCCTTTTTGTGTAGCAGAAAACACAAGTTGTGTAATGTTGTAAATCTAAAAGCATCACTAGTTGGAAATAGGCAATATGAGTACGAGTCCCTGCAATGCTTGTTGGTCACTAATGTGCCATCATAACACAATCACCGTGGGAACACCCATTCCCATTGCCAACCCAATGCTATGGTTCTTTCACAATTTGCAACAACAACAGCAAAAAGGAATAGGGGTGGATGGTAGCCAAGTTTTGCTCAAAATTCCACCTTCTTTGGATTTACTTTTTTTTAAGGTTTATTTATTTTTATTGGAATGACAGATCATATTCACAGATAGAAGGAGAGACAGAGAGAAAGATCTTCCATTGCTGGTTCACTCCCTAAGTGGCCACTATGGCCAGAGCTGATCCGATTGAAAGCCAAATACCAGGTGCTTCTTTGGGGCTTCCCATTTGGGTGAAAGGTCCTGAGGCTGTGGGCCGTCCTCTACTGTTTTCCCAGGCCACAAGCAGGAAGCTGGATGGGAAGCGCAGCAGCCAGGACACTATCCAATACCCATATGAAATCCCAGAGCTTGCAAGTTGGGGATTTAGCCACTGAGCCATAGCACCAGGCCCCTCTTTAGCCTGTTGAGTGAACCCCACCACAGACACCACTCCCTTCACTTCTCAGAATTTCCTCATCCCTTGTTTGGGTTGCATCTGTATTTCAGCTTTTTGTTCAGTGATCTTTGTCGTGAGATTTTCTGTACTTTTCCTGTGATTAAGCAAATAAACAACCACAATCCTGGTTCCCTGTACTTCCTCATGCCTCCACTTTGAATACTTTCCTGTGCGACCACACTGCCAAAAACACATTGTGTAGAACATCACTCTCCTGAAACCAGGAAGCTACTTAAATCAGCTGACACTCCCTTTGTAGCATAACAAATTCAACGTTTCATATTTTGTGCCTCTTATTCTCCCTAGTTCATTTGGTTCTGAAGTCAAGGCTTATATTTTTATCAGACATTGATGGGAGTCAAGGGAGTTAGCAATCTGTCACTTGAATTTCTGCAAAGCAAGGGAGCATACGAGGTTGCAGTGGATGTTAAGCAACTACTTACACAATGTGAGTGATCCACGGGCTATAGGGAGGAGGAGATAATAGGATAAATACAGGAAACTGATCCTCTTTTTTCAGTACCTTCAGTGAAGACTCTACTGGGTCCTGGTCTCTCAGAAACTCCCAGCCTGCCTTCCTTAGCTTAAAATGTTCTTGCATTGGGATCCCATATAGATGCTGGTTCCTCTCCTGGCTGCTCCACATCCATCCAGCTCCCTGCTTGTGGCCTAAGAAGGCAGTGGAGGATGGCCCAAAGCTTTGGAACTCTTCTCCCACATAGGAGATGTAGAAGAGGCTTCTGATTCCTGACCTCAGATCTGCTCAGCTTGGGCCGTTGCGGCTGTTTGGGGAGTGAACCTGCAGATAGAGGATCATTTTATTTCCAGCCAGGAAACAGCAGGTCATGGCAGAAAAACTGCTCTCCTGCAAAAGATAAAACCTAGATACAGCATAAACACAGTATTTTGAACTCATCAGAAATCGGTGGAAGTCACAATATGAGATGAGTTGAAATCGTGGACAGCGAAGAGAACTTAGAGGAAGTGATGACCCTCAGCCATTTTCATTCCCGAGTGCTTTACTGATACTAGGTTTACTTCTAATAAAAGATTCAGCTTGGCAACCAATTAAAGATCCACATTCATTCCTAACCTCGTAGAATTCAAACCTTTTGCCATTACCAGCCCTGACTGTGGGCTAGATTCACTGACCCGATTCTATGAAACAGAACGTAACAGGCTGATTTAACTTGGCTTCTATGTTTAGAACTTTTTAAATAGAGTGATTTCTGCTTTAGCTTCTTGTTTGCTCATCTGGGGGGAGCCAATTGCTCTGTCCTGAAACATTCCTGTAAAATATATTTACCTACTGAAAGACCAAAGCCTGCCAATGACCACATAAGGATGCTTCAAAGTGAATGTCCTTTGACAGCCGTGCTCAGGTTGGACCGAACACTCACATCACCTTGAGAACCACTTGGCAATCCACTGAGGGATGATCCGATAGATGACTCACACAGCTGTGAGATAATACATTTTTGAAGATGCTAGATTCTGGAATAATTTGTCATGTACCATTAGATAATTATTCAGGGGTCAGTCATCAGATATTGAACTTCGAAAACACGTGTAGCTTAAAATAAATCCCCAAGTCAAGGAAGCAAACATTACAACACAAAGAAAGCAGGTCAAGCCACAATTAACGTGCAAGATTTCAACACCTCAGTCTTAAAAGCTGAGAGAAAAATTATTTAGAAAATTAGTAATTGTATATAAAATGGAACAACTGTAACAAAGTTGATTTAACTGACATTTATAAAACAGTCCACTACAAAACAGAGAAATATACCTTTTTATGAAGTTAAGATGGAATATTTAGAAAGATAAATTATACATTTGGATGAGCACAAATATTAAGAACTCAAATTATATAAATTTTTGGCCAAAAATATGAGTAAATCAAATACTGATAATACAACACCAACTTTAAAAGTCTCTATTTAGAAAATAGATAACAAAACTTTTAATAATTTATGGGCTAAAGAAAACTTTTTTTAAATTATATGCTTTTGTGAGGGTAAAAACAAGAAAACAAATAAAAATGTTTACAATGTAGCTTTAGAACTTTTTAAAAAGATTTAATTATTTTTATTGGAAAGTCAGATATACAGAGAGAAGAGACAGAGAGGAAGATCTTCCATCCATTGCTTCACTCGCCAAGTGGCTGCAAAGGCCAGAGCTGTGCCAATCTGAAGCCAGGAACCAGGAGCCTCTTCCGGGTCTCCCACACAGATGCAAGGTCCCAAGGCTTTGGGCCGTCCTCAGTTGCTTTCCCCAGCTGCAAGTAGGAAGCTGGAAGGGAAGTGGAGCAACTGAGATATGGACCAGCTGCCAGACAGGCTCCTTGGCATACAAGCTGAGGACTTTAGCCAACCGGCTGCCATGCTGAGCCCCGGCACTTTTTTAGAGGGAAATACAGAGTACCAAGTACTTTTGTTAGGAGCTGAGGTTTGTGCAACTGTGAAACTGCTACTTGAGATGCCTATAACAGCGACAGAGGGCTGCCCCAGTTCTGCCCTATCGCCCACACCCCAGTAAAGCACACCCTGGCATGCAGTGGGTAAGGACTGCAGTGTTTGGATCCGTGACACCCACATGAGATGTCTGGATTCAGTCTCATCCTTCTAAGCTGTTGGAGGCATTTGGAGAGTGAACCAGGAAGTGGCAGCTCTTTCGTCCTCTTCCTCTCCATGTCTCTCTCCTTTTCAAAAAACAATAAATACAAAATTCATAGGTTCAAAGTCTCTAACATTGAAAGAAAAGTTGTAAGAAAAGTTTCTGAATTTAACACTTGGGAGTCAGGAAACAAGAATTAAATTTACATTGTATAAACAAAGAACTAGTAAACATAAAAACAGAATATGAACATTGAAGAATGCATACAAAAGATTTCAACAATTTAAGAATTAAATGAGGTGCCCGCTTCCCATCCAGCTCCCTGCTTGTGGCCTGGGAAAGCAGTCGAAGCTGGCCCAAAGCTTTGGGATCCTGCACCCCAATGGGAGACCTGGAAGAGGCTCCTGGCTCCTGCCTTTGGATAGGCTTAGCTCCAGCCTTTGCAGCCACTTGGGGCGTGATCCATCAGATGGAAGATCTTTCTGTCTCTCCTCCTGTCTGTATATCTGACTTTCCAATAAAATTTTAAAATCTTAAAAAAAAAAAAGAATTACATTAATAAGTAATGTTCATGTTTCTTAAGGAACTTCTTGAAAATGACTTTCTACAAGAAAGTCTTACCAGATTTCAAGACTAATCTTCAAACAGTATTTACTCTCGACATATAATTATGCTAATTAAATCATAAAAGAAGATAAGCGATTTTGCATATTTGAAAAATCACAAAGGAGATTAGAGTCATGTGGCAGTAGGCTAAGTTGTCCCTTGCAGTGTTGGGATCCCATATTGCAATGTTGACTGAAGCTCCAACTAAGTCGCGTCTGATCTGGGTCCCTGCAAATGCGCCTGGGAAAGCAGAAAGGACGGCCCGAGTGCGTGGGCGCCTCTCACTCAGTCATGGGAGTGGACTGGCCTCAGTCTAGCCTAGATCTGCTTCTCACAACCACTGGAGGACTGAACCAGTGGATGGAATATCTGTTTTCTCTCTCTCTGCATTTCAGATAAATAATAATAAACAAAATAAATATTTTCAAAATTAGATAGGAAATAATATCTTATTGCATTTAGAATCATAATAAGAAAACACTTAGGGCTGCCAGTAGCAAAATAATTCCTTATCAATATTTATAAGATGAAGTAAATCTTAAAAAAAGAAAGGCAAAAGGTTAATGTGAAAGATAAAATGGGCTGAAAATAAATGCTATGAAAATAAGAGGAAGAAAAATAAAAGTGTAGATATTAATATTTTAAAATAAAATCAACAAAGTTACATTGGCCAAATCGCACATAAGCTTCATGGATTAACCTCTGGTAGGTCCATCCAAGGAAAACAAATGATGCCCTAAGTAAATTCCATGAGGAATGAAGAGAAAACAATGGCAGGTGCTACCGAGGCAAACATGAGCAGCAGATGTTATCAACCCAATGTCAGGATGAAACAGGCAATCCCATTATCAAAATTAGCTGAAGAAGATATATGCACCTTGAAAAGGACAGCCATTAGGGTAATTGAACCAGGAGTTTAAAAGTCTTTCACAAACGAAAAACTACCATGAAGAGTGGCACCAGTAAGCTCTAAAATTTTTTAAAAAATAAATAAATTGTGATCATACAAAGTGTCAAACGTTTAGAGCAAAGTAAAAAAACAAACAAACCCAGCTTGTACTATGAGACCAGCACAATGATGATGTCAAAATCCGTAAGAAATGTTTACATAAAGCCATTACAGTGCCATTGCCAACGCAAATGCAAAAATCCAAAGCAGAACATTAGCCAGAAAATGCAAGAGCTTGTTGGAAAATAATAATACGCTAAGGTGTTTATTTTTATTGGAAAGTCAGGTATACAGAGAGGAAGATATTTTGTCCGTCCATTCACTCCCCAAACAGTCACAAATGGCTGGAGCTGAGCTTATCCAAAGCCAGGAGCCAGGAGCTCCTGGGTATCCCGTGTAGGTGCAGAGTCCCAAGACTTTGGGCCGTACTCGACTGCTTTTGCAGGCCACAAGCAGGCAGCTGGATGGGAAGCAGGGCCATAGGGATTAGAACTGGTGCCCACATGGGATTGTAGCATGTTCAAGGCAAGGACTTTAGCTGCTAGGCTACTGTGCCGGGCCCCATTAAGGTGTTTTAAGTTTAATTATAGAAGTATAGTTTTTAAACTATTAGAATATTTGATTTAAAAAAAATCCAAAAGTCACATTTTTGCTAGAAATCTAGATTAAAAAATGAATATAGGTTCATTAGGATACAAAATCAACATATAAATTCAGTTACATTTCTATTAACAATAATGAAATAGAGGTTATAATTTTTATTGGATAAATATACTAGGAGACATCATGTGGCACAGCAGGTAAGGTCACTGGCTGTGACACCAGCTTCCCACACGGGGCTGCTCGTGTCCCTGTTGCTGCATGTCTCACTTAGCTCCACACTCACATCCTGGCAAAGAAGCAGCAGATGGGCCAGGTGCCTGGACCCCTACTGTCGCTCTAGGAGACCCAGATGAAGGGCCTGGTGCAGCCCCAACTACTGTACCATTGGAGGTGTGAATCAGGAGCTCGGGGATATTCTCTCTCTCTCTCTCTCTCTCTCTCTCTCTCTGTTTACTTTTTTTTCTGTCTTTGCGTCTCTAACTCTGCCTTTTGAATAAATACACAGATCTTTAAAAGTTAAATAATTTAAAACCTTAATAAGTACATCAATTTTATGTTACATAAATAATGCTGTTTAGTAACTGAATAGAAATACCAGAGAATATGAAAGAACACTAATATTCAAATCTATCAACATAATTATATTATGGAAACACACCATTAAGTGGAGAAAAATTGCAGACTAATCACATGCATCAATAAGAATAAATTGCCCAATATGGGAGTCTCCTTCATCCTTTCTCTCTTTCTCTTCTTTCTTTCCTCCTTTTCCTTTTTTTTTAAATTTCTGATTCATTTATTTGAAGTATAGTTTAGCAGAGAGAGAGAGAGAGAGAGATCATCCATTTGATGTTTCAATCCCAAAAGGCTCTGACAGCAACATGAGGGTCAAAGACAGGGTCCAGGAGCTCAACTTGATATTCCAAGCATTCAGTCCATTGCTGCCTTCACCAGAAGAAACTGGATCAGAAGCCAATCAGCTGAGACTCAGTGCAACAGAACAGAAGCTCCAGTAGGGCGCCCACACGTGTATAACTGATTAATCTTGGACAAGGGAATGAAAATAATCCAGGGAAAAGTCTGCCTTCTTTAATAAACGCTGCTGGAACAACTGGATATCAGGCTGTACAGGTAAGAAGCAAGATCCCATCCGACACCTTATACAAAAACTAGCTCTAAATTGATCAAGGACCTAAATCTGCACCAGAAATCATCAAACTATCATAGGAAAAATACAAAGCAGTCTCTAAGATATAGGAATGGGAAAAGACACGGGCGGTCAAAGGCAAATTAAAGAAATGATGCTACATCAAACCAAAAAGCTTCCGTACAGCAAAAATGATCAACAAAGTGAAGCAGCAACCAACAGAATGGGAGAAAATCTTTGCATACTACAGAACTGTTAGGGGGCTAATATCCAGGATTTACAAAGAACTTCAGAAACTTAATAACAGCAAAACAAACAACCCTGTGAAGAAATGGGCAAAGGCTACCCTTTCAGGGTGCCTATGCTTGAAAAGGGAGGATTAGCTAATTGAGCCATCATGCTGGGCTCAACTGATACTATTTATGAAGTAACTGTTGCAAGAAGAAGCACTTAATGGTGAAATACACACACATATGGATACATTTTACTACAGGAGTTGTGAAAATTTGTTTCTGGAAAGCTACGGAGTAAAGGTGAGACGTGAGGACAAAGAGCAGTGGGACGCCACTGGTGTAAAATGAAAATGCCTTTTAGGAGATCAGAGGGAGAGTGACCAAGAGCAGAACCTGGGAGAGAAGGATGTACAGGAGAAAGCTGATTGAATGTAATGAAAACGGATAAAAGTGGGACGCGGACTCCTGACACTATAAAGGGAGACGACAAAGGCCACGGATCTACAAAGCAGGGGTCTTCCTAAGTCTCGGGCCCTGACTCTCTGCAGGCTCTTACGCTTGTCCCATAGTAATAGTAAAAGTTTCAATGACCTACTTAGAGTACCGGTTGACCCAGAATTCAGATTATGTTGCTTCTTTTCCTTCTTTTTTTATGTAGAGAAATATAATATCTCTTATTCTCCCTCTGGGACTCTGTACCATTCCAATGCATAATTGATTTTAAAGCACATTATTCTTTAAAGAAAGCATCCCCACCTTTTTAAAAACGCTTATTTATTCTTGATTTATTTGGAAAAGTGGCAGAGAAAGCAAAAAGAATCTTCCATTTGCTATTTCATTCCCAAATGGCAGCAGCAGCGAGGATCACAAGATCATCCAGGATCCCCGCGGTGGCGAGAGGGCCACAGCAATGAAGCCACCGGCTGCTGCCTCTCAGGAGTTCTGGGATACAGAGCAGAGCCAAGACGGAACCCAAGCAGTGCGATGGGGGATTTAGGTTTTCTAAGTGGAGTCTTAGCCCTAGGCCAAATGCCTTTCCTTAAGAACAGAGCATCATCCCGACAGAACTCAGTTCTCTTTTCAAAACAACCAACATCGACAGAACAGGACACCTACCCCTGCTTGAGTTTTAGAAACTGGCTGTTATATCACTTTCCTATTGAGCAGTTCCCAAAATGTCAGAGAACAATGTTGTAATGGTAAATGATGCATTATGATACTAAATGACAAAACTGTCTGATTTATGTAATTAAAAACTGTCTAATAATTTGTGTGTAGAGCCTTCGGAAAAAGGAGGTTTATTCTGGATTTCGGAAATGTGATAATAATCAAAGACAATACAAACATATTAGTTTTTTTTAAATTTTTAACAGACACATAAAAAGTGTGCACTGTTATGAGTTTCCACATGATAACCCAGCACACGTGTACATCGTTCAGAGTCTCAGCAGGGTAAACATTCCCTCAAACACGTGCCACTTCCCTATGATGTGCGTAGACAGTGGGGGCGTTCATTTGTTCATAACACAGAAAGTTAAATCAAAACGTTCACTGGCTAGCAGTCTGAAAAATAAAATATCTCAGCATGAAAAACCACACTGTCTGTAATACCAGAGGAAATCAAGATCAGTTACGATTGCTTTCAAATATGGCCCAATTGTGATGGTTTTCTATTGTTTTAGGATCACTCTATTGCAATAAGATAATTTATTGAGAAAGTCTTTGATGTACAACTCATTGGAACTGGTGGTTGGTTTGATATTTACTTTGCTTTTATCAAGTTTAATTCTGTATTTGCTAACCAGCTTTTAATACTTAGTAAAGTGCAGCAAACTGCAATACAAAAGCAAAACTATGCAAGCTCTACCATTCAAATGTTTATTCGAGCTTATATACTGTGGTTCAACTGCAACTGACTTCAACCTCAACTGGAAAACTCCACTGTGTCGTTGTGAATGTTTTCTCCCCTGTTTCTGTTTGGGCAAAATTGGTGAATATTTGAAATATAAAGTTTACATTTATTTCTACGGCATCCATAAGAGAGCAAGCTAGGAAAAAAGTGAGTCACTGAAAGACAAATATTACCTGATTCATTATGAATGCAGTCAAAAATAGTCCAACAGATGTAGGGGGCAGGACGGTGTCATCACATGCTCAAAGAAGGGGCAGGAAAGGGCAAGGGGACAGGCTGCTGGTCAAGGGTACAAAGTCCTAGTTAGACAAGGGGAGTACAGTTATGAGATTCATTGCCCAGCAGGTCATATTCATATGTAGTAATAGATAAAATCTAAATATCCCACCTCCCCAAACTGATAAGCACATGAAATGACAAATGCATTAATTGGCATGGCTTAGTCATTACCATATTGTATACGTTTATCAAAGCATCATATTATAACCCCTAAATATATAATTATAATTTGTTCATTAAATTTGTGTCTATTTATATCTATAATAATCTATATTTAAATTAAATACAAACATATGTGAGTCTGAGAGCCCAGTGTTGTGGCATAATACTTTCAGTGGCTACTTGCAATGCCAATTCAAATCCCTGATGTGCTAATCTGGCTCCTTACTAACGCACCTGGGAAAGCAGCAGCAGGTGACCCAAATGGGATATGGACTAGAGTTCCTACGTCCTGGCTTTTCCCTTTCCAGACATGCTGCTACGGTCATTTGGGGGAGGAAACCAGCAAAGAAAAGATCTTTCTCTCCCCCTCTCAAATAAATAAAATTTCCAGATTTCTTGTTTACGAAATGTTTCGCGTGTCTATGGATAATCCTAAAATCACTTCTCACAATCAGCTTTTTATCCTTCCCTTCTTGTCATCCCCATCTAATCAAGTTCTGTCATCTATGAAAGTATTCAATTAATATTTCTGGAATAAGATCTGTATAATGTGATCCACACAGGTGGCCTTCGGAGAGTGCGATCAACTGAGACTTTGAACAACTGCTTCAGAGAAGTTCAAAATGGTCCTTCTGGCGGAGACTTGCTGAAATTCCAACAGAGTGGCCATTCAAAGACATTACCTGAAAGCTGGCTGTATCCTGACTATGATAAAACTGAAACTTTTCTCCAGTCTCTATGTTCAGGCTCTCCCCTGAGGTTTGTTGTCTCAGGACCGCATCGTGTATAATGACAAAGCCTTGATGATATTCCTGTGGGTGTTTGAGGCTTGCGTAGAGCTCCTGTTTTGTTGAAAGCATGCTCCCCATCCTCATTACCTTGACTCAGCCTTCACCTCTCTCTGTTTCACCCAACAGGAAGTCCATCTCTTGCACTCTCCTTTCAGTAAACCCTTGTCACGTGTAGCAACACTGTTTAGCAAAACTTACTAGTGTAATAGTTTTCGTAGTGGGAAAATAAAATCTACATTCATCTGCATTAATTCCTCTGTCATGGTCACCACCAAAGGTTTTGCCATACTTCTTATAAATCTGGGTTTTTTTTAAATTAACGCTTAAGACAAAACATACAGTTGCATATGTTGTATATACTAAATGTGTATGAGTCTACCATAATCCTAACCTTATTTTTTTTTACTCTTATATATTTAATACTTTGTGAAAGAGGGGATGGAGACAGTGGGCAAGTGTATGAATGCCTCATCAAACTATATATACATTTATTTAAGCTTAAGAAAAAATGATTTGGAGAGTTAAACAGTAGTGCACATTTATTACAAGACTCACGAAATATGGCATGTTGGATTTGGGACACGTTCATGTGCTCAATTATTTAATGCTCTCAGTTTTAATAAACTATTCATATCGCTGAAGATAATGTGAAATGGTGGGGTCACATTTGTAGGAGAATATTAAATGTCAATATTCCAAATGTAAGAAACTTTTCATTTTTCAGTGACATTGTAAATTTTACCTAAAATGACTGAATTTTGAATCCACAAAGAGCGTCAGCAATAATTGCCATCCTACTCAGACTTCAGTATCTCTCCTTGAAACCAATCTTGTTTCGTCTGGTCCCACTATATCCTCTGCCATGGTTGACAACAGAATCCTATGTATCTAGTAGAAACTCTTGGAACATTCAGTACATTTAGGGTATCATTTTGGGATATCCTCACAGATCAAAAAAAGCAACTGTGGGCTTCATCTCAAAGCCTCACATTTTGCCAATGAAAGACACAAAAAGCTAATCACATAACTTCCTTGATGTCAGGGGCCTTGGTTTATTCATTGTGAACACTAAGACAATGAAATCCAACAGCCTGTTCAAACGTCAAAGGAATTAACAGGAAAATGAACATCTGTTCATGATATTTGCTAAATACTAGTATTCTAATATGTATTTCATGCAATTATCTTCTTAGTTTATAGCTTGTTCTCTGTATCTTTTAATGATGTACTTGAATAAACAGAAAATATTGCTTTTAATGATCAAAATTCATTGATCTTTTTCTTAGTGATTTATCCCAGACACAATTGTTAGGAAGTATCATTCAATTCCACGATCTGATAAAATCCTGTATTTTCACACATATTGACCAACAAAGATTTCTGGGACATTCTTTTAATACTTTGGGTATTTTAATAAATGTAACTTACGAACACTGTTTTTTTTTCTTTTTTAACACTGAAGCCTTTGATTTGCCTGAAGCTGATTTTTTTATGGCATGAAGTATGCATCAATTTTATTTATTATAGTAAGTATAATAAACAATCAGAATTTTAGTTAGAGAAAAACATAGTCTGCCACTGGATGATGATAATGAATCATCACAGGTATGCAATACATTTCCACGTTTACCACTGTGCCAACAATATTTCTTCCCTTTCTTTGTCAATATCAGACACTTTTAATTAATATGAAATTGTAATAAGCTTCATATCCCGCATATAATTCTCTCCAATATGTCATTGTTTATGAAAATTTTATGCATTATGAGCCTTTTGCTTTACCACATAAATTTTAGAGTCAGCTTATCAAGTCTCATACTAACAATGTTAGAATTTTTATGAGAATTGGTTTTATGGGCATAAGTCAATGTGAGATGAATCTTGCATTTATAATAGTTATGAACACTCAGGTCTTTTAAACTGATTTTCGGTGTAACTGTGTAGCTATCATTTCTTCAGCGTTCCTGGTTGACTTTTCATGGTTATGCTATTTATATTGCATATTCCTTAAACATTATTTAATAGTTGCTGCTATATAAAAAGGCAATTAATTTTTATACACCCTGGCACATTCTAATCTCTCACACTAATTCTAACTTTATTGTAGAATGCCTAGGCGAACCATCATATCATTACAAATAATGAGAGTTATATTTCATTTTTATAATTTTCGTTTCTTTGATGTTTTATGATGTTTAGGATTTTGAATTTATGCTGTATATTTGTATGTAGCATGTATTTGTGTCTATATACACTCACAGATTTAATGCATAGAGTAATAAAATAAGCACATTCTGTGTGTCCTGTGATGTTAAGGAGAAAGTTTGCAATATTTTGTCACCAATATTTGATTTTTTTGGCAGCTCCTTTAAATTGGAGTAATAATATTTGTTGACTTTTTATTTTTATTGTCTTTTTTTCTATTATGAATGGATGTTGAAGTCTATTGCAGGATTTTATAGAACAACTGTGTTGTTGATTTAAAGTTTCACCTTTAGCTTTTTGATGGGATACCTAAACCAGTCAAGATAGATTAAACTATACTAGCAAATAACTTTCTGTCTCAGTCCATTTGAACTGTTAAACAAAATCCTATAAATGGGGTACCTCATAAACACTAGAACTGCTTTTTTTTTTAATATGGCAGTGAAGGTTGACTACAAGAGAAACAGGGATGCTTAGCATAATATAGTAAACATTTTTTTTTTCTGTTGTTGAACCAACCTTACAGTCATCTGGTACTACTTTCATTCACATTATGACTTGATACATTTCTGTATAGAAGAAAATGTGTGTTTCCAGGCACAGATACATAACAGCTGAACTTCTGCCAATCTCCTCTCTGGGAGGACCCTGTGTAGTTCTGCCTCGCTAAAGAACACATGATCCTCTGCAGGTGGCTTTTCACTGGCAGAAAGCTCTCTTCCAGGTGGTTTGTTGTTTCTGAACCCAGTTATCTCCTGGCACAGGCCACTTTGATTCTTTCTCTCAGCTTCTCAGAAAGGGAAATTTCACAAGGCTGTATGGATACCTTGATCCCAGTTATTTCAGATAGTGCCACAGAAAACAATTTTTCGTTAACCTCCCTCTTCCTAATGTTTCTTTGACTGATTTTAGCTTTGAACATGAAATATTTAGATTACAGCAAAATCTAGACACAATTTTAGATAATCTGAATTAAAGAAAAACCTGACTTGGGCTGTAATTACAAATAAAAATTCAATGTAACTTCTGAAAGTGACCTACGCTTGGAGATTTGGGTCCTAATTTTGAATGATCCGGCAATCAAAGAATGATTTTATGCCTCCTAGCTTGTCTGGACTTCAGAGGAAACAAAATCGTGATTCTGTGAGCCTTTAATCTATATATTCTTTAGACAACTTCTTTAATCTAATGTAGTAATTTATTATCCCTTTTTCATGTGCTTATTCAGGTACTCCCATGTAAATGTTGGCCCTACATTACAAGCGTTAGCAGTTGGCCCTTTCCTTTAGAACAAAGAGGAAGTATAGTTCTCTGTACTGAGCATACTTTCTCTTTAGTAAGCAGTTCCTTAATTGGACTTCTGCTTGGAATGCTCAGGTTTATTCTCTTTAGGACTGAACTTTTCTCTTTAATTTTACCCATTAGTATTTTATACCAACTAACATCTGTTTCCCTTCATATGCACTGTGACATGTTCATTTCCTTTGAAGCCATCATTATTACCTTAGCTCGTGCTGCACAGACCCACAGGGTAGGCACAATTCTATTAGCCTAAATTATCATTCTTCCAAACACCCTGAGCTCTTTCATCATTACTACTTTAGTGTTCAGAGTTTGTAAGAGAAGGTAAGAATAAAAAAGTTAGAGGATCGAAATGAGCTTATAATATCAACATAATTTTCCCTAAGCATTGCTTTAACATTATAAAACTTTGGAAATACATTAGTCCATCGCACATAGAAGCATTATGAAGCACATCTTTTTTTATTATTGCTGCTGTTACAATTTTTTATTGATCTGGGAAATTTTAAAATATATAAAGAGGCTAAAGTAACATATGCATATTAAAATCTGATAAATATTAATTAGTATCAAATGTATACCTGAGCCTCACAACAAATATAGCGCTATTCAGAAAGTGCTACTGAACAGCACAGGAGGGATGCGTCTACAGCTTACAGTTCAGCTAGCAGTATTTTTTTCCTGGGCAAGAGATGATTACTATCTCTGATCGTTACAGCACAAAGTCACTGACATCGCCAAAGCTTCCAGATGCAGATTCAAATTCTCCTTCAAAGAAACACACAAGTATAGGGCTACCAAACGGGCTGCCTAGCAAGCAAGAACCCCACCCTTTCTGAAAAATACAGAGAAAAGAACATGAAGTGGCATTTCTCAAAAGATGAAACTCAAAAGGTTAATAGGCACAAGAATAAATGTTGAGGTTCTCAGTCTACTTTCAGTAAATACAGGAATCAGCAAACTCAGTGGTTGGCCTGGATGTGGGGAAAAGGCATTCTGATCCAGTGTTTGTGGGAAAGGAAGCTGCCAGGCCCACTCTGGAAGTCAGTATGAAGAGTGCTCAGA
This sequence comes from Ochotona princeps, assembly GCF_030435755.1. Classification (NCBI taxonomy): domain Eukaryota; kingdom Metazoa; phylum Chordata; class Mammalia; order Lagomorpha; family Ochotonidae; genus Ochotona; species Ochotona princeps. The sequence continues at coordinate 3,954,704 of NC_080863.1, read as the reverse complement.
TAATTGAGTCATCTTCCATATGTGACCCAATCATCTCACTCATGAGAATATAACTAATCAAAATAAAATCTGCATTCAAGAGAGCAATCTGCAACCCTAAATTTATGGCAGCAAATTCACAACAGCAAGGACATGGAATCAACCCAGAGACCTGCCAACAGAGGACTAGGCAAAGAAATGTACAGGGCCTGGCATGCTGGTTCAATGGCTAAATCCTCACCTCGCAGGCACGAGGATCCCATATGAGCACCCATTCATGTCCTGACTGCTCCACTGCCCAACCAGCAATCTGCTTGTGCCATGGGGAATTGGGGAAGTAGTGGAGGATGGCTTAAAGCCTTGGGACCCTACATCCACGTGGGAGACCCAGAAGAAGTTCCTGGCTTTGGATCAGCTCAGCTCTGGCCATTGTGACCATTTGAAGAATCCCTCTGTATCTTATTCTCCCCATAAATCCGATATGCCTTCACAATAAGAATAAATAAATCTTTTTTTTTTTAAGAAGAAACTGTGGTACCTTTATTTGAAGAAATACTACTCAGTCATAGAGAGTAATGCAGTCTTGCTGTTTGACACAAAATGGTCCCAACTGGAAATCATTATGCTCAGTGAAGCAGCCCTGCTGCAAAGGACAGATATGATATGCTCTCATTGTTGTGAGACAACCAATATGCAAGACATTACATATATAGATAAATATATTAATATACATGAACCGTACAAGGAAGACTAATTCTGCAATAAAGAGAGAGCATGTGCCAGCATGGTGGACGTCAGGATTTGGGTGTGACATCCTTGTGGATTTTCCCTTTAACTCCTCCTCCAGCCCCATATTTCATCTTTTCCTTTGGACTACACTCCGGATCCTCACAGGATCCTCACTTCCATCTCCAGGAAATGCCTCTCTTTTCCTTCCTGGCTCTGTAATTTATCTGGCCACACGCACTTGGTATAACAGACAACTTTTCTCTTATCTTGAAAATTAAAAAAGGAAATATTCTAAATGTCAAGGGAATTCTTCAAATAACTATGTAATTACATACAGATAAGAAATATTTCTGTTCATGATGATGGATTTCCTTTGTTTTGAATGATCAAATATTTTAGCTTATTAAAATTTTAATGAAATAACTACTAATTTTTTTAAAGCAGAAGAAGTTCTTGATGAAACATATATTAAGTGTCATGAGTGGCTCTCTTCGATGTAATATGGGTACACTAAGAAACACAGATGCACTCCCACCCCACACACAGACACGCCCCTCTTGTACTTCCTCTGAAGTACGCTCCGGCCCTCATCTTAACTCTGCTTGGCACCTCCAGCAGGAAGAAATCATCAGAAAAAGCTTTACACCTCACTTTAAAAGGGTGGTGATAATAAAGCAGAATCACACTTCCTGCTTGTGAGGGTTCTATGGTGATGGCTGTAGTTATCACAATATTTCTCAAGTGGTTGATTTAATACCAGGCCGAAAAGACAGTTTGTTAACATCCTGGGTGAGAATTTCTTTCAGAAGCCACAGGGATCAAGGCTGGAAGCATATGTCTGATTTCTGGAACATCAGATTTCTTCTTGTCAAGGATGCACTATGTCAACAGTTTACAAGCACAGGCTCAAGTAAATAAGACAAATAAATTCAAGCAGAACCAATTTTATTTACATGCCAAGAAATCTTTGACAAAACAGAGTCTAAAATCTCCCAAGATCCGTTAATTTGTCAGGAGATATTATTAGTCCTGAATTACACCATGGAAAAGATAGTTCCAGTTTTACCTCACTGAACATAAAGAAATACTAAAAAGCAAAACTAGTGGTCTGAAAATTAATAATCATGACAGAATATTGTCATTTGCTCTATCATTTCAAACAAAGCATTAAGAATGTATATATTTTAAAAAATAATATCCTTAAGAAATTATTTGAAGTGTTTGAGAAGCACACTTAAGAACCTGAATACGAATTCTTTACTCAATGCTTTAGTCAACTCGGGCTGCTATGACAAAATGCCATGGAGTGGGTGGTTTAGAGCAAGAAATCTCTCACAGCTGTGGAGCACAGCATGGTTAGGCTCTGCGGAGGGCCAACAGCTAGCCTGCAGGTCACTGACTCCTCGCTGCAGCTTCATATGGTAGAGAGATGACAGGGCAGGAGAGATGAATGCTTCGATCTCCTCATATTAGAGATAGAAGGGAACTGACATCATCTTGCAAAATCCACTCTCCTGATCCCTAAAACCCAACTCTCGACAGTCCCACCACGTAATATCATCCAGTTGGAAATCATAGCTATGGAATATGAATCGATGAGGCACACATCCTCAACAATGATTCTTCAGCTCTATAAATAACTCAATGTTTGCATATCTCCCTGCCTCGATGTAATTTTCAACTGGATGAGATTTTAGAATTTTGAAGCTAGGTGCTTACAGAAAATTTTGTACATTTTTGAGCTTTATTCATTCATATATTTGAATAGAAGCGGGGGGGGGGGGACAGAGAGTCTTCCATGTGCTGGTTTACCCCCTAAAGAGTCACAATAGCCAATCTGGGGCCAGACCAAGGCCAGGAATCAGGCTAGGAGTCAGGAACTCCATCCTGATATCCCACTTGAGTGTTAAGGCCTTTGATACTAAAGCCAACACCTGTTGCCTGGTGCCTTCCCACGTGTATTATTAGGAAGCTGGGTCAAAAGCCAAGCCGCTGACTCAAATGAGCACTCTTAGGATGCTGGTGTCACAAAGCAATGGCTTTACTGGCTGTACCTCATATGGGCCCCATGCAAGTTGTGTGTGTATTGTTAAATGTATCTCTGCACCTTCAATTAAAGCACAAGCCTGCCTGATGTTCCAATACTTGGGTCAATGTTGTGCACGGGTGGATTAAGCCATCCCCTGCGACGCTGCTATCCCAGAGGGCTGGTTTGAATCCCAGCTGATCCACTTCCTAAGAGTCCTTGCTAATGTATCTGAGAAAGCAATGAAGGATGCCACAATCTCTTGGCTCCTGGGGTCCACTCAGGTGACTTAGGTAGGAGTTTGGGGCTCTTGGCTTTACATGGTTCAACACCAGCCACTGTAGCCATCTGGGGAGTGAAGCAGCAGATGAAATGAATCTCTCCCTCTGTCTCTCTTTTTCTGAAACTCTCCTTCTTTTTCTGGAACCCTCTCTCTCTCTCTTTTTATGGAACCTTGCCTTTCAAATACATAAATAAATATTATTCAAAAACATGAAACTAAATACATAAAATAAGTAACTCCTTAATGCTATGGTTAAGAGGGAAGAGGAGGGACAGAGTATCCTGCAGCTGGTAGAAATTAGGTTCATTCCCCACCACCACTCCCCTCCCTGTGCCAAACCCACGTAACCCAACTGTCTTCAAATGCCTGTGAATGGCAGGTGCGCCATGTCAGCTCGCTTGTAGCTAGGTGTGGGGGTGGGGTGGGGGCTCAGCACAACAGCAAGGAGCTCTCACCATGATTTCTTATTGGGGTGGGATGCGGGTGGGGTTCACTCAGCACGAGTTCTTGCTGTTGTCCCAGCTCCTGCTTTGGCAGCTCTCCACACCATCCCATGCGACTGGGAGCTCTCAGGCAGGACACTTGGGAAATAGCACATGCCCAGGGAGTTTTCACTAACATAACGGGGAACGAGTGATCATCATGCTGCCAAACGCAGGCGTGTACACAGCATTGCTTTCCGTCCTGTCTCCCCTTCTGCCCCACCACCCCCCAAATTTTTAACTTTTAGTTAGTATAATGAATGTGTCATATCTGGCATAAGCACATACAAAATGGCAAATGAAACATTAAGCACACTTTGTTTTTGACACTCCACATTCAGTGCCCATTTTTGATTTGAGAACATCCTGAACTGGATTTTTAGATGTTTTCAAACAAAACCCCCTTCTCTCTGTTTTTTTTTTTTTTTCTTCTTTAACATTGAAGGGAAAGACACAATATTCTCTGAGCCTGGTGATCCTTGTTCTCTCTGCTTCATGGTTATCTTCACCTGGGGGACAGAGTCTGGGGCAGCAGTGTTAAGAAAATAGTCCAGGGGTCAGCGTTCAGTGTAGAGGTTAAGATACCCAGGGACCGTATCAGAATACCTGGGGAAAGTTCCTAGTTTTGGCTCCTGACTCCAGATTCCTGTTACTGCAGACCCTCTGAAATGGTAGTGCTGTGTAGTGTCTGAGTACCACCCACGTGAGAGGCGAGGATTGTGCCTCCTGATCCTGGCTGAAGCCCCAGCCCCGGCCCAGGCATGAGGGGCCTTTGCGGAAGGGGCAGTAGACAGAAGCCTTGCCTCCTTCCCTACGAAATAAAGATTTCTTTTTCTTATGAAATAATTTATCCCTAATTTAGTTATTTGACATTTATGCCCTTTTTAGTACTCAAATTCAATATATTCAGAATATAACTGTGAGAAAGTATATTGTCATACGTATAAGCAAAAAAAAAATCCTTAATTGTCAATACTCACAGAAATGAATGTGTTTATTTCGTTTCTGCTTGAGCCAAAAGAAGACTTATAAAACAAGAATGGCAATTTTCCTAGGAATTAACTTTATAGTAATTAATGTATGTGTTTATGTGTGTAGGAGGGTATATTTTAAAAGTCATGTGGCTTAGAATAAATTAATATTTACTTTGAAGATCACTTTTGAAAGAAAATACCTATTTGTGCATCTGTAGAGAAATACAACACACTAAAATATATCAATGTGGCTGTCACAGTGGCATAGCCAGCCAATCATCCACTTGCTGCTCTGCAGCCCACACGGGCACCAGTTCCTGTCCAGGGTTCTCCACTTCCCACCCAGCTCCCTGCTCATGACCTGGAAAAGCTGCAGAGAATGCTTCCAATGCCTTGGGCCCATGTACTCATGTGAGAGACCCAGAGGAGGCTCTTGGCTCCTGGCTCCTGGATTGGACTGGCCCAGCTCTGGTTGTCGGGGCCATCTGGGGAGTAAACCAGCAGATGGAAGATTTCTCTGTCTCCCTCTCTGGCTTTCCCAATTTCTCTTTAACTTTTTCAAGGAAAATATAAGTACATATATATTTTAAAAACCCATAATCATTGATAAATTTTAAAGATGTTTTTCAGTCTCATAGATATTCCATGCCATTTTATTTTAGTTTTATCTACAGGTAAATATTGCATCTTATTTTTCCAGTAAGTCACATGAAACTCCAGATTCCCCATGATGCTTTGCATCATTGTACAATCTTTTGGAAAGTTTTATTTATCTATTTATTTTGAAAACCAAAGTGACAGGGATGGAATGAGAGAGAAGATAGAAAGATTAATCTTCCAATCCTTTGGTTCACTCCCCAAATGCCCGCAACATTAAGGATGGGCCAGGCCAAAGCCAGGAGTCAGGAACTCATCTGGTTCTCCAACACAATGACATAGATCCAAGTACATAGCACATTAGCAGGAAGCTGGGTAGGAATCAGAGAAGTTGGAACCCAACTCCACCTTCTGGTATCTCTTTGCGGTCAGGGTACTAATAGGTAACACTAACTCTAAACATATTTCCCTTTCTGGGAAATTGCCTTGTTATACAGCTGTATAGCAGGGGAACTTATTTTTCTCAGAACACAACAGAGTATGGTAAATTGTAAAGCAAATGTTTCATGGACAAATTTATGCAGTAAAAAAAATGGATCTAGTCACCTAAAGGAACTACTATAAGAAAAAAGAAACAAATTGCTATCTCTTTTAAAATTACTCTTGTGGCTCCAAACAAGAGAAACTACGCAAACTAGAGCAGAGCTTCAAGCTATGAAAACACATACACACACACACAATTTCAATAAGCCTAAAAATCATTTAGGACTATAGCACACAGAAAGAATTTTATAAAAATACTTACACACTTGCCATTTTTGGTTGTAACAAATGTCAGAATATATTGAGACTATGTGCTAAAACATTTAGGGAAAAAGAGAAATGTTCTTGACATTCCTGTGAGAGAGAACTTTTTCCCAACAGGATGTACATACAGTACCCAACTAGTAATTTTCTATCCTCTGCTTGCTATTTTTGCCAACCTCTGTAGAGAAACAAAAGCTGTCTCCCCCACAAACTTCCTGTTTCTTCTCATGCTCAGCCAGAAGAAAAGCAGAGTAAAATAACCCTCTCACCAGCTGACTGCGGTAAATGACAAGCTCCAAATTGTGCAATTAAAGTGTCATTTTTAAATTCCAGGAAATTTCCAGACTATGTAGCTTATTCACTAGTTTATGCACTTGTTTTCATAAAATTGATTTTATTTATATTTTGATTATATAGATCCACTAGGATCTTACTTGAAAAACAAACAATGGATTGTCACATGTTGCCCTGGTCACAGCGTCAAACTGATTTTTTTTCAGTACAAGGGACAGTAGCAACCTTCCGTTTGTGCTTTGGCAAAAATAATCACTCTAGGAACTGCAGCCCAGGAGTCATAAAACTCACAAGCAAAATTTTGATGCTATTAAATCAAGAAGACTATATGACTGGTTGGGACATGTGGAATACTTTAAATCATATTGGAGAAGTCTCTTGAGAAACGAGCAAGATTTTGACAGTGCAAACATCATCTCAGCCACAGGAGTGTGTGGACAAAGCAGCGTTTCTGAAAACGGCAACAAGCAATGGAATCCTGTTTATGTATACATGAGATTTATGAAGAGAATACAGAGCAGTGATTTCACTTCAAAGCATGCGTCCCTCCCACCCCTCCCCCATTTGGGGACACACCCCTCCCCCATTTGGGGACACATCCCTCCCCCATTTGGGGGGCCGGATTTTAGCAATTATTTACATGATTTGAACAAGGGGATTTAAGGAGAAAATGCATCCGTAACTTGCAAATGAAAATATTAGGAAGTATTACTCATTTCATTACTGGAAGGGTGAAATCTGCTTATCAACCCCGGATGTCTGAAAACTGGAACTAATTTTGCTGTCTTCTTAAAGATTTCACCAACTACAGAATCTCAAAACACAAGCCTGGTGTGGTTGGATGAGGCTGGAACACACCAGTGAAAAATAATAATTCAGTTCCATTCATCAGTAACAAGATGCGAGTGTGTGTGCGTGTGTGTGCGTGTGTGTGTGTGAGTGTGTGTGACTCCTTATAAATGAACTAATAACCTCTAGACTTCTCTAAACTATAATTACAAGTTACTTTGTAATACTATTAGCACATGAGGCTTCAGCCACGTATCAAAAAGTCGCTTAACTTGATAAAGGATATTCTCAGATTTCAAATGCATTTCTCTCCTCTTCCTTTCATTTGTCTTTCTGCCCTGATGCTTTCTATCCCAACGACACATTCTACCACCCAATCTCTTCATTAAGATATTTATAGTTTCTTTGCTCTCTGCAGAATGATTTAGACTCTTAATTTTCCTTTATTTAACTAAGGCAAGATGATAGTTTTTCAGGCTTATCTAGACACTCCAAATACATAAGTCCGTGATTTTATTCATCCATACGGTTCCATAGCTAACACTGCCATCAAAAGATAGACTTAACTACTCAAAAGAAGTCATCTTGTACCACTTCGAGATCATTTCAATTAACCCACTTCCTTTCATCAATAACAATTGTTTTCCATTACAAAAGCTTGCCATCTCCAGAGAATTATATAAAAATAGAACAATACAATGCATACCCTTTGAATCCTGGATATTTCATTTAGCATAATCAATTTTTGACAGAATACATCAATTTTCCATTCCATTTACGGCTCACTAGTATTCTATATAATGGATTTTCCACAATGGCGTTATTTATTTACAAGTTAATGGAGCTTTAAGTTGTTTCCGACTTCTGGCAGTAATGAATAAAGCTGCTAGAAACATTTGTGTAAATTGTTCTTGTGTGGACATATGTTTCATTTCCTACGGGTAAACCCAAGAAGTACGATTGCTAACGGTGACAGGATGGTTAGTTCCAAACGATGGACCTCATTGATCAAGTGCTATTTTGCATCCCTGTGAACAGTCGGTAGTCAGCAGTCAGTAGTGTCTGCTTGTTTTTATGTTCATTCTGGATTATTTTGCACGCTCTATTAGCTAATAGCATTGGACAACTTTTTCTAAGTTTTATTTATTTTTATTGGAACTGCAAGTTTTTTAACTTTATTTTTAATATTGTTCACACAGTAAAGAGGGGTGGATGCATGCCCATGCGGGCCTCCGATTACAATGGGGAGGACCAAGCAGAGGAGGATAGGTGGGACATATGCTTTAGTCCTCTTTCTCTCCTGTGTCCACGGGGGGAGGGAGGACATTCCACTTCCTTTGGATATATTCCGAGAAGTGGGATAGCTGGGCCATATAACAGGTCTATTTTCAGTTCTCTTGTTTACAGTTACTGTTCTAGATTGTTCATACACTGAAAGATGCTTCCAAACGTTTGCTGAAAGGTGGTCATCATGAAAAAAACTTTGTATCAGTTTCAAGATCCTTTGCGTTGAATTAGGCTTCTACATTTCCTTTCTTAAAGAGATGGATGTGGTCCCTCCTTCTCTGCTCACTACAACGTAGTATTTCCAGGGCTCTGTTTTGATCATCTTACTGCTACTGCATGTCTTTGCACGTCTTTGCTGCTGTACTTTCTCACTGAAGATACACGGTCTCAGTTCAGCTGTACTCCTTAATTTTAAAAGATCCACACCCCTTGCCCCCCACCACACAAAGCGTCCTTAAAACCTATTTGCTGCCAAAGCATGACTGGATGAATGGAGATACTGCGAGCAAAACATGAGTATGCACCACTCCCACCTGGCGTATTGGCTTGCCTTCCCTCCCCCTGCAGTGAGATCAGAGCTTACTAAGCATCTCAGCCCCAAGGTGATAAACAGACCATGTAGCTTTTCTGCTGGCTGGACTCTGGAGCCTTTCGTTGGTGGTTTCCATGACAGGTGGGTCAGGCTCAATTCAGGAAGAGCTCCTTCTTAGGTTCAACATGCATTCACCCCTCTACCTTTCTTAAAACACAGAGGATATGTTTTGTTCTCCATTCAGTCTTGGTGTACACTGTAGAATGTATTTTGGAAAAGGAAGAGAAATTCTTGAACACAATACATTCAGTAAGAAGGAACTCTATTAAAAACGGCATGATTTTCTGGCCCAGCGCTGTAGCCAGTTTGCTAAAGTCCTAGCTTTGAACGTGCCAGGATCCCATATAGGTGCCAGTTCTAATCCCAGCAGCCCTGCTTCCCATCCAGCTCTCTGTTTGTGATCTGGGAAAGCAGTCAAGAATGGCCCAAAGCCCTGGTACCCTGCACCCAAATGGGAGATCTGGAAGAGGCTCTTGGATTCTGGCTTCAGATCGGCACAGCACCAGCCATTGCGGTCACTTGGGGAATGAATCATCAGACAGAAGATCTTCCCCTGTCTCTCCTCCTCTCTCTATATCTGACTTTGCAATAAAAATAAATAAATATTTTAAAAAACACGGTGATTCTCTATGAAGGCTGCCTTACATCAAAGAGAACATATGATATTTGTCCTTTTCTTTTTAATATAGCTTTTACTACATATTTATTTTTATTTTCAGTTCTTCAAAGATTTTTTTTCTTATTAATTTCTTCACTGACTCATAGGTCATCTGGTAGCGATGTTCGCTTCAAGAAGGCTTTTCATTTTCTTTTACATTTTTTCCAATGACACATTGGTCATTCAGTAGCATGTTATTTAACTTCATGTTGTTGTAAACTTCCTATTTTTCTTCCTATTTTTGATTTTGTTTTATGGCTTTTCATTTAATGGGATGTATAGTAGCTGTGTGATAGGGACTATCATATCCAAATGTGAAGATACAATACAGTATGCATTTCTATTCCCAAGTCAAAGACACTCCCAGTGAAACTGTTAAGTATATATTGACATAGGATGATGGACTCTGCTATTGTCCATACCTACAATGTTAGGACACAATTAAGGAGCAGAATGACAAAGTTAGGACTGCTTGTGAAGGACTACACTAATGTAATAATATGGGGGGAATCAATGGTGGATAGGAGAGGCGTGCAGGAGGGAAGGGCCATCCCAGAACCTATGGAACTATACACTCAGATTTAAAAAAAAAGCAATGATTCTAGGAGATTATTCTGGATGAGGAAGCATTTTCAGAAGGATAACTGAAATGAAAGGAAGGAGCTGATCATGTTGAGATAGTAAGATAAGAGCACCAAAAGCAAAAGTAAAATTTTTGACTGCAGTAGAAAATTGTATGTCATCTTTTATTGTCTCAGAATATTAATTAAAATTTTTCCCTCACCGTAGAATATATAAAATGGGTACTGCTTTAAATAAATCGCGTATCACTGTCTGTATTTCACTTGCAATTACAAGTTCTGCTCCTCTTTTATTTTCATCTAAAACTAATTAATCTGTACATCATTTTGACATAACTGCTAAACAAGTTTATGTGGCCATTTGTAATAAAGACGAAATTCAGAATCAATTTTTTTTCTATTAGAGCCCTGGCAATACTAATTAAAGCTGAAAACACAGTTGCTTTGAAAATTACCTAAAGTGGCTTGGTCAGCTATAAGCAATCTATTACACTGGCATGCCACAGACTCAGTGCAATGTTTGACATCTCGGATGAGAGTCATCATGATGCACTTGTAGTTCAGATTAGAACATTCGTTCTGGCAATTTTTGCAAAAGAAAAGCATTCTTTCTTGATGAAATTACAACCATCTTTTCTCAGCGAAATGAGAAAGTTTCTATGATTTTTGACATGAATTCTGGAGTGTTGGGAGATGACACTCTCTAAAGTGAAATGTCTTCCTTTGGGTTTTGTTCCTTCATTGGATTTTATTGTAACACATGCATAACAGGTTCCATAAATATGCTTACTTCTTCCTCTGTCTCTCTGGATGAACATAAAAATACAATTTTACCAACATTCCTTTACATTTTCACTCAAATAAACAAAATTTGACATGTTCAAGATTATGCTTATGAACTCAAACATTAATGGCATATAAAATATACCAACAAAAGATTCATTGACATCTGATTTTCTTTCTTTTTTTTTTTAAAGATTTTTTTTTTAATGGAAAGGCAGATCAGATTTATGGAGAGAAGGAGCAACAGAGAGAAAGATCTGTCCACTGGCTCGCTCCCCAAATAGCCATAACAGCTGGATCTGAGCCGATCCGGAGCCAGGAGCTTTTTCTGGGTCTTCCATATTGAGGCAGAGTCCCAAGGCTTTGGGCAATCCTCAACTACTTTCCCAGGACATAAGCAGGGAGCTAGATGGGAAGTGGGGCGGCCAGGATTTGAGCTCGAATGGGATCCCAGCACATGCAAGGTGAGGATTTAGCGACTGAGTCATATTATTTGTAAAAATTCACTCGTGAGTAGCTGATATTCATTCATATTGACTGAAATATATTATATGATTTTTAAAATATTTACTGACATCTAGGGTCTTTCACTTTTGGGATTTAATACAAAATGCCATGTTGAATATGTTGTGCAAGAATTTCCCTATCTTTAACACATAGGAATATCTTGCTAAGTTTTACATTAGGAGCATATGAAACCTGATTAACAACAGGAATTTTTTTGGTCCACATGTTTGTACCATATATGTGAGAATTTAAGTTGTTCAACTACTCACCAAAGCTTGGCAACATCGAACGGGAACAACATTCGGCACATGTGTGTCTGTGTCTTACTGTGTCTATAATTTGTTCTCTCCTTGATCTGAATGAAACAATATTTTATCCCATATGTGCTGACTATATTAGTACTCTCTTTCATGCAGTATCTCGAACTTTGTTTCATCCCTCTGTTTATTTTTCTCTTTTCCATAACATGTCTTCTTAATGACTGTGAAGTGCATCCCTCTACATATGCAAGGCAGTAGTAGGCTTACTACCAGAATTACGCATTACTTCATAAGCCTTTTAATCAATTTGTCAAGTCCTTCGGGGAGGAAACAAATCCACTTGAATTTACTGGGGCTGATTTGAGTTTGTAAATAAATCTGAGGGAGCTGACACCTTTATCATGCTAAGTCTACCAGACCAGGAACAAGAGCTCTCAATTTGTTATCTGCCCACTAAATCTCATTACAGCCTCACATTTCTGTTCACTAAGTTATGCAAAGTTTTCTGAGACTTAGTTCTATATATTTCATCATTTACATATTTATTTCATGTATTGAGTATTAAGTATCTTCCGAATTCGAATACTTTGTGCTTAGATATTTGCATTTTGCATGTACAACGATACCATTTTTAGAATAACATATCTCAGATTTACTTTCTAAGCCTTATGTCCGTAGCTACTCTTGGTTTCCGTTTATTCTGGCTAAGCCTTCCAGGGCAGTTAGTGTTGGGTCAAAGTAGTGGCTTCCAGATCTCAAAGAGGTGCCACTCCTCCAACCAATGGAATGTATGTTGGCAGCGGGTACTGCTGATGTCACTAGAACAAGATTCCTTTTCCCATTTAATAACTTTGCCAAAATGTGATGAATATTTACTTATCAATACGTTTGCAGCCACTCTTTTCATGCTTATGATTGGTGTTTTATTCTCTAATCAGTTAAAAATATTAGATTTCAGTGATTTGATATTCTAGTATTAAACCATGCACACTGTTTGGATAATCCAAAACTGATCATCAAAATACACTATAAATATTGTGTATTTATAGGTTCAGTTTTCAAATATATTGGTTGGAATATTTATATACAGTTATTTCTTTAAAATGTATAAATTTCCATTCTTACATACTTATTGCAAATTTTGTTGCCACAAAAAAGCTGAACAGCATAAAATCAATTAGGAAATGCCTTTTTTTCTCTTGCTAATGTATAGAAATTTTCAGTTAGAAGTCACTACTGAAACAAAATAAATTCTGAACTCCTATTGTAAGAATTTTATTGGGGCTGGTAAGATGTCTCAACTGGCAAATTCTCCAATGCTGGTTTTTACATCCCATATTGGCTCCAGTTCATGTCCTGAAGATGGCCCAAAGCCTTGGGACTTTGTTCTAATATGGAAGACTGGGAAGACGTTCCTGGTTCCTGGCTTCAGAGTGGCTCAGCTCGAGCCTTTAAGGCCATTTAGGGAGTGAAAAAGCAGGTGGAAAAAATTTTTTTCTCTCTCCCTGTGTAAATATGCCTTTCCAATAAAAATAAACAAATCTTAAAAATATTCTGCTAAAAAAAGATTTTTGGTTACTGAGTTAACTGTTCAAATTTTAAAGTTATTTTCATGATTCATTTTTCTTGTAACTTTTTTCTAAGTAATCAAATGTATTGATATAATTTTTGAAACATCCTCCTACTATTTTAATGTCTCAGCTTTTTAAATTAAAGCACATTCCCTTTCCTAAAATTGTTATTTATGCATCTATTACCTTTTGCCTGAGACATGAGTACTGATGAGCTCAAAGTATTATACTGTTTGGACAATGCCTTTTTGATCTGTAACTTATTACCAAGTGTTAGGACTCACGTGAATTGTTGCTGATAATACTTATCAGGATTGCATGGATACTAAGTTGGGTTTTAGAGATAAATAAATAGAGTAACCAGAAATTAAGAAAAAATCTATTTAAAATTAGTTCCGTAACCTGCTGAAATAACTTCAAAGACACACAAGTTCATGTAATGTCCATATATGGACAAAGACAGCTGTCAATTTCTCATTCCAACAGTTAATGTGCTAGACCAAAATCCAAAGACAAGCTGTGGATTTGAAAAGGCAGATACAAAATGGCAAAGAGGTTATGTTTTCGTATCTTATAATCTAACTTAATTATTTATTTAAGGATTATGAAGAACAATCTTGTATTATTTTCTGAATTCTCAGAATTTAATGGTGCATTGTTCAGTTTCAGTTTAAAAATTATAGTAATATGTAGGCCTATGTTCAACCATATGTAGAATTTAAATGTATACTCATTTATGAATGCAGATAATTTCAGTATGATTTGGTGAAATCATGCATTTACCCAATTTTAATGAAGAAAAATTCGATGATACTTCTACACAATGCTTGGCATGACTATTAATTCTTGTTTTCTATTGCTGTGTGGTCTTTAGATCTGGTAGACAAGAATCTTAAAAGGAAGTGAGTAAGATTAAAGGGATGAGAGAGTCACTACATTTAATGAGCACACATGGTGCTCTGTCATAACAAATTACCCCAAGATGCCTATGATTAACTACCCTGCCACTTGTCCTATGAGCTTACATTACCATGAGCCAAGGAAGCGTAATAGAGAACTGTCTACAAAATTAGAAGGCTGTTTTAATTTCATATTTATCACCATCTTGTCATCTGTGATAACAGATTCTCATATACATGCTCTTGCCTGGGGTTATCAAAATTAAAATTCATTTAAATAAAATTGCTGTATCTCAGAGCAAGATCAGTGAGGTTATTTGGTGTGAGAAAAAAAAAAGGTGTTCAAATTAGGATGAATTTGTTCCAGTTGAAAATAGCAACACTGTAATAATCTCAAAAGGTTCCCTTTATTCAATGCTATCTTATATTCTCATTAAGAGGAAATGCTAACCATTTTAGCCTATTGGAAATGATGTGCAAATAATTATTCTTTTGGCACATTGTACTTTTTCATCATGGGATTTCAGGCCAGTTTGACTTTAGAAAACAGCCCTAGATAAAAGGCTATTTTTTTTTCAAAGATGCCATGAGGAAAGAATATTTACTACCAAACTATCCATAATAAAAATGCAAATCAATGCAGCATCACAAGGAATCATGCTTGCTCAGTTAGACAAAACTGTAAGTAAATGAGTCCACTGGTGGTAAAAAGTCTTGAGCCTAATTCATCCAAACTAGCTTCATTTTCTATCTTGATTAGAAAGCCTAGGAATAACTTTCATAATTTTGCTCCAAAGAAGGAATCATGTAAAATACTTCCTTTATAGTCTGACAATCTACATATTTCTTCTTATAGTCTATAATATTTACTAGCTTGAATAAGGAAAGAAGATGCACATTTCTTCTCCTGCCCGTCAATGTACTCATTCACATAACAGCAGCACCCGCTTGACCGCAAATAATTCCAGAAATACGACAAGACAGAAGCGTTCTTCTTAAGGTGTTTAAACTACAGAGAGGACACCCAAAAAACCACAGCGTTGCATGAGGACTCACCACGCAGTTCATGGAAAATGCCTATTATGGGCAAAAAAATTGCACAGATTTCAGTGTTGTTTGCATCAACCTAAACTTCATTATATTTCCCATGAGCAAGCTGAAATACCCTTGTAAAATAATGCTGGTTAACCTTACTAAAGTTACTATCTATGAAACACACAGGATTTGTTCTCTTTGTATTAATATCATATAAACATGAGAAGTGTATTATAATTACTATCAGGCATCATAAGTTGTTACTCTGAGAACCTAATGTGGTGATAAGTTTATTAAATTGAGACAGATAGAGAAAGAAAGAAAATATTTCTCTCAAGGGTTAAAAGGACCAGAGCACTTTGTCTTTAGGTGGGCAGAAATCCTTGTTAGAGAAGGCTGTGCACGAGCTGGCCTTTAGGGGATGAGACAGGTCATTAAAGGGCTTCAACAGAAAACATCACACCCAGGGATCCACAGACAGTTCTGCTGTGCAAACTGCGAGGCACACACAGCCTCTGGAGGATGTTTTGACGCAGCTGCTCTAAGGAGCTGCTGCTACAGTCTCTTTCAAGCCAGCCTAATCTAAATCTCATCTCTCAAGTTCCTGAATTCTTCCTCCAAGAGAAGCATGCTCCCTTCGCTGCACACCCTTCAGTGCAATCAGGGCTCTGGAAAATAAGGCCATAATGGATGCAAATACGTAAATAGGAGAGGAGACTTCCATGACAGTATGAATGGAATCTTTATTGTCTTGCTATCAAACGTAAGGGAAAGTGAAATAAGAACATTGGAATAAGCAGAACAGGAGAAAGAGCTTCTGGTAAATAAATCATGCACATTCCTTTGAAAGCCACAAATATATAATCATGGATCTTCAGTAAGCTTAGCACGAACTAAAAAATACAGATACCTCTTACCATTCTGTGAGTACTATCTTGGGCAAAAAAAAAAATAGATCAATAAAATTATTAAGTATATATTGTTTTCTGTAGTTAAGCTGCAAAAGATTAGATAAGCATTTAATATCAAAGTGATGCCATAACTCTTAGAGCAACTGCATGCTCTTTCCATCTGGATATCTGTCACTTCATTCTCTCACTTGTTAATGATCTTTTTCTAGCTCAAGCAATGTTCCACTGAATTTTTCCAAACTTAGTGGGGAGAAGGACTAAGGAAACCAAATTATGGGACGAATTGGCAGGGTTTGCTCTATTTCTGCAAAGTTGCATCATTGAAATGTAGGAGGATCTGAGATTTGTAAAGGAGAAAAATAAGACATTAGCAAAATTATTTTTTTTATAAAAGGCACCAAGACTGCAGACAGGCATCAGTTGGAAACAATGGTGAACACTTCGATTTTTCTGTGAGCCAAAAAGTACTTTGGGCATGGCTGATCTTAGTACTTCAGTCCTCAAAGCCACTCCAAAAGGTGTGCGCCTTTATTGCCTTCACTCTAAGCAGCAAGAACTCAGCCCACATGAGTCATGTGCCTTGCCGGCAAGAGGCAGACAGCAACTCCAGCCACGGACTTAGCCTCCACAATCTACAACTTGCATTATACATATTGCAAAGACAAACTGTCAATATTTTTTAATATGGAAGACATTGTATAAATCATAATACCCTTTATTTAAAGATGATTATCTAAGTTTTTAAAGATAATTTCTTGGCCTAGATTTCCAGATCATCTGGTTTGCTATGACTTAGATGGTAGGCCATGCCTAAAGCTGTTAGTCTTGTCTTTGTTCATCATAATATTTGGTCTGTAATTTTAAACATCATTTTTATCCCTTATTATTGAACTTTTATTATGTCTATATACAGACACATAAGTCTTAAAATTATGTCATTTAAGAAAACAGTAAAATGTAAAAGATGAAAAATGCTAAAAATATAACAAATGTTATAGTGAATGGATAGTATATAAGCTAAAATTTTACCTGCTTTTTAGGAAATTTTTTATAAATATTTTTATAAATATTTATTTTATAAATATTTTTATAAATATTTATTTTATAAATATTTTTATAAATCTTGTTCAAAATTTTCTGCATGTTTATAGAACAAATAAAAAATAAATATCAAGCTTTCAGAAGAGTCTCAACTACACATGCTACAGAGCACAAAGACCTCTCTCACCCTCATCTCTCTCTCACTCTCCTCTCTCTCTCTCACCCTTCTCTCTCACCCTCCTCTCTCTCCTTCTCTCTCTCTCTCCAACCTTTTCTGTCCCTGTCATTCCATCCTTTCACTCCTTTCTCTCTCCAGGTCTCTGTCACATAGTCTTTCAAGTAAACAAATCTTTTTTCAAAAAGGAGAAAATCAAGCTAAACATGGGCATAGTTACATAAAAATTATTGTCACTTTTGATAACACAAATCTGTCATAATTCTAGACTTAGAAACGGGCATTTTGCTCACTGATTAATTCTTTTCTATGTGAATGTAACAGCTCTAAAAATATTTCTGAGTTATTCACATCAGTAATTTGCTATTTTTAGATGAATCTCACCAAAACACATACATACATAATTTTATTAGTGCTATTCTGATTTGCATATTCCAAAATTCAAATTTGGAATATTTAAAGATCCAGCTTATTGTTGAGATTTTACGAAGAAGGTATATCGTTTAAACGTCTGATATTAACAGGGCTGTTTGGCGGACTTTGATTCTCGGGACAAATTATCTGACACTATGTTTAACAGCTAAAAAACTTGCAGCTTCTCTCTCTGCCCGGTGTTCGGTTGTGTTGCGGTGAGACAGGCATGGTTTTCTGAGTAAGACTACTTTCAGAC
This sequence comes from Ochotona princeps, assembly GCF_030435755.1. Lineage (NCBI taxonomy): Eukaryota > Metazoa > Chordata > Mammalia > Lagomorpha > Ochotonidae > Ochotona > Ochotona princeps. The sequence goes on along the minus strand of NC_080863.1, from coordinate 3,936,774 downwards.
TCATTTTTGTTCTCCTGCGCCACTTTCAGCTCGAATTGAAGTAACTATCAGAGCTCCTTCGCAGTCTTTTGCAACCACAGAAAGTAAAATCTTTCTCTGGAATCCCAAATTTTTCAAAAGTATAATAAGAATATTTGTGATTGAATTTAGCCATTAAAATATAATATCTACATCCTGGCTACTGTTTCAGGAAGTAAAAACTAACACATACTAAGTTTTATGAGAAATGTGAATGCAAATGTGACATTCAGATCTGCTGAAACCTGTATTCTTCAAGCCCTAGGTCACATGACATCTGTGGATCAATACGTCAATTCTGAGGTTCCTGAATTTGCTTCTAAATATTACGTAACATTCAAAGAAAAATGGAAAATGTCAGAGTATCACATATGAGGCATAGGTTATTTCATTATGTTTTTGTGCTCATGCATATTTATATATACACAAGTATGTATTTTACTGCGGTTCATATTGTACTTAATGTACCATCTTTATGTTAATGTATACCATCACTGAATAATATGCCTGTGCTTGCTTATTCGTTATCAAATAGGAGTTACTTTTCCTGAATACTGCTTAAAATACTGCTATCAGTTCACAAGACAGCAATGGCACTGTGTAATGCATTGGTAATTAAATGAAGAAAGTTGCCAACGTTCTTTCTCCCTTCGACCACAGCCACTATTGGTTCAATCACTTATGCCACTTGAACCAACCAACCTCAGTTCTGTATAAACAAGATAAAGTTTATCTGCGACATCAAACTTTATCTGCCTTCTCCACAAATCAATTTCACATACACATGAATTACGGTTGACATGGTTCGCTCTGAAAATACTAGAAAATAAAGTTAATAAAGAAATGCAGGGTAAAATAGTACAAAATAGAATAAAATTCTGTTTGGGATCAGAAACACCACTCGATATCTCTAGAATAACATTGCTTTTAAAGACTATTAAATACACACGTTTATTTTTTAAGATAGAAACTCGGGTATTTCATTTTGCAGGATGCAAGATTATTCTATATACGGAAAAGAAGATTGTAATAAAAATGCTCTTTTGTTTCTGGTGGAATTCTAAAACTAATAAAAGCTGATTATCACTTTCTAATGCATAAATAGGAAAGTCAATACTTGAAAACAAAATTTGTAAAATCAACAAGTTAAATTATATTAGCAATTCAAACACTTTTCAATGCTGCTAGAAAAATCTAGATTGATATGATAAAGCTGTTTATTCTAACTCATTTTTTCATGCATTTCAATGTCTTGTATTTCATAAGCATATCTATACATAAGGTAGATATCCTTAACAATGTGCTTGCTCAAAATGGCTTTCTTGTTATGCCACTTTATTTTAATTGACAAATAAAATGATGCTATATGAATGCATTGTGAATTATTTAAACTTAGCCACCATCTTTGCTTTCCTGCATGCACTTAAAATTTCTGTCAAAAGAAACAAAAATTAGTAATGTAGTTTCTTTTTAATGTTTACAGTTTGTCTGTTGTTTGAAAAAAAACCAAATGGTTAAGAGACAGGGAGATACAGAGAAAGAAGGAGTGATAGCAAAGGTGTGGCAGACTCTCCCATCCACAGATTCATTCCGCAAATGCCTACAACAGCTCAGCGTGGCTCTCAAGTGCTTGAGCAAAGCACCTGCACAGTAGCAAGAAGCGGCAGGAGAGGCGTAACAGGCGCTTGGAACCCGGCACCCCGACCAGCCATGTGGGGATCAGACTGGATGTCTTAACCACCGAACAAAGGCCCCATTACCCCCGCACAGAATTCCTTTGGATTTTTGGAAATGTTGTTGATTTACAATATCTAAAATTTCTAAAATCACTCTCTACACATTAGCAGATAATCAGCTACCAAATGATTATTATTTTTTTAAGTTTAAATACACATTTTTACTTGCATAGGATTGTATTATTAAATATCTCTATTTAAAAACTTGGGACAAGCCATCTGTGGTAACCACTGAGAAAACATTAATTGAAGTTTACAAATGTAAGACTAATAATTTTATGTTTGTACATACATCTTGACTGCTTAAACACCTCTCCTGAATAAGATGAATACATACATACAACAAATGCTTCTTTTATCAACATGAGAAATTACTGTTTCCATTTCTAATTTAGTAAATCTTTAGGAAACAATGTGGTTTTTTCCCCTCATAATCATAGGAGGAGGTTTTCAGATGATAGTCTGTGAATAAAGTAGAAAAATCTATGCTGAAAAAAAAAATAGCACATTATGTGAGAATCAGGCCTCGCACGTGTGCCAAGGGAAAGGTGTGACGACTTTCATCAACACCTTGTATGAGTTAATAAGAGGAAAGGCTCATTTCCATGACTGCACGTCTCATCTGACACCTACCACTCAGGGTAGGCCTTGCATGGCACAGACTGGCAAAAGCCAACTGTGAATCAGAGAGGTTGTGATTCTCATTAACTCCATAATAAAAACGACCACACAGACTCTTCTTCCAGCCCAGAGCCTAAGGAGCAACCATTCAATGGCTTAGCAACCACACAGCCTCAGAGGCACGCCATCTGCCGGTCACCTTGGCGGCTGCCTCCTCCTCCTCCAACTACACAAAGGCTCTCCTCCAGAGAGTCTGCCTAGGACAGGTGGAAATGTGATTCTCTTCCTGCAACTTCTCTCAACTGCTGTCCTCTGGGTAAACAGCACAAAACAATTCGTACTGTGCAGACCAACTATAAAAGTGTCAAGCAGAAAAAAATGTCTATCTTCGAAGTCTCTGCTAACTAGGAAAGCATTTTTGCAGCCTAGAAACGCAGTGGTCATCCTCTTTAAAAACAGCTACAGTTTAGGAATGATGACAGAAAGAGCTACCATGCTACAATAAGACGGCAAAACTGTGTCCTGAAGTCTCACTGGAACTCAAATGATGTCATTTCACTTTGGGAAGAAAAGAAATACACGCCATTTCCCCTTCCTTTGTTTTCTCTAACATGATAAAATAATGTGGTAGTTAAAAAAAAAAAAAAAAACTAGAAAATTCAAGTCGATGAAATGGTACAACTGACAAGGATGTAACTATACAAAAATGAAGCCAAAGAATTATAGCACATTTCTGACAACACAAAATGCTTAATAGAATCAACAATATAGAATAGTAGAACAAATACAGCAGCAAAATGTCCTTGGCTTCACCGGTACTAGTTTTTAACCTGAGAAATAAGATTGTTTAAATAATAAAATTGGAGAGCTGTTTTTAACAGCAGCTTTAGAATACTGATACATGCCGTACATAATTCCTGAGGCTCTGCAATAAGGATTGCCCCCGTAACTGTTAGACGGATACGAGCTCTTTTCCAGAGTCGTAACCATGCAGCTGTCTTACTCAGACCTCATTCTACCTGTGACTTCCGTCCCGATCTCCATAACGAATGTTTTTGTATCTGTCAACTTGATCACAGTCTCTCTTTCAGACTCCAGCCATTATTTTCGATTCTGTTTTGGAGTCTTACTCAAACATCTTCCTGCCGTGTGAAACTCAACACTAAGGATACCTTCTCTGCCAAAGAATCAAAAAGGCGCACATTTCTTATGTTTGAATTCTTTTTCATTTGCCATTTTCTTTTTATTTCTACTTTCACTATTACTGTACTTGACTTCTTCAAGCCTGATTTACTGAAATACTCACTCCAATGATCTCTGAAAATTTAAATTATTTCCACTTTTATTCTGAATTCTACTGGCTGACTAAATTAACTCAAATATTGCTTCCTGCTCTGTAGCCTTCAGGGGAAGCTAATTCCCAACCATATTAGCTGTAATATTTCTTTGCCTAGATTCACTGATGTTTTAGCTAATATTTATTAAGCACAGATGCAGAGCAAAATATTTGATAGTGATTATCTCATTTGCTACTCATAAGGTGGTGGTATAGCAGGATTACCATTTTAAAACAATGGAAGTTGAAGTTTATAGAAACTAAATAACTTGGTCCTAGTCAGTTATAAATAAAAATGGGAATTTAGGGCCGACTCAACTGATTTTAAACACGGTTTTCTAACCTGTGTTAATGCATGTAAATGCGTTCTACTTGGATCATATCATCAAGTCTTGTGTAGAGGCTGTACATCCCAGGTAGACCACATGATAACATCGGTGTATCTACATTCATCAATACTTTTATATTAAAATCAACTTTAGGGCTCAACGCAGTAGTCTAGCAGCCAAAGTCCTTGCCTTACACACGCCAGGATCCCATATGGGCGCTGGTTCTAATCCTAGCAGCTCCACTTCCCATCCAGCTCCCTGCTTGTGGCCTGTAAATGCAGTTGAGGACAGCTCAAACCCTTGAGACCCTGTGCCCATGCAGGGGACCCGGAAGAATCTCCTGGCTCCTGGCTTCAGATTGGCTCAGCTATTCCTTTGTGGACGCTTGGGGAGTAAATCATCTCACAGAAGATCTTCATCTCTGTCTCTTCTCTTGTCTCTGTATCTGCCTTTCCAATAAAATAAATAAATCTTTTTAAAAAGTCAAATTTAAATGGACAGCAAGCGCAACACGGATTAAGACAATTATAAAGTGTAGTGTTTAAATTTAAGGAGCAATTTCAGAGCGTCTTTTTTCTTTTTTTTTTCTCTAATATTCATTTATTCATTAATTACATTGCATTACATGACTGGGATTCCCCCCCCCTTCACCCCAAACCCTTCCCCCATCATGAATTCCTTCACCTTGATGCATAACCACAGCTCAAGTTCCGTTGAGATTCCCTAATTAAAAGTTTACACCATACAGAGTCCAGCATCCCACTTGTCCAGTTCAAGTTCAACGGCCTCTTAGGGAGGCCCTCTCAGGTTTGTAGGCAGAGCCAGCAGAGCGTCACCTCGATCAATTAGAAGCTCCAACATATCATCAGCAACAGTCCAGGTATGATGAGGCTGGTGCAGAGTCCACTGATTGACATAGTCCGTCTTAGGGTTTCCCCTTGTCCAGTTTTCCGCTGCAAGCATAAAGCTGAGGTGGTTGATTCATCTACTCCATTTTCCATCTTTTTTTGATTAATGCTTTGATTCCTCCATTTTGTTCAGGGGAATCCCCCTAAAAAAAACTTTGAGGCATTCCCAGTCCAGGCTCCTACATGTACTACTAGTAAGCACAGAGCGTCTTTTTTCAAAGTATGATTATAGGTATGGTGTGTGATGATGAAAATGACATCAGTTCCATATGGCGCCCATGAACATAAATTTATGGATTTACGTTTCTCAACTTTTACCACCAGCTGTTGGGACTTGTTATTTGTTTTTCCACAGTTGTTAAGCACCAAGGAACACTGAAAGTGTCTGGCCTCAGGCAATGTCCCGTGGATCACAGTTCGGAAAGAGCTGCATTTACCTGTTCCCGCTTTGCCAACGTTTACTTCAATTCATTTTTCCTTTATTTGTCATAAAACTCCAGGACACCGTGTGATCTAACGGAGAAACTCCTTTCCCACCAGTGGAACATTCAGTGTCTTTAGCTCACAGTTTATGAGGCTTCCCCTCAGAGAAGTGAAGAGATTCAGCCACTGCAAAACATGAGCAGGCAGTGTCTAGCCTGTGGAGATGGCCCAATTACTCCACAGCAGGTGCAATTTGTATTTTAAATGATGATGACTATGAGGAGATGGAATAAGAAAAAGGAACAAAGATATGTCTGGAGTGGTTATTGTACCATTTTTTAAACCAACTATGTTCCAAGAATGTTTACTTTAGAATCATTGGGTTGTTTCTAAAATTTGAGAATAAGTAGAAAGTTGCTATCCCCCAAAGATTTGAAGGATTTGAAATGATGCTTTCTTGTCTGGCAATCCAGCACACAGAATGGTACTTAGAACACAGTAAATGGTGTTAGTTTTATAAGGATAGGGAAACCTTTTCTCTGAATTCAGCTGATTTCCAGCTACTGGGATTCCATGAACTTCCAATTGGCTGCCAGTGTTTCCATCACATCTTCTGCCTAAAATCATTTCCATGTGGTCTGGCCCTAGAGAAATACTTATTTTAACAGCCTGGCAGTGTGCATTTCTGTTGCTGATTCGCAGTGTGGTCTGTTTTGAAACCTGATGATTTGGAAAGCTCTGGTTCTATCACATCTTTACTTCGCCCAATTCTGTTTCGCCACCTTAACCCTCCAAGCGAATGATGTCTCTAGAGCAATGAGGAATATTTCTACAAGATGTGCAATAAGGTAGAAACACAAAACTCATACGAACCCACTTGCTTCACCAGCAGGGAGCCTGGCTTTCCTCTGGCACACATTGCTATTTCCTCCCCTAGAGGGCCGGAAGTGAGAGGGACCCTTCTACGGTCGCACACGAGGGCTGTATGTGTGAGGCTGCACCGAGACACAGCTGTCCACGGGAAGCGACATGCACACGTGTGCCTCTCACCGCAAAGGTCACACTCCATACATTTGCCATTTGGTTTGAAGATTAATTTGTTCTCCTTCTCAAAACTATTTGTGAGTTCCCCAAATGGAGCTGCTGACACCTAACAACACAATTCGTCTTGATTCACACAACCATCTTTTCAAAGTGGAGACTCTCAGGCACATTTGGGGACTTGGGGCTTTGAGAAGCACAATTTCGGAGAGTAATGCTAAGCACCAGTCGGGGGGAACACTGGGGGCTATTGTACACAGGCCTTGTTATTCATCTTCAACTCAGCTCACCGGAACGCTGCCTCTGTCGGAGGTTAAAACAACCTCAGGGGCTTCGCTGCTTCTCTTGGGCCAACACAAAGGATCACAGCTCTTCAGACAAGTCAAACTTGTCCCAAACCCGTTACTGTCTTTGGTAAAAGCTAATGGGAGGATTCCAAAATTCGCACAAAAATGTAAATAATAGTTATTCTCAAGGAAGAGAGCAGAATTGGACTTGCTCTGCTGGAACCTGCAGGCCATAAGTCAACGCAGGCATAGATGAACAGATGAGCAGTCAGGCCAGTGGACTAGAGCAATCCAGGGAAAAGCAGTGCACACCCATACTGTGTTACTGACCCAAATGAGAAAGGAAAGGGGGACAAAGGTTCTGAAAGACAGGAGAGCACAGGTTCAGGACTTGGCTCAGATGTGTTAAGGAAGACATTACAAAGAACTGGCTTCGTGGCACAGTGAGATAAACTGCAACTTGTAAATCAGCATCTCAAATCATAGTGGTAGTTTGAGTCTCATTAACCTTACCACTTTCTCGTCCTTGAGCGCAATGGGTTAGTTAAGGCAGCTGCCACTGTCAGTGTGCTCCTAACGCATGAACTTCATGGGCCTGGGAACAAGATTTCCAGCAGTGCCAGGAGCAGTGCCAGGAGTTACATTTCAGCTAGCAAATATGTTATTCTGAGCCAGCTATTATCAGAATGTATGAAGTCTTTAATTTTGGCATGATGATGTTTTGTAAGGGAGATTTCAATGAAACCTAGACTGCATTTCAAATGTCAAAAAAGTCGAATTCAAAGGCCTCTCCTTCCCACAGAGCCCTGGTGTGATAAACAATGCCACGTGTACACGTCCTCACCTTCTTCCCAGGTGCTACCCGACTGGTTTTGAAAGATAGTTTCACCTTGTGGATTCAATTGTACAAAGAATAAGGAGACTTTCCAAAATGAACTCCATTCACACAGAATTGATGTAAAAAGAGTAAGTAGTTTTAATGGATTTTAATCAGCAAATGCCTCCGGTCAGAAGTGAGCTTGCCCATTCTCAGTACCAGGATGACAAGGGTACACTGGGAGTTTATAAGTAGGACTAGTTCACTATAGTCTCCTCCACACCTTTCACACTTTTAGCAAAAATTAAACTGTAGTACTTTCTATGTGTTAGGCTATTGGACTGTTTTAAAGTCTAATTTAAAGGCTAAAGTATTTACAAAGCAATAACATGATAAGAGATAAGACTTTGATTTATATTTTTAACAGCTAAAGGTTCACATTTTATCTTACAGCAAAGCACTTAAAAGAATTGTCAAGCTTAAAAGATAAAACATTTTTCTTTTAAAAAGATAACTTCCAGACATACTGAATTTTTGGTGATAAAAGCTGCCAGTACTGGTATGCCACCCAGCATTCTGTAAAATTCAACCTTCCTTGAATTTTCAAGATAAAAAATGGTATGTTGGCAAAAATTATAATAATTTAATTTTATCATCGCTCTAGTATTTTTATTTTTTTTTTAGACAATTTAGCTGGCGCTGGGCTCTCCCTTCCCCCTACCCCAATCTCTCTAATATTTTAAAATTTCTACCAGTATGAGATTTCAGCGTAAAAGCTTTTCATTTAAACACAATTTCATATCTGTACATTAAAACGTAAAAATAAAAATGTATTAATCAACTTAACATCTCCGGGGCTGAAAATAATTGCACTTTCAGCTGTTTGGTTAAAATACAAAAATATAATAGCCTTCAAATAATTCAGGAACAACCTATCAACATCGGTACGATAGTGAAATTCACAGCTACATTCCAGTTAGACATCTTATACAATAGGAATATAAAGATGCCTGAAATGTCTGGAGATTGTCCAAGGCCAGAACCATGAGCTGGGAGTGCAACTCAAGTCTCCTAACGTGGGTGGAAGCCACTGAGTAACCAGAGCCATCGCTGCCACCTTCCCAGGCGTGTACTGATAAAAAGCTGGAGCCAGGGGTTGAACCTGTGCCCTCTGATGCAGGATATGGGCATCTGAACTTCCAGGCTAAATGCCAGTTCCTCAACACTGTTCTAACAGCAGTCAAAACTGCCAATCTGACACACTGAAGAATGGATTTGGATTGGGAGCGAAAATCTAACTTTTTCTTAAATTGGAATTAATAAAGAACAGAAAGAAGAAACCCAGACCTAAGAAATTGTTTTAGAATTGTGAAGCAAAAGTATATGTCCACAAAACTTTTGAATTCAAGTCTACTATAGTCGAGAAGACAATGCTTGATATCTCTTTCCAAATTCTTCTGACTTTGTTAAAATATCAACAGTAAAGAAGTGTCCTGTGGGCCGGGATTTTACTCATTTCCTTTAAGCATTTGTTAATATTTAGAACTACAATTGTTTTCAAATGTATTAGCTATCTAATGTTATGAGTGTCAGACAACATACTAAATATTTTCTAAGCACTGTCTTAATTAAAGATCATAATTTTGTTAATCCGGAGTTTGTGTACAAGTTTTATATTAGTAGCAAAGCTTTTGACTGGATGCAGCAAGTGGTGCCTTTTTGTCCAAAAGAGTTCTGCTCTTCACGTAAGGAGGAAAATTAGAATGAGAACTCATTGGTTTTACCAGCAATGCCAGGGCACACCTAAACAGAAGGCTGATGGAATTATAACTCCTTATGAAGGACTATACTATTACAACAATATGGGGACAATCAGTCAGGGAGTGGAAATTTGGAGTTTGGGAGGGAAATCCCAGATTCCATGTCATTGTACCATAAAATTCAAAATTCAAAATAAAAATTTAAAGAGAAAAGAAGTTTGATCACGGGGCAGATTTTGAAAAGTGGATTAGGAACACTGACACGTGCCATTTCCAAGCGGGATTTGAGCCATCACGAGGCTCTCCGTTATTTTCGCTTTTCCTTTTTCCCTGACCGTGGCAGTTTCCCCAGTCGAGCTATTCCTGAACCAGCCATCTCAGGCAGCAGCGGTCCTGAGTAAGACCACAAAACGACAGAGAATGGGGGATAAGAGTGACAAAGAAGCACTTCTTGTTATGTGTCTCTGAGATCTGGGGTCACTTCCTGGTACATAGCAATTATGCCTGCCTTAGCAGGTCCCCACACTTATCTGACTCTGCCTCTGTTTGCTTACTCCCCTCGTCTACGTAGAGAAATGTATTTGAAATGTAAAATTCAAAATCCCCTGGCCTGCAAAAACACTCTGAATACATCATAAAATCCTTTGGTAAGCTCTGTAAATATGCAACATAATTAAATTATGAAGGCATGGGAATTATGGAAATGCCTGCTCTGATTGGATACTGCGCAGAGTGTGTACGAAGCAGAAGAGCAAATACTTTTCAGAGATTATTTTCCATTATCCTCTGATAATAACACCTCTCTTGGTACTGGCTAAATCATTGAAACTCCATCTGCAAGCACTTTTTAAAACAGATTCTGTTGACAGGTGCAACTCTGAGGACCGCTTCATCTTGAGAGAAATTACACTGCTCTCCCACTCGCACCTCTTCCTTTAAAATGGTACTTAACACCCACGGCCGCCCGGATGCTTTTATTGTAGAGTGATTCATCTAGTTTTTAAAGTCTTGGCTTTTTGAGTGGGATGATAGAATCACAGGAATTAAGGATACAAAAAATTATCAATCGCTTTTGCATTTCGTAGTCTTGCACTCACAGTCAGAGGCTGAGTAGCAAAAGACAAGCAAAGGTCCTGCCCTGCACATCAACCCCTGCCTACGCACCTGAGGGTGGGTGTGTGCTTTGTTTAGAAAGATTGCCTGGTGCAAGTCATTACCATTTTTTATATTTTAAAATCAATGTCTTTCAGCTCACGGTGTATCTATTGATTGTATTCTGCTTAAAATCTGTTACAGATAAACAAGATAGACATTCATGTGTTTCTCATTTGTAATCACTTCTGTGAGAATGGGGAGTCATGACTGAACAGTCACTGCTCATCAGACATGCTGTGCTGTTTACCACCGCCCAAGCTCTGACCTCAAGTCCGGCTTTCGGACACTTTGTTTACAAGGGCACTGCTTCTGTGGTTACACAAACTATATATCAAATGCTTGTACACAGGCTAAGTGGAAACTTCAGGCACAATGGAAATAGATTTTAAGTTACTGTGGCAGCCTTAGTTTTATAGGCTGGTCTTAGCAAAAGCAGTTTGTTATCTCCTGAACTATGTCTTCTGGCCCTTATACCATTTCTTTTGGTAGATGTTTTTAACAACATTTGAAACCAGAAACAGTGTGAATATGGTCCTGGTAAATCAGGTAATTTGAAAAGGCATGTGTCTCTATTATATTGGTAAAATGTTGACATTTCTCAACGGTTACTCATGGCTAGAGGTGATAAATATAAATCGAGGAAATTCTATCAGAAGTAATACAAGTTATAAACATTAAAATGGAAGTGAATGGGCAGGGATTGTGATGCCATGGGCTAGGCGGAGTTTCAGCTTCTGGCTTCAAGGTCTGAGGTATGTATAGATGGAACTGCTCTCTCTCTATCCGTATATATCAGTCTCTCGTTCCTCTCTCTGTTTCTCACTCTCATTTCTCCCCCCTCTCTCTCTGGTGGTACCTATCAGTCTCCCTATCACTCTGCCTTTCAAGTAAAATAAAGATTTTTCCAGGAGGTCAAGCCTTCCCACCGCACATAGGTCTCTTCTTCCATACAATGTGATGTGCTGTGGGATACTAGGACTGCCACAGGAATTTCTGCCTTACCCTGCTGCTTCTCTTACTCCGAGCCCCAAAATGTCTGTCTGCGCTAGGTTCTGTACAGAAGGACTTTCCATAATGATGGAAAAAAGGTGCCAGTAATTTTTCAGGGTTCAGTATAGGCCACTGGTTTTGCATGCTTGATAAACATTTAAAAGCTGCTGAGAGCCACTGTGAAACTTACTATAACCACGTTTAATGTGAATTAACATCCACACCCACATGGAACTCGCGGCTACCACACTGGATATACATGAGTAGATGATGCAATGATATGTTACTTAAATCCCCACACTCACAGAACTTCAGTATGTGGACCATTTTGCAGAGAATCTGAATTTTCTGTACCCTGACCCACTGGAGAGGGTTTCTAATACTCGTTGGAAAGTTTTTACCGTCAGCTATAGTTACTTGGTTAAGCTAACTGTTGCCAGAGATCAAAATTTTCTGTTTCGTTGTCATAAAATTTAGCACTCTATTTCTGAACCATAAAATCATTAGATTTCTTTCATCTTCCTACTTCAACTTTTTCACAAAGACTGTTATTCAAGTTGTAAATGAAAAACATCCCTCAGAACGCAGCAAAGCATCTGACACGATATTCCTTGCCCTTATAATTCACACAGAATACACAGGAATAATACAGTCAGGTGTTAATGTATGTAATGTAAAACACAAAACACCGAAGAAAGAATAGGAATTGTTTATTTATTCTGTGACCTTGTTTGTCTCATCAGTCATGTTTGGTAGTTGCCCAGTAAACACTGCATGAACGCAATACGTGAACTGATTGGATTAAGAGAGCTGCGTGACATTTCTATCACTGGCTTCCTGCCTGCAATGGACTTAGCGGTGAGTTCATGATTTCACTGATTTTTCTTATTTTGCCTCCATATTGGGATAATTTGGAAAACTTAAAAAATGTTCAGAACATTCTATCAGGGTTGGAGCTCAAGTTATCAAATGCTTTTCATAGCTTCCCAGTTGATCCTAATGAGCATTAAAAGTTGAAAAATGTTAATTTGACAAGTACTTAATAATTGTGGAAGTCTGCTTGAAGCATAATTCATAGTCCATATTAGCCTTGACACAATGTATATTAACATTAGAGCAACATTCCAAATAGAATCATAGCTGAACGAATGACAACACATTATCATTATGAAAAGCAGAATGATAAAACTTCTTTTTGAACAAGCAAAAGCCAAAAATGAAATCAGTGTATGTGTTTTCATGAAGGCTTTGTTTATGCAAGGCTGTATGCCTGAGAGATGAAGAGGCCTCATGTGACAGAATCAAGCCGTAAGGGCACTGATGAAGGCGCCGGAGAGGGGGAGCCCAGGCATTCCTGAGCAGGAAGCAGCCGGTTCCAAAGAGCTGGATTTCACGGCATGGGTTGGATGGAAGGAAAGACAATGGATGCTAATGTATACTACTGGAAGCTGAAGAAAACACAAATTTGTCAGTAGTTCCATCACACATGCAATGTCTACTAGGGTACGTACACCATGCCAAGTTCTGTGAAGTCATTTTCTTTCCCATTACCCAGAGAATTACTGAGCTGTTCTGGTTTCATGGTTGAAAAAGATTGAATTATACAGTTATGAGAACTGGAGGGAATGCATTACTCAACTAGACCCACTTTGGAGAAGGTAATAGAGTTTTAAAGGAGTTAAATTGTGATTCCTTCTATTTCCTGCTAATCACAATCTTTTCTATCCACGGAGGCTAATAATGAACATTTTTAAAGCCCTCAAGCATGTTAATAAAGCTGTAGTTTAAAACTAAGTGGAAAAACAGTACCCACAACTTCCAAACATAAGTAAGGAGAATATTTTGGTCAAAAAAAGTTGGTTGTGAATGCAAATAATGTAAGTATTGCACTTTCTAAACAGATGAAAGAAGAAGTTAAAAGATATCATAACCCCAATTTTAAGATCATTTATATTGTGTACATTAATAATAGAGTTGAATATTTCACTTGTTTTCTCTCCCCAAAGAAGATATTACCTATAATTTAGAAATTTAAGAACTTCTTCCTGAGGGACACCACTGTGGCAAAACATGTAAGCCACTGGCTGCAATGCCAGCATCCTCAATCGGGGCCTCTTCCAGTCCTGGCTGTTCTGCTTCCACTCCAGCACCCTGGAAATCTTGGAAAGGCATCAGAAGATAGTCCATATTCTTGGATCCCTGCACCCATGTGGGAGATCTGGATGAAAGTTCTAGTTCCTGGCTTCGGCATGGAATAGCCCTGACTAGTGCAGTCATTTGAGGAGTGGACCAGGGAATACAAGACCTCTCCTTATCTCCCTGACTGTATAACTCTGCCTTTCAAGTATGTCGATAATTTTTTGCTTTTACTGAAAAAGCACATCCTACCCCAGTTTACCTATTATTCTATATTTTTGTAGAGAACATTTTTGGGAAAATTCTTTTTGCTCATTTAAACTCAAAGTATGTATATCTCCCAGATCCAAACTATTGAATTAACACATGTGTGTCAGATAAATGTATGTTATCTGGTCCATATGAAAGACAAGGAAATAATCAGAGGAGGGTTGAAATTCACAGAATTTGTTTAGTTCGGGAATATATGTAACGTATATGTGAAGCTGTATATATTTTAATAGGTTTCGTATTCAAGCTAGTTCTTTACAAGTAAAAATTTTCATAGATGAGGTTAAGTAACCGGGTTTTGCTTTTTTAGTTAGCCTCCATCATACTTGGAATTCTCAAAAATAAAGAGAAATTGTAAATTGCTCTTTGCTGTTGGTAGTGTAATGACATATTACTCTGAAACACTCCATCCAGCCCAAGTCCTAAATTATCTCTTTGTCTCTTACAAGTCATATTGAGATAAACATATATGTATGTGTGTATATGTGTGTGTGTGTATAACGTATATATTTTCATTTATTTGACAGGGAGACAGAGACAGAAGCAGACACAACACACACACACACACACACACACACACATCCTATCTGCTGGTTCATTCCCTAAATGACTACAGGCAGGGCTGACCCACGCCAAAGCCAAGACCCAGGGATTAACAGCTAGTCTCCTACGTGGCTGATAGGGACCCCAGTAATTGCATATTACCAGTTTCCTCCCATGGTATACAATAGCAGGAAGATAAAATTGGAAGTAGAGTCAGGATTTCAGTCCAGCCAGTCCGATATGCAGTGTGGATACCCTAAATAGCATCTTGATCACAGCATCAACTGTCTGCCATGATGGAATACATATTAAAAATACAGTCCTAATTATCAAAGCTTGTTATTAATGTAATAAAATGTAAAGTTCTCATTTTGTGCACTTTAAATAAAGTGAAATGGAAAAAATATAAAAGTATTAAATTATCTGTAAGTATATGTAAAAATATATTACAAATATTAGAGGTGTATTTAAAGCCTAACATGGTGCTTTCATTTTCAGAAAAATCAAAATAATGCTCATGTGACAGAAAACATTCTCACTTAATTTGCATTTTGGGTTATAAATGGAAAAGATAGCTGCTGAAGATTTTCTAAAGAATAAATGCAGAACCAAGAATAAAATGACTCTCGTTTGTGATCCCAAACTTTTTCCATTGCTTGACAAGATGAAATTCTTCTGCAGAAAATCATACTGTAATTATGCAACTCTCCTATTACAATGGAGCAACAGACGAAGAATGACGTTACACTGCACGTGAAAGGTAGCATTATTCCAAATCAGTGTTCTTCATTTGGGGGATAATATATTGATCTTAAAAATCACAGAAAAGCATACACCTAATTAAACTTTGCGAAATAACAAAATGATGCCAGATGCTTAACCAGAACCTTGATTAAAAACCAACCCTGAGTTTCATGCTTTCATTGCTTAAAAATATTGCTGGCTGCAAATATTACACATGTAGGCAATGGGGGCAGACCATTTGTGAGGCCTGATTTGCGTGTGTAAGCAAACAGCTGTTGAAGGTAGAAGTGTGCTTCTTGAGTTCTACCTCTTTTAATTATTTTGATTTTTTTTTACTCCAAATTTAGGATGTTAATGTGCTTAACGGTGATGGCAAAGATACACTATAGTGCGTGGATGTCTGCATAGCTTTGTACAGATTATGACCTGATAACTCAGTGACACCTTAAGATGAATTGTTTGGATTTGTTACACCTTTTTTCACAGTAATTCTAGGGAAATAACTTTTCCCTCCTATCTCCGTGGGCGCTACAGCTCTGTACAGGTCTTTGCCTTTTATCAGGTGTGACAAAATAAATTACAGTAAATCAAGAAAAAGATGTAAAGGAATTTGGAAGGCGGACACCACTGTAGTCACTGGCCTCACCCTGGCATCTAGGCAGCCGCTTCCCTACTGTTGCCATCCTCGTGATGTAGGGAAAACTTACACAGGAACTAAAGTCCCACACACGACCAACTGTCACTGTTGGTCCATCGGGGAACAGTGCTGCTCAAGCAATGAGAGACTTCGCTTTACAAGTAGACAGAAGAGATTATTTCCAGTTCTTCAGAATGGCTGGGGGCTTTCTAAATACGGTTGAGAAGAAGGACCAAGGCATCTATTTCAGTTGGTGTTTTGCTTTTGAAGCCATTGCTATAACCATCTTGCAAAGCCAAAATTATTATTTCTTATCTTGTGGTTTCCAGGAGAGGAAATGCAATCAGAAAGAAGTGGGGGTGACAGTGCTCTCTTGAGCTTTAATAATAAGCTAACAAAGTTTATTTCCAGGGATACAGTTTTTATATACTCAGCAAAACAACAGTTCAAAAACAACTCAGACTTAGGTCATGTCTATAAGAAGAGAGTTCAAGGAAAGCCAACACAGCGCGTTGGTGAAAGTGCTATTGAAGTGAGGAGTTGATAAAGAGCCCTGTCTGCCCTTGGCGAGCTGGCTAGACAGAGCACAGATGTTGGCCTTGATCAAGGAAGGCACAGAAAAACTTGCAAGGATGCACTGGGCGCAGCATGCATGCTGGGGGAGGGGCCCTTCACCTCCTCTTCCTGGAGCCTCTTCTCAACAGGTGCCCAGCCTTGCGTTTGTCACCCCAACTTACCTTGCTGGATGTGACTCCACAGTTATTAGTTAATGAAATGTGTCCATTAAGAAAGCCTAAAATTTCAGTAAGATATTTCCCTCATGCTGGAATTTCCATTGTTTACTTTAGCTTTGTACCAACTACGTGTACAAATGTGTAGCTCACACCAAACCATTTTTAATAAGTATAAGATTGTCAGTTTTACAGAATCTTCCCTATTTCAGTTCTGTCCATGAAGGTTGCCCTTTCAAACTAACAAGAGTGAAAGACGGCTTAGTCGGGCTCTGCACAAGTTGTCTGTGTAATGAGAGCAGATATTTGTAATGCAATTGTTGAATAAGGGTAGTGGGGGATCAGGAATGCAAAGATTCACAAACACTTCTTTGTCAGGGACCCAGTCGTCATGAAGGAATCAACTGGACCAGGGCATAGTGAGATAGACAAATCCTCGTGTCTTAGATATTAGCAGCAAGTATGTACAAGACACTCTGTGACAAAGCAAAGCAAAGTTACCTCTTCACGAAGATCCTCTCCTTGGGGGTGAGGCTGATTGCAGCAGACGGCCACACTCAGAGATCCTAGGAGAGGCAGAAACAAGCAGAGAGGGAGTCAGACTTTCACCTTAACGGATCCAAGAGATCCTTTACAAATGATTGCAGTTCATTCATCTATACATTGATGTTAAGTCAAACATCTGAAATCTCATTTAATCTTGCATTTCCAATTTGATAACAGTTTCATTCACAAACATTTGACTAAATGTTATCTTCTTATCATCTAGGAAACACGTACTGCCAAACTACAGCTACATACTTAAAAATAACCTGCGCAACGGTTGTAGTTTTTAAGGGTATAGAGATTTAATTCTTGTAAGATGGCAGGTAAAACACTCCAAATACTGTGTCTGTAACAACAGCCCATCGGCTTGGAGACTGACACATCACAGATCTATTTTCACAAAGTTCTGGAGGTTAAGGTGAGAGAACTACAACAAGCTCTGGTGAGGGCACTGGTCTAGCTTGCAGGTGGCTGCTTTCTTAACCGTGGTCCACAGACAGACAGCAGGCACTCTCATGACTCCACTGGGAGGGACGCCAATCCCATCAGGAGGGTTCCACCTTCATGACCTCTTCTAAACCTAGTTATCTCCCAAAGTCCCCATCCTCAGCTACCATCATATATGGGGTCAGTTTCAACATATACATTTCTGTCCACAGTACACCATGACCAAAAAAAAAAGCACAATTTCCATATTGCCAGTAAAAATGGATATGGAAGGAGACGTATGACATTCAAAAGGGAAAAGGGGGAGTTAAATAGAACAGGCCCTGCATTGTAGACAGATAAGCTCTCAGGAGTGAGGAAGTGCTGTGCAACTGTCTAAATGAAGTTTTGCAAGGGACTACTGAAGATAGCTGGTAAAAAAGTAAAACAAAACAAAACAAAAAGCTCCAATCACCTTCATCAAAGCCCACAGCATTTTTTAAGATGTCTCAGGGTGTACTGTGACCCACTTTGTAAAGTACGGCATTAGTTCCAGCAGTATACAAATGGATGCTTGGCCCTTCTCCAGATTCTCAAAGATAGGTAGGCATTTTAACAGCATTGTTTTAGGAAATCTGTCTCAAACATGGAATAGCCTAAAAAAGTCCTTCAGGGAAGCAGTCATAAATCCTTGTCATTCTGGACTGTCACATTCTGCATAATTTTTGAATATTTCTTTCCATCGTATTTATGAATACTATCTAAAGGTTTTATATAACACCTACTTAGACACAAAATTCCTACAAGTAACGCCGGCCACATGATGAGATTTAAGTTGAAAAGTCATTTCTTATACTTGGGGAATTCACTGAGCTGAAAGCCTGGGTTCTAGATTTTAGTCCCATAGTTGTCGCTAAATTTCTGTTTGACACGAGCCGTTCAAACCTTTTCCAGCTGCTACATGGGGATCCAACAACCTTTCTCTATGGTTCTCTACTTGATTTATGTGAATAGACAGTAGAAGGGTCAGGAACAATCTATTAAAATAAAACCAATACGTATAACCACAGAGCAAGTTTTTTTTTTTTTAATTAATGCTATCATTGTTATCTTGAATTGTCCCGAGTGCCTGAAAAAGAAAATAGGGGAGAGACTGTACAGTAGAAATTATACAGTCAAAAAGAGCTGCAGGGTGCCCAGACTGGGTTGGGGCTGATTTTGTTCATTTGTTTTCTCGGTTTCAGCTGTTGCAGTTCTGAGCATGTCATTCCCAGAGTGTCTGCCTTGTGCTTCTGCTGCCCAGGCTGTCATACTCTAAAGGAGAGCACCTGATTTCTTTAGGGTCCCTAGTAGCCTTTCTGTTGACAAACAAGAATTCCAATTCTCAGGTTTCTATTGGTGAGTTGCTGTCTTAAAGTCAGCATCATCCTCAGCTTTTAGTTCCTCTAGAGACCAGAGCTTCAGTAGCTGGAGCACGAGCAAGCACTCCGTCCTTTATTTCAAAGCTTTTGGGCCAGACACACTATAAAGTTTAAATTATTTAAGTTTAAACAAAGGTATATATTTAATAAATTGTATCATTTTCTAACATTCTAGCTTCTCTCACTTGAAGGAGTGGATAGGCCCTTTTATGGCCTAATATTTCTTCCTTAATATTTAGACAGACAAGCAAAGCAAAGACTCACAAGTATGAGAAAGAAAGCTTGGAAATGGTTTCATATCAGCTTGGATTGTTATTAGTGCTGCAAGAGGTTCAGGACAAGATATGTTTTGCAGCCAAAAAAGTTTGAGGAGTTTTGGCTTCCACAGTTGTTTGCATTTTAGGACTTCAGTAGAGTTATAGAAAAAAAATAACAGGAGGCAGACTTTCTACGCTCAGCAACAAATCTAGCAAAACTGCCAACTTTCCCAAGGTGGGAAAAATAAAACTTCTCTAAGCATCTATACCTACTGCTCAAGTCACATGGGAATTCCATGTGAATTTCAAAGCTTGGTCATGGATTTAATGTATTTATTTTTTAACTTGGAAAAAAAAAGACCCTACAAATTTGGTAAATATCTTAATTTTTCCAATAACAATGAAGTGGGTCTCAGGACTAGGTGATGCAGTGTTCAGGGAGAAACAAAGCAGAAGTCGACCAGATCTGCCTCTGCTGTGGGCTGATGTTATGAGCTAGAGCGTTATTGCTTTAGCCTTAAGGTATTCATCTACAAGGTAGATATTTAAAGCTCCATCAGAGGCTTGCAAATTCTTATTGAATGCCTCATTAGTGTTAATAGACACTGTTCTAGGCTACAGAAACACTTCAAAATTGCTTTGAGGTTTAAGCCTGACAGTGTTTCTCATGAACTTAAGTTTACCACAGCTGGTATCCTACATTTGGAAGTTACTATGACTGCTATTATACAATGTGAAAGCCGTGAAAAGAATCCCAGCGCACTGGGTTCATAATCTGTTCGTTCTTTAAGATAGATGGGAAGGTTGGATGGAAGAGAACACCATGCAGCACGCCCATGCCAACAGGCCGCAGGGATCGTTTTGGAATTGAAAAGCTGTTAGTGATCGTGTTTGTGTTGGGATGTTTCTTAGCTCTGTGTATCTTGAAGACTCCCTGATCTTAGGAAATGGTCCATGCTGAAGATGGTCCATAGCGTAGGGGTTTCAGACACTGCCTCAGTTATAGGTTTCCCATGCCTCCTGGTTTGTTAGGATCTCAATGCTAATATATTAGTCATTTATCTCTCCACTGCAGCTACATGGAGTCAGAGCTCCACTGTGTTCTAACTACAATGAGACAATACCATTTTCTTGGAAGAGAACCTGAATGTAATTTTTTTAAATCTAATGTAACAGTGGTTTAATTGTTAAAACATCATTGTCAACATGAATACATTGTCAGTGGCTTTCAATTTTTTACTCATTTATTTATTTGTTTTGTTTAAGTGCCATACAGAATTGAATAGCAAGATATTTCCATTTGAAATGAAATTGAATACCTCCTCTCTGCATGATTTTGCCTACATGAATTTTTAAAATACTTAACTGTGTTTAACAAGCCCATGCTACTTTATGGTAATGTTCAAGAAAGAAAATAAAGCCAACACAGTAGCATAATAGGTAAAGACATTGCCTGCAGTGCCAGCATCCCATATGTACACCAGTTCAAGTCCCTACTGCTCCACTTCCAATGCAGCTCCCTGCTGATGGCCTGGGAAGGCAGTGGGAGATGGCGCAAGGACTGTGGCCTTGTACACATTTGGAAGAGCTGAGGAAGTTCCTGGCTCCCAGCTTCAGACAAGCTCAGCTCTGGCCACTGCAGCTGTCTGGTGAATGAACTAGCAGATGGAAAATGTTTCACCCTCTTCCCTGTAACTCTTCCTTTCAAATAAGCAAATAAATCCTTAAACGGAAAGAAAATACAAGGAACGGATCTTAGTCCATAAGATACAATGAATGGATCTGTTTCAATGATTACTGTTATGTAGTTCAACATTGTGAACTGCTTTATTTTTTATAGGTTTATCTGTTTTTATCTGAGAGGCAGATTTACAGAGAGAAGCAGAGACAGAGAACCAGATGGATAGATATTTTCCATTCACTGATTCATTTCCCAAAAGTCCACAATGGCCAGAGCTGAACTAATCTGAAGCCAGGAGCCAGGAGCTTCTTCCAGGTCTGCCATGCAGGGGCCCACAGACGTAAGTCTTCCCCGACTCCTTTTCCAGGCCACAGACAATGAGCTGGATAGGAAGTGGAGTAGCCTGGACTCGAACAGGTACTCAAATGGGATGCTAGTGCTGCAGGTGAGTGATTGGCCTGCTAAGCAACTGCACTGGTCCCAGCTATGAAAATTTAAATTTTCATAATAATTTTTTAAAAGGTTTTATTTATTTTTATTGCAGAACCAGATTTACAGGGAGAAGGAGAGACACAGAAAGGAAGGTCTTCGATCCACATGTTCACGACACAAATGGTCTCAATGGCCAGAGCTGAGTCAATCCCAACCCATAAGTTAGGAGATGCACCAGGCCTCCCACGTGGGTGCCAAGGCCTCAAGACTTTGGGTCATCTTCCTCTGCTCTCTCAGATAATAAGCCAGACCCTGGATCAGAAGTGGAGAAGCTAAGACACGAACCAGTGCCTATATGGGATGCCGACCCCGGCGGGTGGAGGATTAGCTATTTGATCTATCACATCAGCCCCTAAAGCTTGTGAAATTTTTAGTGCATATGGGCGCCAACTAACAGACTTAGCATAAATGCTCCTTGCTTTAGGAAAAGATCATAGGAACTGATGAGTAAACTAGGATCACTTCATTCTAACGTCTAACAATGCATTCAAAATACTTCAGGGAGAAGTTAAAACACCTGTGGGTCATATAATTATATCTCCTTCAAGTGAAATAGCACTCAATTACTATATATGAATAATTTCTGATGGGAGATGATATGCATTAGTAAATTAATGTTTCATAAATTATTCATACTTTTACCAATACAAGACATGACGAATGATATATTAGCTCCGTTCAGTTTACTAAATCTTATTTTTAAAGAGGCTGTAGGCTTTACTTATTTTGAATATTTTTAAGACACATACAGTTGCAGAAAGTAGCTCATTTTCATTTCCTAAAACCTCTGTGTTCTAAGATGTTTTATTTTAGGACTGAACAAGTGACATATTTCCAAGAAATTTCTGAAGTGGCAGAAGTTATCACCCCAGGATTTGGAAATTTTGACGACGCATGATCACAAGTTATGGAAGATGGAAAGTTATAGAACGAGGCTGCAATTGTACTCTCAAGTAATCAGTTGGAATAAACAAGAGAAATGCAAGTCAAAATGTGCCTCCTTTGTAGTCTTTGAAACATAACATTCTGTATGGATTAAAAGAAAACACACAATACTCAAAGTTCTATTTACAAAAGAGATAACTTTGCTGGCTGTCAATGTGAGTAAAATTTGATTAAAGTTACAAATTCCATGTTGCTTAACACACATGAACTCTATATACGGAGCTGTAGTCTAAATCAAAAAATAGCACATGGTGACCTCAAAAATCAAAGAATGATTATTTGCCAAGGAACATAACATAATTCTCCAAAAAATAAATTCTGATAAATCCTAAAGGAAGTGTGAATGCCACTCTGGAAGCAAGCTTCAATTCAAACCTGTGCCCTACTTTTTGTAACGTAAAAAATGTCACAAAATATCCTGCTTGTAATCACCATGACTGCTTCCTCCCCTTTGGTCATGATGGCGGTGATGACGACGCCCTAAGTTAGGGGACTTGGGGATGTGGGCTTACGGGGGTCTGGGAGATGGCACGGGGGGGGGGGGGCTTGTGGGTTCCTGAAGGTTCATGTCCAGGTGAGGAATGACTATTGAAGGATTTCCGTAGACAAGGCCACTGTACTTGCAGGTAAGCAAGGGGGCTGAGACTGAATGGTTTGTAGGGAGGAACAGGAGGACCTTGAAGGTAAAGTACCAGCAGATGTGGGAGACAAAAGCTAGGGTAGTTAGAGTTAATACTAACCACACCAAATGCCACTCACTGGTGCACACAAAACCCAGGGCCGGGGACCTACCTTGCAGGGCTAGCTCACAGTACCCACCAGTGACAGTCAAAACAGTAGATGGGTCATGATAGGCTAGGTCATGGCACTAGCCAGCATGCGAGACAATCAGGTCTAGGGGCAGAAACTGTGAGGTGGTAGGTGGTCTCACCCCTGTAGAATTGCAATGTTCGTTGGCATGTGCAAGATCTTTGGCTGAGAACAGGCCTGGTTGGGGAGCTAAGGGGATGCACTGGCTGGGTTGGAGTTTCCACTGGTGTGCGCAAGAGTTGGAATGGGGGCAGCAGGTTGGGCTGGGCATGGTTGCAGTCCCCGTTGACATGGGTCTTCTCAGAGGTTTTTCCTTCCTACAGACCCCTAAGACCAAGAGAGGATGAGGTAATGGTGTTTTTCTTTTTTGCAGCAAGAACCACTGGAATTTGCCTGACTGTGCATGCCCATTTATTTTACAGCGAGCACAAACTTACATATAGACTAGGAACGGGGAAGGCAGAAGAGCATTCTGCAACAGTCCCCCCACCCAAAAATGACACTGTAATTGGTTAGAAGGTATGTCTATTTCTTTGGACCCTCCAACCAAGTCACAGGTCATGTACAACACCGACAGCTGGCAGATAGGTCATGTACATTAGGTAGGCTGGCAGGTAATGTGGACCACACCTGACTTTTCAGAGTCCCAGCACAGCTAGTCCAAGGACAGGGAAGACAGATGGGGGTGCAGCCTACTGCTCTGGCTGCATGCCTAGTGAACAGGCCAGATTGAGGTCTTGGTTAGCTGAAACCATTGATAGGGGGAACCCCAGTGAGCTGTTGTACCATATACCTACAACCTCCCACATAGGCTAAGCAGGTAGAGATCCAAGGGCAATCTCCCACAGGATGTGGACTAGGTCTGGGAGCATCGGAATGGGCTAGACTCCAGCACCCACTGGTACTAGTGAGAGCCAGGGTGGGTGTAGAATGGGCTGGGCTATGTCTTGGCTCCCACTGAGCCACATGACAGCTGTGGCTGGACATGGACCAGGTGTGGCTGGGCTGTAATATCCAACAGTAAGATCCAAAATGGGTGTGGACTGGTTGGTCAAGGCCACTGTTCCTGCCAGGAGAAAGGGTGGACAAAGCCAACCTAGTCCAAGCATCCACCGGTGTGAGATCTGCCACTGGGAGGAGACCCAATATAGAAGGTTGGGCAAACTCCTTTGTAGGACACAGTCCCTGCAGGACAGCGTAAGAATCAAGGCAAGGAGCAGCACAGAATCAAAAATAAAATAAATTACAAAGAAAAGTAAATTGTATTAGTAGCACTTACTGCCTTGGTGTTATGCTCAACACAGTTGCCTGAAAGCTATAGTAATGGCCTGCAATTACTCTCAAAAATATGAAAGTAGTTTGAACTAGAAATAGAGCAAAAGATGTTATATTCACATATTTAAATAATCTTATTCTCTGAAAAGAAGTTTGTAACAGATACACTCGTAAAACCAAATAACAAGATAAATCATTTACTAGTTTCAAAGAAACAAATTTTAAAATAACAGAAACAGGGGGAAAATTAGAATGAACCATGCCCGGTGTGTAACTGCCAGTGGTCCTAGTTCCCCAATGGCAAAACGGAATGTATCACCTTGTAAAGATGAGAAGGAAGTAGGTCTGGACAAAGGAGGACAGATTCATCCTTCACGCCTGCTGGAGGATCCTTACAGGCCAGAGAAAACAATGCAGCCTGTCTCCGAGGATCCGAAATTGGCACCAAGCCCTAGTTAGAATCTGGATGACAGCTCTCAGAATGAATAAGAGACCAGGAGACAGAAATGCTGCACTCATGGTTACTGGACTCCTTTTATTTTCTCTGGGTTAGTTACACCAGTGAAGTGAAAAATACATTGCTTTGCTTTTAACATAGCCTAATCATCAAGTCTTGAAATTATAAAATGTTTCTCAGGATTTTCTTACAAATTACAATGCAACTAAAAAGATAAGTTTAATCTGAAGTCTTGAAATGTCTTTCAACCATCATTTGTACTCGGGTACAGAATGTGTGAATACACCTCCATGAAAGAGATAAAACTGATTTTCAATGGGCTCAGTGGAACGCAGAAGAAGGCAAACACTGGGCACTGATGAAAAGAAATTTACCAAAATGACTAGAACTGTCCTCTGGCCTCATAGCACTGAGGATGCCAGAGAGGACCAACTCACAGTTAGGACCCTGTTAGGCCAGAATGGTTCAAGAAACACCACGCTCTGCAAGAGTCATGTTTGAGACACAGTCACATGTCTGTTTTTAAGGTGCCTTCTTCCAGACAAGACGTAGGAAAAGGTAGGACATTGGCCCCTTTCCTGCTACTAATAACACATTATTACAGACTGGATGAGTTATAAAGAAAAGCAGTTTATTCAGGCTCCTGGTTCGAGAGCAACAGGGCTGAAAGGTGCCTCCGGAGATGGCCTTCTTGCTGCGGGAATTTTGTGATGACTCGCAGAATCACACAATTGAAGAGACAGGGAGTGTGTGTGTGTGTGTGTGTGTGTGTGTGAGAGAGAGAGAGAGAGAGAGAGAGAGAGAGAGAGAGAGAGAGAGAGAGAGAGAGAGAGAGAGGGAGGGAGAGGGAGAGAGGGGGGGAGAGAGAGAGAGAGAGATTTCTAATCTAAAGTCATCAGAATTCGATCATTAGGGCTTTACCTGGAATTTCGAACACTAATAACCTCTAAAAGATTCCACCTGGGAACAGCATCATTAAACTCACTTTCCATCTCCCTCATTCCTCATAACGGTTATTAAATTTCTATCCAGCAAGCCTTGGAGACCTCACTGAAATCAAATGTAAACTGTAGTGAGACTGAAATGTCAATGGAAGATACAGTTCAACGTAGTAATTAAGTACAAGAAATGTGACAGACTTATCCCTATGCTGAAGATTAGACTTAAGATCAAGAACATTATTCCAAACGATGCTGATAAATTACAGCTAAAATTTGTAGCAACTGGTTACAGAGTAGAAGCTGAAAAAAAAAAGATTAAGGACTCTTTCAGATGCTAAGGTCACACACAAATTTCCGAATCTAAAAACCTGCTGTCAGGATCATTAAAAACTTCCCAGATATTTGTAATATGGACCCTGATATAAGAAACCCAAGTTCGGAATGAGACTCCTTGTTAAACACAATTCTAAAGTATGTTTTCTCATCCTTAATTCTAATTGAACCAATGAGGTTAGCGAACTATGTGGTTAGTCTAAAGTTTGAGAAAGAATCTAGCTTCAAGTCCTAATCTTTGTATCATATACATATATAAATCTGACATATTTAGTATTTTCCAAAAATGCCTAGCAAACATAAATACTAAAATTTCATAAGGGATAAATCAATCGGGAAATGAAGCAGACCAGCTTTTCATTAATAGGACTTTCAAAATTATTATTGAAATAATTATACTGAATGTTTTTCAGAATCAAAATATACTAGAG
Source organism: Ochotona princeps (assembly GCF_030435755.1). Classification (NCBI taxonomy): domain Eukaryota; kingdom Metazoa; phylum Chordata; class Mammalia; order Lagomorpha; family Ochotonidae; genus Ochotona; species Ochotona princeps. Next base: position 3,910,277 of record NC_080863.1, on the reverse strand, counting down.
TTTAAAGAGTCATTGAAGGGGCCCAGCGCAGTAGCCGAGTAGCTAAAGTGCTTGCCTTGAACGTACCAGGATCCCATGTAGGCACTGGTTCTAATCCCAGCAGCCCTGCTTCCCATCCAGCTCCCTGCTTGCCACTTAGGAAAGCAGTAAGGACGGTCCAAAGCCTTGGGATCCTGCACCTATGAGGTAGACCCAGAAGTTCCTGGCTCCTGGCTTCAGATTGGCTCAACTCCAGCTGTTGAGATCACTTGGGGAATGAATCATCGGACAAAATATCTTCCTCTCTCTCTCTCCTCTTCTCTGTACATCTGACTTTCAAATAAAAATAAAGCTTAAAAAAAAAGTCACTGAAAGGCGTTTCACAGTAGCCTAGTAGCCAAAGTCCTCCCCTTGCATGCACTGGGATCCCATATGGGCGCTGGTTCATATCCCGACATCTCTACTTCCCTTCCAGCTCCCTGTTAGTGGCCTGGGAAAGCAGTCGAGGACGGCCCAAAACCTTGGGACTCTGCACCTGTGTGGGAGACCCAAAAGAAGCTCCTGGCTCTTGGTTTCGAACCAGCTCAGCTCCACCCGTATAGCCACTTGGGGAGTGAACCAGCAGATGGAAGATCTGTTATGCATGTATTAATTTTTATTTTCATAACTTATGCAGGCTTAGTTTCTCCATCTTTTTTTGGTCACTCTTTTTTATTTTTGTCTTTATCATAATATCCATCCAAACTGGAACGAGATATACGTCATGATTGAACTGCCTTTCTCTCCCCGAAGGGACATTGAACATTTTTGTGTGTGTGTTTTGGCCACTGGTACTTAGAAGTGTTTGTTCGGCTCACTTGCCCATTTTTAAACTGAATTGTCTGGTTAATTGTTTTGTAGTTTTTTTGTTTGTTTGTTTTCAGTATCTCATGCTCTGAATATTAATCATTTATCAGATGGTTTATTTTATTCCATGAATTTTTTCTTCATTTTTTTGAACATCTCATCAACATTTTATTTTGGCACAATCCTATTTATTTTTGTTTCTGTATGTTTTCTGTTGGAGTCCTAGCTAACCACTTTCCTCCTGCAAAAGGCCCGAAGTCTCACATTTATACCACCAATTCAGCTCGAGTTGTTTTTATGTGGAGTGAAACGTAGGGGCGATTTCAAACTTCTGAGTATCAACACAGTTTTGTTGAAGAGAATACCTGTTCTCCAGCTTTCAGTATGTGTATTAAAGGGCAACTGACTGTAGCCAAGTGGATTTATCTCTGGAACCGATATTCTGGGCAACTGGTCTAGGTATTTTTTTTAATGCTGCATCATGATGTTTTGGATATAATATCGAAAGTACGCCTTGAAACCTGGAGGTGTGATGTCCCTCGCTTTATTCTTCTTGTCAGGATTGTTTCAGATATTCACAGTCCTTTTCATTTGTATATTAATACCAGGATGAATTGTTTTTACATCTGTAAAAATAATGTCATTGGCTCTGAATGTGTAAATCACTTTGGGCAGTATGAATATACTAATGTTAATTTTTCTGACCCATGAACCCAGGGATTTTATCCAAATTTTTCATGTTTTTTTCAATTGCATTCATAAATGTTTTATAATTTTCATTGTGGAAATGCTTCACATCGCTCTTTAAGTTTCTTCAAACATAATGTTGTACCTATTATGAAGAGTCATTCTTACCAACTCTGCGAATTTTTCACTTTGTAAAAATGCTGCTGTTTTGTGTTTTTGCTTCTTGTATGTTAATGAATCCATTTATCAGTTGTAATATTCTCTTGGTGGACTCTTTAGGTTTCTTCTCTCTTTAAAATCCTCTCATCTACAGTCAGGAATAACTTCAGTTTGTTCTGTCTATTTTTAAACTGACATTTCTTCTTGCCTAATAGCTCTAAGCTACAATTTCTAGCACCATACTGAAAGAATCAGTGGTCATGAACATCTTTGTTATTACTCCAGATCAGAGGAAATTCCTTCATCTTTACCTCATTCGAAATCATATCTGCTGTGGGTTCATCATATATAGTCTTCATTATGCTGGTGTATGCCTTCTGTTTATCTGATTATTTTAGTGTTTGGATCGTGAAGAGATATTAAATTTTATCATATGTCTTCTTTCCTTCTACTGGAGCTATCACATGATTTCTAACCCTCATTCGATCTATGTGATAGATCAACGTTCACGGATCAATGTATGCTGAGCCATCCCAGCAGGCTTGAGATAAATCTGACTGGCTAATAGTGAATACTTTGTTGTTGGGTTCAACTTGTCAGTATTTTGTTGAGAATTCTTTATATCTGAGTGTATTATTTCTTCTGTTGTGCTCTTATGTGGGTTGGGAGTCAAGACAATGCTGATCACCTGGAATCCGGCTGGCAGGGTCGCCTTCTTCTAAACCTTTTGGAGAACAGTTTAAGAATCAGTGTTAGTTCTTCTTTAAAACTTTGTTACAACTCCACAGTGATACCCTAAGAACTTTTCTTTTTGGGGAGTTTATTACCGATTCGTTCTCATTTTTCCTTTATTGATCTGCTCACATTTTCTACGTATTCATGGTTCAATTTTGGTAGTTTTGGCGCATTCAGAAATGTGTTCACTTCTTATAGTTTTTTTCTTCCAATTGCTTAACCTGAATCACACCCCTAAAAGATTTGTTTGACCAAGAAATGGACGCCTCACACCGGCTGACTGCATGGGAGACAGGGTTCTGCTAAGGTCATGGGGTTGGGGCTCTAGTTCAGCAGTGCTGAGACGTCCCAAAACAGGAAGTGACCACATAGCTTTCTCCACCATGTGAGGACACAGAGAGAAGATGACATCTGTAAACCAGGAAAAGACTCCTCACCAGAAACCAAGCATTGCTGGAATTTCAATTTTCTACTCTCCAAACAGTAGAACTAGGCCATGGCTTTTTGTTGCAAAATCCCAACTAAAATAACACACATCAGCTGGGATGCATAAGCACTAAAATGCTGTGACCTTTGTTACAGAGAAAAGCACTGCCAAATAAGCTTCATTGAAGCATGAGCTATGGTGTTGCTGCACGCTCCTCAGTAAGGACTCAAATACATGATGTAGCCAGGAAAAAAATAAAAGGAGAAGAACAAAAGATGCTCTAGAAAGGGTAGAAGTAACACAAATAATGAAGAAGTAACACAAAATATGTGACATTTGTACATTCAGAAGTTAGTGATAGATTTAAAAAGAACAGCACTGCTGTTAGAGTGGAACTCAAAGAAATTGCCAGCTCTATGACTGAGAATCAAGAAAATGCCAGACTTTTCTGGGTTAGTTCTATTTGACTCTTGTGTTTCAAAATGCTAAACTCATACATGAGATAGATTCTCCTGCTTAAGAAGCTTCATTAAAAAAAAAAACCTTTAAATTACTTTATACATGCACAAGGGCTATACGAAACAATACAGTAAGCTTTCAACACTGCATAAGAAAAGTATGATCAGCCACACAAATATTTTTTAAATGAGGAAATTCATTATTCTGATAACATATCAGAATAAATCAGAGAAGAATTTCCCGCGTCAGAATTACAGGAAAAAGCAGATGCACAACCAACACCATCACTAACGATGCAAGCCGGGTGCTCCTCCTAGGAAGGCCCCCAGCGGCCAAGGATGCTGATCACTGCAGTGCAAGTCGTACCCAGTCAGGCAAAACGGTATTCTTAAACACACCTTGCAGATTAGAAGAACAAATTAAAAATGGCCCATCTTTTCCAAAAACCAATTAACGTAATAATCCTAAGAAATTTATGGAAATTACTAAATGTCACACAGAATGTGTACCAATTATGAGCAAAACTTCAAGAATCTTTCTGAAAGAAATAAAAGCATTATGTAAATGGAGACATAAACCATCATCATTAAAAAAAAAACCTCCAAATACTTAAATCGGTTGATCCTAAATCAATCTATAACATCAACACATAAATATATAAACATTCCAGTTTGTATAATTAATTTTAAAAGCTCACGTAGAAATGCAAATAACTTAGAATGATAAAAACCCAATATTGAAAAGGAAAAACAAAAAAAAAATTGTACAATGGGCGCCTCCTCCCCTCCCCCACCCTAGCTCTCTCCGAACCACAATGGCGGCGCCGGTGGCCGCGTCCCCACTGCGGCCGGTCACCCATGTCATCTTTGACATGGATGGACTCCTCCTGGATACGGAAAGGCTGTATTCCGCGGTGTTTGAGGAAATATGTGGCCGTTATAAGAAGAAGTACAGCTGGCAGGTGAAGTCACTGGTGATGGGGAAAAGGGCCTTAGACGCCGCACAGACCATAGTGGACGTCCTGCAGCTCCCCCTGTCCAATCAGCAGTTTGTGGAGCAGAGCCAACGGAAGCTCCAGGAGCTCTTCCCCACCGCTGCGCTGATGCCAGGGGCTGCAAGGCTGATCCACCACCTGCGAAACCATAGCATCCCCTCTGCGGTTGCCACTAGCTCCGGGACGGTGTCCTTCGAGATGAAGACAAGCAGGCACAAGGAGTTCTTCAGTCTGTTTGACCACATCGTCCTGGGAGACGACCCCGAGGTGAAGAAGGGCAAGCCAGAGCCTGACATCTTCCTTGTCTGTGCCAGGAGGTTTACACCTGCTCCTCCCATGGAAAGGTGCCTGGTCTTTGAAGATGCTCCCAACGGGGTGGAGGCAGCCCTGGCGGCTGGGATGCAGGTGGTCATGGTTCCTGATAGAAACATGAGCCAAGACCTGACAAGAAGGGCCACCCTGGTGCTGGGCTCCCTGAAAGATTTCCAGCCCCAGATGTTTGGCCTACCTGCTTATGACAGAGCAGGAGAGTCCTCCATGCTGGCCTGAAGCTGCTGGAGTGGCCAGAGCCCACTCTCCTGGCCCCTAGAGCTCCTGCAGGAGTCAAGAAAACTGGCAACCCCTCAACTGCAGCCTGCATAGATAAATGGATGTTTAAAATATATGCTTTCTCTAAGATTAAATGAGATTATATTTATGCTCATTGTTAATTTTTTTCTGAATACTGCATAGAAAATGCACATACTTCATTGTATATACATATTAATGTATATGTAAACCCTTATAAATCATTGCCTAATGCTCTTGAATGTTGATGTTAATGCTGTAGCAACTGATAAGGAGAAAGATAAAATTTCTCTGTCCCCAGAGTATGAAAGCCATGTTACAAATGAGCCTTGAAAATGATCCTCCCAAATGGCTAGCATCAACATTTTGGATCTCTGTACCATCTCTGTACCCACATGCAGTGAGAAGCTCTGGGCCACGCCATCCCAAGTTTCTGAACATGCCTACAGCATGTATCTTACATCTATATCCTGTCTACCTTGGGGAATACCTTCTACTTTAGAACAGAATCACTTCCTACCTTTAAGAACATTTTTTTCCATATTTTCTGGATAGAAAGTGAATTTGATTTCAGAATGTTTAATCTGCAAGATCAAAATCCACAGCACACCCTTAACAATAACTGATTAGACTTTATGCTTTTGTCCATTAACTCTTTTTGTGAATTTTCTCAGACTGTGGAATTTCTCTGTCATTTGGCAGATGAAACTTGGGAGCGAAGTGGGGATGGAGAGTAAGAAAGCAGACTCCATGCTAGCACAGCACCCTCTTCCATGTGATCTCTGCCCAACATTGAACTTGAGTTATGTTTCAGCTGCGTAAGTTGTAGAGGAAAGTATCCATTTTGCATGTGATACATGACCGTCTATTGATGAGGACCTGTGGTAGTTGATCAATGCTTAAGTCAGCTGAACAAGTTCATCTGAGCTTCACTGGTTGCCCAAGCAACCAGTGAATTCTCTTTCAAATCAACTGTAATATCTTACTGGTTCCTACACAAGTTTATTCAGTTAAATAAATTCTTTCACCTGTGTTTTTGTGATGCTTCTGTGGGTATAATGATTTTTATCTTTTTAAAAAGTGAATCCTCTAACACAGAATATAAATGTGACTCACTGAGTTTTCGAAATTCCCAAAGAGTGCTTAATGTAAGATGCTATTTATATCTTTTAAGTGAACTCTGGACATTGCAAATAAAAACTTTCAATGAAATAGTTTAAAAAATTGTTACTGCATTTTAAGACCTATTACAAAAGCCATAGCAGTAAGGATAGCATGCATTTGGCAAATGGCTAAACAAACATACACAGAACAGATCTGAAAGCTTCAAAACACACACGTATTAGTTATCTGAATTTTGACAAAAATGGCCAGATTATACAAAGAACAAGGGACAATCAATTTAGGAAATGGGGATTAATCAAAATATCTTTTTGAAAAAAAATGAATTCAGTGGTTTGCCACAGTATATATGAAAGTTATCTTGAAATGATTTTTAGACCTAATAGAAAATGTAAAATTATGAAATGTATAGGTAGAATTGAAAAAAAATTAAATAACTGGTACTCAGAGATTTTTTAGCTGGGGTATCAAAAGTAAAACCAAAAGGGAAAAATAATTACAAATTGAACCTTATTAAGGTAAAAAATAATGTTTTTAAATAATTCAGAAAATGAAAGTAAAATCAATTTAAGAGAACTTAGCATAACAAAACAACTTTTACAACAGACCATAAAGCCTATTCTTTTTTAAAAAAAAATGAGTAAAAATGTAAAGACACTTCCTAAAATAATATATGTGAAAGTCAGGAATCACAGAAAAGATATTCAGCATAAATGGAAAAGTAAAATCTTAACCCTAACTCAATCCTAACTCAAATGGTTAAATTAAAAAATGTGACAATGAGTGTGGCAGACTACAGGGATCAGGCAAGTTGTGGTAGAGTGAAATTATACAACGTGTTACAGAGCAGTTTGACTATTTCTCATAAAAATAAATGTATTTCTATTTGACCCAATATGGTAATTTTACTCTTTGATATTTATACAAGAGAAATAAAAACTTTATGTTCACACAAGGACTTCTATAAAAACATCTGTAGCAGTTTTGTTTACCAGGATCCCAAGCTGAAAACAACTCGGCATGGAATGAACAAGCACGACATTATACATAGTGCAGTGAAACTGCTCAGCAAGAACAGGGCCCAACTGATGCTGTATACATCATACTGAATGAGAAGTCAGAAATTATGTGTTGGGTGAAATGAGTTACCCACACAAACTATATTAGGATTCCATGTATGTGAAATTCTAGACATCTGAACTAATTTATAATTATTCTATAATAGTAGAAGATGGCAATGATGAATCTATGTTTTATCTTGTTTAAGAGTCAATTTATAAGCATATACAACTTTCATATTCCATTATGCTGTACTATGCAAGTGATATTAATTATTCTAATGTTGGCGAAAAGGAATGTTTTCACATGCCATTTTTATGTGGAAATGTCTATGTGTATGTTTCATATCTTGAATCACTGTTTTATAATAAACTCACAGGCCAAGTATAGTAATAAATATTGTACACATATACGTATTTTACAAGAGTATACATATTCATAGCATATACCAATTGGTTTCCAAATATTCCTTCAGATTTGTTTTAATCCTCGTAACAGCACTGAAATGTAGGCCAAATGTTTTGTTCTCTTTTAAAAGTAAAAACATCACAATATACTGAGGTTCAGTATTGTTTGCAAGACCATCTAGCTTCCACAGGGATTTGCAAATCTGACTTAAACTTTCTGTTTGCTAAACTCTCTAACTTGCCTGCGATGTGTTTAATCGTAAAAATATGCGTTTTTCACATAATTTTAAAATTTGGAAATTGGTGTTATTTTCCATGTTCTTACACTTTTAGAGCGAGAGGCTTGCATAATTCACTCCTCGCTGCTTAACTTGGTGCTCACTCAACTGTAGCAATTGTAAGGAAGCCATCAGGCCCACACATGTAGAGAACATTGCTTTCCACAGACTGTCTTCTGTGGTTTAACCATCTTGAATGCAACACCCACCAAGGTTACATACAGCTCAGGGAACTCCGCCAGAGCACCCTAGAAGGACAGAAACAAGGTCCCTGTGAGCTGCCTTCCAATGACCAGCACATTGCATATGCCCTAAAGGCAATAGAGAAATGAGTCAACCCATCTCAAATTCTGGCCATTAGTTTAGTTTAAGCCATAAGCTTATTTCTCCTGGGAAAAATGTTTTACCTCCCTGGAGCAATCCCCTGGATATTTTAAATATTTTTCTGATTGTATGAGCACTTTCTATTTAAGACTCAGAAAAAATTATTTTCTGAACTAGGTACTTTATTTGTCATCATACATTTGCTGTTACTAATAAGCAGAGGAGACTTAGTGGTGTGAAGAAAAGAGATGAGCTTGGAAAAAGTAGAAACAGCAAGGAGAGAATGAGTGAGAGAAAGAGGTAATTAAAAACATGGTTGTGGCTAGATGTTTGTCCTAGAGTGAAGACGATGCGGCAGGCATCACGTGCCATATCAAAGGCTGGGTCTGAACCGCAGCAGTACCCTTGTTCCTAGCATCTTGCTACTGTGCACACTGGGAGGCAGCAGGTGGCAGGTAACACGCTTAGGTTCCTTCTCCCCATGAAACCAACCCAGATTGGATTCTCTACTTCGGTTTCTACTCCATTTAACATATGAAGATGGGTTTGGTTGCATCATTTTTTAAGGTGAAATAGCGAATTTCAGGAGGTCAGCAGCATATTCCCATACAGTCTCTTTCTTTACTATCAAAGAGGCACTGAAAAATGTCTCAAGTTTTCCAAGGACATTTTTCTGTAGCACTTAAATCTTCAGGGCCTCTTTATTTTCTTGGGATAAGAATAAGTTCTTAGTAAACGCATGTTGACTTATGGTTAAAGAAAATGCCTGCCTCTGAATAAGGTGCAGTCAAGAGGCTGGAATGATGAACTAAAACACCTGCTGTACTAACTGGGCCATGTCTGAGTGCCCTTTTCAGTCCTGTGGCTTAGAAAGGGTGTGCTTTTGAAGAAATCTGAACGTAATAAAGAGCGACTTACATCTTTAGCCTGTATATTTTGGATGCAAATACAATAGTAACAATGAAGTAGTCGTCACAATGTGTAGTGATCAAGGGTATGAGCCCTGACATCAACCTGAGTCTTTATTTCTAAGCTGAGTGACTTTAGAGAAGTAACTTCCCCCTTACAGCTCAGTTTCATGTTATGCTAAATGAATAGGCAAGCAGAACTGGATAGTACAGGCATTTGGAGAGTGCACCAGCAGGTAGAATCTCCCTCTTTCTCTTGTTTCTCTGTCTACATGTCTCTCTACAACTTCCCTTCCCTGCATTTCAAATGAAATGAAAAATTAATGTATCCTCCTGTTTCTGGTCTCCTCAGTATGTTGTATGGTCATTTTTCATTACTGCTTCTAATTACCTTTCTTCCATTTAGGTATTAAAAACCATGGGGTGGCATTGTGGCACAGGAAGTTGAGCCTCTGCCTGCAGTTCTGACATCCCATCTGTGGGATGCTAGTTCGAGTCCCAGGTTTTCCCCATCTGATGTTACTCCTTACAAATTTCCCTGGGAAACACCGGAAGATACTTCTAGTCTTTTTAACCCTGCCTTCCATGTGGAAAGCAGAACGGGAGTCAGGGCTCCTAAATCCAACCTGTCCTTTCCGGCTATGCAGGCCTGAACCACTGAGTGGGAGATCCTTCTCTCTTCATGACACCATGATTTTCAAATAAATAAATTACAGGAGGAATGAATGACTGAATAAATAAATAAATAAAAATTTAAAATGTTAGGAAGCAACAATAATCAGTGGCTACAGGGGAAAATGATAATCTGATCATAGGGTTATCAAACAAGATACTTTAGGATTTGACAAAGGTTTTATAAATCTTGACTTTGAGAATTATATTGAGTTTTACAGATTGCTTATAATCAAAGGGAAAATATTGTTCAAAGAGGGGTAGAAGATTCTAATTATTCATCCATAAAAACGAAAATAAATGATCCCTAATTAAAGCTGTCCATGAATTTCTAAAACGGACAGTTAAGAACTCTGCTTTTAGATTTGAAAATGCATTGCAATCAATAGAAGTCTGAAATCAAAAAGGCAAAAACAAAAATACAGAAAGCAAAAACTAAAAGTAAAGAGAGAAGCAAGTTACGGAGGAAGGAAGAGACAGAAAAAGAAAGAAAGAAGGAAGGGGAGCAAAAGCAAGGAAGGAAGGATGTGCCTCAATTTGTTGGTCTTTTGAAAAAGAAAATCGCATCAAACAAGTGAGAACATTAAAGAAGCAATAAATAACCTAGCAAAGGCATCTTTCAAATAAATACCAGATTTAGGAAACACGCAGAATAGCCCTGGCAAGCCCACTATTGGCCACACTGCTAGCTTTGTGAACAGGAGAAGGCATCCAGTCCTACAGCATGCTGAATTCATTCAGTCAACAATCACACTCACTCTCGGGCTTGTATGACCAGTGTTTGGCGGGGGGTATGGGGAGATCAGAAAAAGAGACTCATTCAAGTTCCAAAATGGACAAATAGCAAGAATGAATATTTTCAGTTTAGGCACAAATGTTCTAACACAGGAGAGAAGCAGCAGAGACACACAAAGTGTATGGAATACGTCAGTCCCCTAACCTAGGTTACAGCGTTGTGGAAGAACAGGACATGCCTTAGTGGCTGGTGTCATGGTGAATTGGTTTTGTTACTTCTTACTCAGCTGCAGGTGAAGATTTTGAATTCAAGAGACACTGAGAAATATTCTGTGTCAGCGTCACCACTGGAACTTGAATAGTAATCCTTATTGACCTACTTGCTATCCAGTACTCCCTCTTGGTCCCAATCCCGAAGCAGTATTGCCTAGTGCTTATAAACACGGTTTCTGTGGCAGGATACCTGGGTGAAAATCCTGTCTGCTTCCTGTTCGTTGCTGAACCAGGAGCATGCCATTTATTCTCCTTAATAGCTATGTTTTCTTTTTTACGTATAACATGAGAATGTAAAAATCATTTTGTAAAGTATGTGAGGATTCCATGCATTAATACATGTAAATCTGTAAGTTCCCAACAAATGGCAGCAGCTCAACACACATCTGCTACCACCCTCATCACACAGCGTGACTCCCAGAGCATACGCATGTGTTTGTGTGTTCACTTAGAATGTTAGAATTTCTGAATAACTTATAAGTGAAATAATGGTAACATGTTCTTTCTCTAGAGAAAGAAACTTTGTTTACTCATTTAATTTACGCACTAAAATTTTTCAGAGAACAGAGAAATATGCTCCTGGGATAGCTGAGAATGTGGTCATAATGATGTTCTGACTGAATAAGCAACAGACTGAATCATTCCTAGTTACCCAATTAGCTATGATCATCAAAACTATAGTTGCTATCTTGGCACAACTGTTCACTTTTCTTTTTGGTAGGAACATATGGAGGAACTATAGACTGCACTGTCTGACAATTAAATCCAATGATCACAGCGTTTCAAGATGTCTACTCACTAATTAGAAGCGTGATGGAAGAGGCAGGATTTTGCAAGTTTGTCAGAATTAGGAGTTGGCTAGTACTCTGCTCTTGGATTCTGGGGCTTACCAACACTCATTGTCTCTCAAAAATACTGCTGCTTCATTGGAATGAGCCTAACTACAAACATGTGTTTCTGTTTATGGAGAACTTATTTCCTGACCTTATCTTTCAAAGTTTTGCTCAGGGCATTGTAAGCTCTTGGAAAAACATTTTTCTAAAAATTCCAGAACTGAAACACTCACATTTTCGCATCATTTTCTCTTTTTGCATTGCATAATGCTTCCTTTCCCCCTATCATTCCAAGGTATTAAAATGATAGGAACAGTTGAGATTTCCAAGGTTGTCCCGTGCTCTTCGTAGTTCCAATTTAGTAAATAGTACAAAGTTGCTAAGAAAATATGTTTGATAACCTCCTCAAATTACTATATTTCAGCTTTACCTCCTCGTTTTAGCTTTTTTTCCCCTTTGAATAATTCTCCTTTTTCTTCACATTTTCTCTCTGTACCTCCAGCTCAACTCTCCATTGAGCCTCTCAGCAATTCTATTAGTTCAAAACACGTAACTTCAATATTCTCAATACTATTTTCCAAAAGCTCCTCAAGTAAAACTATTTTCCTTATTTCTTTCTCCCTTCCTCCCTGATCATATTGTGCATTTTTCCTTTTCTATTACTACAGCTTTATTGAGGGACATTTTGTAAACAATTTACTGAATTTCTTTTTCTCTTTTTTAAATAGCAGAAGAAAGTTTATTAACCATTAAGCTATCCTTCTCTAATTATTTTTTATTACTTTCCATTTAAATGGTAATATGAGGAGAACCTCAAAAATATGACAAATGAGAATTATGAAAAAAGTATACACTGATTTTTTAAAAAGTTTTTAATTAATATTAGCTTATCTTTTTCAAGTGCTATCACATAAAGTCAAGGGCATTGCATATATATTTTTCTTCCTATTTTTATCACTTTTATCATATAAATGTGGGAATTAAAAAATGCAAAATGCATTTGGCTCCTGAGCATCACCAAATCGGTATGAAAGCAATAATATCCCTGATGTGTAGCTTAATTTGTTCAGTGCCTCTGAAGGACATTCGATCATCAAGGCTCTCTCTGCCAATGGCAGCCAGGGCTGCTGGCCACAATGTCAAGTCTCATCAGTATGATCCACTGGAAGTGATGGCTAACCCCGGAGAATTGGCCTCGCTTTGGTAGGACTCTGTGCTGGACATAGTGGATCACTGAACATACGCAAGAATTAAGAAGAGATTGGCAGAAAATGAATGGCTTTCAAAAATGTCATTGAAAGCTTACATTTGTATGATTACAACCTCCACACTGCTAATAAATGAGTAAATAAATAGCCAAAATACCTTTTAAGAATCGGTTTGAAAATATACCCCAAAACTCTTGATGTTAAAATTTTGCTATATTTATAAATTAACTAAGCCTATTTTTATGTGACCACATACTGACCGCCAGATGATGTCATCAAGCAAAAATCTTTTGGAAACTCACTGAATATCTTAGATTAGAAAGTAATTTTTTTCAAAATTGCATTTTTCTAACGGATAGGTAATGGTTAAAGTCTATTTTAATGCCACATACATGACTACTTATAGCAAATAAATTATTTTGCTGGTTTAAGACACTTGTATGGAAATATGCCTGTGAATCATAATAACCTTATTCCTTGTGCTCTCTCCATGGGTTCAGGGATCCAAAGCATGTGAGGCGCTTAGCAGTAACCCAGGAATGGGAGATGACTGCCGGGTGTCCCCTTGAAGATCGCTAAGGGAAATGACAGGAGTTTCCAGTCCTCGAGGGTGTAAAGGGGAAGAGTCGTCACAGATCATGGATGCAAAGCAAGTAAACAAAGGTGATGATGAACACAGTTCCCTAGGGAAAGCCCATTGAACAGTGCTGTATCTATCCCCGTCTGCAACCGGCAGCAATCGAAACTCTTAAGTTCTCAACCCAGCCTTGCAGGGATAATAATAATAATATGAAATGATCATCAATATTGAGAATACTTTTTCACAAATTTTGCTGAGGAGACAACTCCAGATTTTTCATAAGATGGTACCTCTAATGATTGAATGAACTTATTGCAACAAAATAGATCAACTTTCATGACATAAAAAAATTTTTTTACTACTGATCCTGCATTTGAATTAATATTTTACCTAACAGGAAAAAAGGGGGACGATTATTTGGCACAGCAGTTCAGAGGCTGCTTGGGAGGCCCATGTTGCGTATTTTGCCCCTGGATGCAGATGTGTGTCTCCTTCCAATTTCAGCTTCTAGCTGCAGCAGGCCCTGGTGGACAGCAGGTGACAGAGAACTGAACTCTAGATAGAACTCTGAACATCTCTCACAGAGAGATGAAAGCTCAATACTTCCCTCCCCTCAAATTTAAAATAAATCAAATTCATTTAATTTTCTTAAGCAAAAGGGGTAAATTGGAGATTAATAATGAATGTCCTAGAGGCCGAAGAAGCATGCGCCAAACCATTTCTGCTCTCCTGTGCCATACCCCCGTTGGGTACCACAAATGCAAACTGAGCGAAACAGTGAAATTCCTACTTGAAAAACTAGCTGAAGTGGACAACGTATTTCCTATTTAAATCATTTTTGACTTTGTCTTTATTTGGCTTAATGTTTTCATTGCTAACTTTTACGATCTCTGAAAATATTACTGAAGGCTTTATGAAGCATACCCTCATCTTGGTTGCCTTCATCACTCACACGTTTTTCATATTGTCTTACAAATGGAAAGTTAACCCACTGCCAAAAATAAATGTTCATGTCATTTGGTGAGGACCGTAAAGGGATGGAGCAGTAAATGCATATGTTTCATGTTCAGCCTTCCCTTCATGAAGATTAGAAATGAGGTTTTAAAGTAGGATGAAAGATAGAAGTGATTGAAAACCTGACAAGGTTTTATGCAACAAGGTGGAGGAACCCACCATGGGGGGAGGGTAGGGGAGAGAATCCCAGATTCTATGTAATTACAACACAATGTAATTAATGAATAAATTTAATAATAATAATAAAAAAGAAAACCTGACAAGGTGGCATTCAAAATAATAAACCATGTAAATAAAAATTAGAATTAACTTTGAAATAAAAAAGCAGATTAACCTTTAGGCTACATAATAAGAATATATATACATATATGTATATGTGTGTGTGTATATATATATATATATATATGCATTTTTGTGACAGGAGGAAAATTTATTGAGGCAGTGTATCCACAGGTCACCGGTCAGGTTAGACTGACGCTCCTCCCCTAAGGAGGGGCCAGGTCCTGGAAACTGAGCCCATGAAAAAGGGAACCAAATTCCAAGAAGGTAAACTAACTGAAACTATAGAAGTGCTCTGTGCTCTAACCTGCTTCTTGCAGCCTCCCTACCCTTGCTTGAGGGCTTGCTTCCCAGTGTAAAGGCCACCAGGATGTGGCCTTTTTTCCTTTAAAAAGCTCACTGCCCTGACAGCTCAAGGCTGTCTCCCTCAAGGCAGCAATCATCAGCTAGCTAATAAAGACTCCCCAAATTCTAAATTGGCTTCAGAGGTCTCTTATATGGTGTACCCCATAACATCTTAACAGGTGTGTTTACTGCTAGGCTGGCTACATTTCTATCCTGATAGTGCTAGGACCCACCTAGAATAACAAAACTTCATCTTAAATATCAGAAAAAGAGCTTGAATATGAACTACAAGCCTTAAGCTAGGATTTCAACATTAGAGAATAAGGTTGTGTCCTTTGAAAACACTCCTATAAGAAGTGACAGAAAGTCTTGCATATGGGAACTCATCCTGCCATGATAGTCTATCCAGACCCTGATATATAAGGAACACAGCTAAATATGGATTGACAGAAAACGTTAGCAAAATTGACCAAATCATTCAATAAAAAGGAATCCCTAATTAATGAATCACATGGCATGAGTATGGAAGTATAAAATAAAATTTATATGAGAGTAGTAGATTGAAAGCTTAAGTTGGAGTGCAAATCAATGACAATAAAACCACATAATCAATAGAAGTAATCAACAAACTGGAAGTTGGTTAAAAAGAAAAATAAAAAACCAAAACTGATAAAAGAAAGGAGGCAAAGTAAAATTAAATCAAGCAGGTAAGATGACATGAAAATGCGGCAGTTTTTAGCACTCCTGGCTGGCCGCAGCACAGGAATCCCACAGCTCAGCCCCTCATCCCAGCTTCCTGCTAATGCACCTCTCAGGAGGCAACAGGCTTCCAATCAAGCAGCTGAGTCTTCAACACCCAACTGGGAGACATGAATTGGGTCACTGGCTTTCGTGGTTTGGTCTGAGAGGCCCGGCTGCTGCAGGCATCTGGGGAGGACACTTCGCAACATGACCCAGATTGCAAACGTGAGTCCACTTTTGTACTCATCTTTACACAACCCGCTCTGGGACTACCCTGAAAAGTATCATGCTTCTGAAATAAAGACCAACAAGTCAGTCTCCAGTGGGATAAAAAATGGAATAAGACTGACTAGCACAACCTGCCAGACGATTAATTCAGCAATAGGTAGAAATACAAAAGGAATTAATTGTCAAATATGCGGGAGAGTAACAGGAGCTGAAGTAGCAATAGCTGTACGGAGCGAAACAGCTTCAGTAACATGAAGATGTGACACGTCGAACAAAATGAGAAGTACCCCAGGTTAATTTAATTTTAATCAAAACAAATGTCTTTTAGAAGATATGACTGACTAATCACGAATCAATTCTACAGTGTAGGTAACTCATCTTGACACTAATTAAAGATAAATCGACCCTTATTAAAAAATAATCGTACACAGAGACTCTTAGAATGGAACTGGAAGGCATATTTTGCTCAATTTTAAGTAACATAATGGGAAACATTATCATGTAAAGCATATGGACAAAAAATATTTAAGTTAGCCATGTTATTTTTATTTTGATTTTAAGGTTTTCTTTTTTTTTTCACAATTCCTCATCACATTTGTGTTTCATTCACCTGGTGGAGAGGGGTGCTATGTTCCAATTTTATAGTTACTTGTTTGAAAGACATTCTTTTCATCAATTTTATTTTTAAAATCCAAAGGCACTTGTGAGGTAGTTTAATTCTGTATAACTGAATTATCTCTTTTGTGGTGTTAAAAGTATCTTGATTATCTCCATCAAAATTATTTTTGAGATTTCAAAAGGAAGAAGAAATAGCTTAAACTGTGATAAAGTTAATTTACGTTCATTTTCTGCTTTCTGCAATTACATACATAAGCTCAAACTCCATCCAATTTAATCTATTTAAATGATAAATAACATGTACCAAGATAAAAATCCATTAGCTTATGTAACAGCTTTCATAAAAATAAACAAATTCTCCAGAACCGTACTTAATTTTTTTGGTCTATCAATAGCTATGTCTTTGAAAATTCATGATTTATTTCTGTAGTCCAATAGAAGCTGTAAAGTTGTTTACATGCTAGAATTCTAACAAAAGGAACCATATTAGTCTTTCCCTGGGAAACATTTTCATCAGTACACCAATGATTTGTTTTTGAAGAGAGCCTGTTCACAGCAAATATCTACTGTGTTTCACATTTAGACATGGTATGCATAGTGTTTAACTAACTAGTGTACACCAAAATTCTGAACTTTTGCAGCAAGCAAGGCTTACGGTTAGTCATAGACACATATAACACACATTAGGGCAACACAAAAGAGCAGTGCAGTCAGAGTAATCACTTGTCAGGGGCAAATCAGGGAGAAACAGGTAATGGAAGGCATAGAAAGGGCCAATTCTAAGGCACTGATTAAATTTGACAAAATTTGAAATACGATTATCTCCACACGTCCTAGGGCAGGGTGTGTAACTTCACTTATGAAGGGTATGTCCTTCTAACGAGTAGCTGAGCCTCAGTCAACGAGACCAGCTGACTTGACCCAGTGCAGTCTTCCTGTCGGTACTGCGTGCCTATGCTGCCGGATGGCACTTCCTGAACCTCTCCTGCTCTGAGCACTGCCCAACTCGTGAACTGTTCTTTGTTCCAATAAGCTCTGCTAAATTTAATCTGCCTTTTATTTTGAACAGCGATAAATGGAATCAAATCTCAGGAAGGTTAAGTAAAAAATGAAATAGGAAGGAGTTTTCATTTGATACCGGTAAGTGGTCAGCTTTTTCTTCCTAAACTAGAAAGGGAATACAAAAGTTTCTGTTCTGCATGCAGTCCAGGAGGCAGCACTAAAACAGAGAGGTAGGGGTAATGAATTATATTCCGTCTGTGTCTGTCTCTCTCATTCTCTCTCTCTTTCATAAACACACACACACACACACACACACACACACACACACACAACCTCTTCTCCTCAACAAACCAACCCACAGACAATTCTCAGGGAGTCGGACCTTTGTTACACTGGGGTGAGAGGCCCCGTGAACGGGGAAAGGATGAAGCAGCTTCCCCGACAGACCCTGTGCTCTGTGGAAAACCCTGCTTGTCCTGAGCCACAGCATGAGCAGCACTGGAGCTGTTCTGCTTGTGCTCACTCCCTAATGGCTCACCTCCTTCAAAAATGCAGAGGCACAGGATGTGGAGACGTGTCAAGACTTGTGTCTCTGGTGCGTACAGCGGTTGGAGAACACAGAAGAAAACACGGAAGAGACCAGCACAGGTCACATCACCAGCACAGAAGTTGTGTCCTAGAGTGCACCTGCCAGAGCTCTCTCTTGTTCAATTCTTCTGGAGGCTCAAGCCCAGCGAGATGGCCTAGAGGCTAAGTCCTCGCCTTGCATGACCAGGACCCCATGCCACCAAGGGTGACCTGCATTGAGCTCCCAGCCCTGGCTGCTGTGAGCATCTGGAGAGAACATGCGCATTGGAGATCTCTGTTGCCTTAAGTCTCTGTGCCTTCAAATATGTAAATATATGAAGAAAATTTAAAAAGGTGCAAATTTAACTTACATGTATAAACAAAAATAGTATCCTGAGAAAAATGTTAGAGCCACTGCAGTTATAATCCAGATGAAAAAGCAGACCTTACCCTGTAGGTTTCTATTTGTATTTATATAGTTGTCGATACTTGGTGCAAGAACATATATTTGACTTATGTAGCAGCATAATAAAATAACATCAACAAAGTTTATCTTCTACCTCTGGACAATCTATTGTATTACAAAAAAGATAAACTTTCATTGATATTTTATTTTATTTAGTTAATTCTGTCATAGCTTAGATTTTCACACTTCGAAGCCATTCAGATATTAGAGGCAGCATAATTTTATTCATATTTGTTTAACACAGTGACCATTTTTTCTATAACATAAATATGATGCAAAAATTATATGTAAGCAAATATATTTGATGATAAAATACAGTGGATAGTATGTGTACAACAGACAGCCAATGGCTATCCACTCAAACAGATTATTGACGAGCGTGCCTGATTTGACAAGGTTATCGGTAGAATGAAATAGAGTTCTTCAAAAGTTCTAAAAATCCTTGAAAGTAATGTAGCCACAGGATAGTAGAGGGCATGTTTTCACTGATTTGGAAGTGAAGCAAAATGCAAATGAAGAACAGAAGGATCATATCAAAATTTCACTTTCTTATTTTCAAACACCTGTCTCTATATCTGAAAGGGGAGAAACCAACACGTGGAGGGACTTGTAGCTGGGGAAGACAACCGGGGAGTACATGACCGTGTAATCAGTTCAAATGAAGTAAGAGCTAACCCCAGTTGGAACACTGCAGGGAAGGGAGAAGGACTGTTGCTGCTATTATTTCCATCCTCAAAACTCCCTGAAGAAGGTCAAAACTCACAGCTGCTTCCCCTTCCTAGTTTCCACTGTCCTTCAGTGCCCTGTCCCCAGAGACGGGCCTGTCCAGCGGCCGAGAGCCTTCCTAGCTTTCATTGTCCTTCAGTGCCCTGTCCCCAGAGACACGGGCCTGCCCAGCGGCCGAGAGCCTTCCAGATCATTTTCATAATTTTTCCTGTTTGCCAGACAATGAAACTCACGTCCTGGGAGACAACGGATTTCACAAGGACAGGAGCTGACTTGAGTCAAAGACATTGAAGGAAAAGAATGCATTTTAACTACAACGTGGCATTTGTGTGAGGAAACTGCTCTGATGAGGAGAAACCTTTCTCAAATAATGGAACATTTAACAATGATATAAGTAAAACAATTTTTTTCTATAAATAGAAGATCAGCAAATATTGTCCAGAGTTAAATGTTGGTCAAAGGTAAAAATTAAGAATAGACTAGGAGTTCACACAACATCATAATGAAAATAAATTTTGGTGAGACTGACAAGTTAACATTGAGAAATCACCATTATTCTCCGGATTTCCTAAACATTAACTAAACTTCATTCAAAACTGCTTAAAATGGTATGGATTCCTATGTGTTTTCTGTTGTTGCTGCATGGTTTTCTTGCAGCTTTTGGTAACATAAACTTCTCATCTCGCATTCCTGTAGGTTCCAAGTCCTGGTTGGCTTAACTTGTCCCTCTGTACTGGGTTCCACAAGGCTGAAAACACTGTTCTCCTGGGAGGTTCTTTCTAATTTCTTTTTCAGTTTAAAAGGGAGAGAAAAAGACTGAGGCAGACATCTTTCACTTTCTGCTTCTCTCTCTCCTGCCCATAACAGCAGGAGCCTGGCAAGGTCAAGGCCAGCAGACTGGAACTTAACCCAGATATTCCATGTGGACAGCAGGGATGCAGTATCTGCCTTCACTCACTTCCACTCAGAGTGTATATGAGCAGCAATCTAGGACAAGGGTTGAGCCAAGACTCCAATCCAGACACTGCCATATGGGATGTGAGTGTCCCAAGCAGAGCCCAAGTGGCTCTCCCTACGTTCTTAACCAGAGGCTGTGTCAGACAATCTGCTCCCTTGCTTATTCAGTTGACAACAGTCAACATTTTGTGGCTACGGAGCGCAAGTTGGCATTTCCTTGATGGTTGACAGCTAAAAGTTTGTCTTAGTTTCTAGCAGATGTCTTCTCCCACTCTTACAAGCAGGCCCTATGGCTGGTAGTAGCTAGCAGCAGCTGGTCATGCTTGCAGTCTCTGCCTTGTTCTTCCCAGCTGAGAAACATTCTCTGCTCCTAAGAACACACACGGCTCACTTAGAGCCACTCAGCTAACCCAGGATAATTCCCTATTTGAAGATCTAAAATTTTACTACATCCACCAAGTCCCGTTTGCTATGTTTAGTAACACTTAGAGGCACCAGGGATTAGCACACACACCTAACTGGAGGACCGTTATTCTGCCTGTTGCAATTACCTGACTGCAGAATAAAACTGAAGATACTTTTCACTGTCCCCTTACACTAATTTTGTCCTCTGCCTCTTCAGTTATTACTCGTACTCTTTGGCAAACACTAAAAATTGATTCATCACCAGCAAACTATGAGAAAATACTGTGACACTTTAGAAGTGATACGGTGAAAATCTCAGCAAGAAATCACTCCTGACCCTGTCAACACCGAGGGAGGTCTCTGGTAAAATGTCAGAACTCGGGCAGTTTTAGTGAAGAGGATAAAAACCCTGAAGACACGCCCTTCATCACTGAAGAAGAATTGTAGATTTGAACTTGTCTCAATGCCCGAATGAAACGGAGGCTACACTAAACTCATTCAGAATGGAGAATATGTTACACATAATGCAACTGGTAACACAAGGTAGAAATACATGATTGGACAGCATAAAAGTGAATATCTTCAGTTTCATCTACTCCATAGTTTCATCTTAAAAGAAACTTCAAAAAGGATGTGCCATGCAACTTTGCAATGGTTCCTTAGTGACATATTCCTCTTTAAGTAACTGAAAGCTGGATAGAATGTTCCTTTTTATATCCAGAGGCCTGAAGGTAGCATTTGCTTTCCTGAGAGGTTTATTATGTGCCTTATAATAATTAGACAGAATTGAGTGGAGAGCTGTTCATAACACCCTCTCTAATTATCACTACTTGAAACAAATTAGAATGAATCCAACTGCTTCTTACCTTATCAAAGGCAATATTAAGGACAGGAACAATTAATCCTCAAACAAAATAGACTTCAGTTTTCATGGTGGATGAATGCTAATTATATTAAAAAATACAATATGCTAAAACTTTTCTATCAAAACCCCTTTACTATCTATGACTTTTTCCCTTTCCATTTGCAAGAAATCAAATATATAAATACACATATTATGATTTCACAATTGTTCTACAGTTTTCACTTTCTAAAAATCTATAGATACATAAGACACAATACCAAAATTTATAAGTAAAAAACTTAATTTTAGTTGACATTTTTCACAATAAGCATAATTCTCTAAAAGTCTGAATGTTCACTACTTAAAATCTATACTTAGTGAAAATTTATTATGAGGTGATTATCTAGATTATAAGGTTTCATCTTGCTTTACACGATGATTCTCATAAAAATATCCCTATATAATTAGCTTTTCCAGTAAAAGTCCTGTACAATTAGGCTTACTTAAATTCAATATGTAATCATATTGTTCAACAAAGGTACTACTATTTATAAATAATGTGTAACTACTTCTAAAGATAGTTCTAACTGTGGGTTTTTTTGATACCTATTTCAAACTATTGATAAACCATTCTTTCCAGCCTCTTGCTCATTTTCCCTTGATAGCTATTTTTGAATGTTGTTATTTTTAAAATCTCTCCTGTGCCCTTCATTTGTACACTTCTCCTATTTCACATATATTTTTCTTTCTTCTTGATTCTCTAAGGAAGATATTTCTCCTAGCAAATGATTCCTTGCAAATATTTCTCCTTGCATTATTTCCCCTTATTCCTACTAATATAAATATTGCTTAGAAATGAAAGGGGATTAATCAGGGAATTAAGATATAATTTCTGTCAATATCATTTATTAATTGCTTGACTTTGGGCATTTCAGAATTTTCAACTTTCCTTTCCCCAGCGATTAACAAGAATATCATTTCACAGGCTATCTGGAAGGGTAAATCAGTTGAGATCTGTATTTGTTGGACCTTGAGAGTCATCGAATCCAACCCAGACCCTGGAAGAGCCAGCAAAGCTAAATAAATACTGCCTAACTTCAAGACTTCAAGGCATACTGTAAACCTGCAGTGTAAAACTATAAATCAATAACAAGAGAATACACCACTCAGACATAGGCCACATGAGTCCAGTCAACTTTTCTTTACCAAAGGAGCAGAGCCAATACAATGAAGAAGAGAGAATCTTTTGGGAAGTGGTACTGATAGCTTAAATATGGCAGCTAAAATTCCCGTATCCTGGAGGACTGAGGTTCCACTCCTGATGCTAACCTCCTATGTGGCAGATCCCAGGATGCAGCGATGACAGAACATGTGAGCAGGCCCCTGGCACCCAGTAGGAGATCTGGATTGATTTTTGGACTCTCGTATCTGGCTCAGTCTGGAATTTGGAAGAATTTGGGGAGGAAACTAAAAGATGAATGTGCTCTCTCTCTTTCTCTCATTCTTTGTGTGTGTGTGTATTTCTGGCTCCTAAAATATGCAATGAAATGAATAAAAACAAATTAAAGTACCGTAATAACAGAACATCTATATGTTTCTAAAAAGCATAACACACTGATTTCTTATTTACTTGATACAAATGATCTCAAAACCGATCGCATTCCTAAATGATACATGAAAAAACACCTAAAAGATGACACAGGAAAACAAATCCAGATGATCTTTAGTTTGGCCATGCAATTTTCACCAAGACACTACATGCACGATCCATCCAATGAAGAATGGAGAAGCCGGACTTCACAGTAATTAAAAATCACTGTGAGCACTGACAACATCAAACACTGATAAGGAAAACAGGAATGTTCCTCCATTTCTAGTGTGAACGAAAACTTGCACAGTCAGCTTGAAGGTAGATTAAGTAGTTTCATACAAGATAACCTTATTCTTACCACATGATCCAATTATTTTGCCTCTTGAGATTAACCCACAGAAAATAAAACCATTCTCTAATAGTCACCAATGCCCCAGACTGCATGGCTGCCATCCCTGTCTCCATTCCAGATCCATGCTAAACGCCTGGGAAAGCAGGGAAGCAGTGGAGGATGGCTCAATTGCTTGAGGTCCTTGCTGCCCACATAGGAGACCAAGAAGTTCGTGGCTCTTGGCTTCAGTCTGGCCCAATTTTCACCACGTGGCCACCTGGGGGGAGTGGACCAGCATATGAAAGATCTCTTTCCTTCGCTCCCTTCCCCTCCCCCCTCCCATTGCATGTATCTCTCTTTTTGTATAACTCCAGTGACACCCTGTAACTTGTTCCCAAGTGTCACCATGCTGCAGCACATTTTGTGACCAAGGAAGCACCTGTCGGACCTTAAGATCTAAAAGTGAGCTTCACATGTTTGGGCCACTGTTGGAAGAGTGATTAACGACTGCATTGTCTCCTCTCCCGGCATACAGATAGCATTCCCTGCTGGGAATGTAATTCAGCTAATGAATCAGCAATCATGTCTGTTAATTTTGATTTTTCGTAGAATTAATAACCATAAAGCCACCTGTCAGTCTGTATTGTTTAAGCCAGACTCTGTGCAGGCATTGACCCTGTAACAAAAGTGTCACACCTGTAATCAAATTCCAGCTTTCAGGACAGACAACCGGGCCTGGCTGTTTCTTGTTTTAAACTCTCAGACAAACTGAATAAATTTTAGCTTTGATTTTTCCAACCAGATTCTGAATTTTTTAGTTTGTAATTGCATAAAAATATAAATTCTCAGTTCCTGACTAACATGAATTAAATTTGAGTCTGATGATTGGATCCTGTAAGCTGTATTTTGTAAAAGATGTTCAGGGGGTTCAGTTTCTAAAGCAGGTTTGAGGATTAGTTCCCCAGGAACATCAATAATTCCCAATTCTTCTTTTCATGACATCCATCCTTCTAATCTATACATTCAATCACCAATACTCAGACCAATATTTAGATTTCACAATAATGACACTAAAGTGTCCCTCAAGAATTTGAAAACAGGGGACTAAGGTTGCTCTCTGAGGACTAAATTAATTGCATTCACTCACACTGTTGTAAGACGAGTCATTTTCTGGGCAGGAAAATAGACATCTGAATGGTGATCATGACCTTATTAATAACAATTAAAAGAAACACGATGAAAAAAAGCTGAAGAATAAATGGAAGCATAGTTCAGAAATAGACATTGCTGTTTTGGGTGAAAACAGAGGCAAAATGAGAAATACAGTGTATTAACTATCAGTTTTTCCTGTTATAAGGTCACATTTTTAAAAGATGTATTTATTAATTTATGGTCAGAATGAAAGAGATAAAGATATATGTGTGTGTAAATATATATGTGTATATAAATATTTGGATATCTCTATATTTATATCCACACATAACAGAGAGGTGGGGGAGATAGAGAAGCAGAGACAGGGGGACACAGGGATCTTTTACTGTTGTTTCATTCCCTAGATGACCATAATGACCAGAGGTGGACAATTCCCAAGCCAGGGTCCAGGAACTTCATCAGGGTTTCCCATGTGACTACCGGGGTCCAGTTAGGTCATCCTCTGCTGATTTCCAAGGCACAGCAGCAGGGAGCTGAAGTGAGGGGACCCAACTGGTGCTACATGGGTTGGGATATGATTCACCACAGTGTGTCATAATGCCAGCCTAGATATAAGTTACTGCCATCTGTTGGAAATGACACTGGAAATCTTGTACCTCATTTGTTCTAATTATAAGTTGAATAAAAAACAAACATAAAATTGTCTAATTATCATACTGTTTTTTTCAGATATCTATGAATTGAGCTCTGATAAGGATATGAGCATTCTGAAATCCAAAGATACAACTCCTTCTGTTTCAATTCTTTAGTGTTCTTTACATTTGTTGATAAATATAAGATGCTACACCTGTAAGACCAAATCCACAGACTGATAAGTTCATTAAAATCATACTATTTGATCTATCTCAAAGCAAGATAGAATTTTGCTTGAAATAATCTCACACTAATTGCACACTTAAGGTTGTCAACTCAGAATACCAACAATATCCCTCTGGACCCTTTCAGCAGCACTCAACTCAGAAGTTCTGTTTTCTTCTTAAAATATCCAAAATTGTGCCTAGCCCCTGTCTAGTCTTTGAAAAATGTATTTATTCCAACCTGTAACTTAAATCCTTGATTTTTTAAAGCCTTTTTAAATTGCTGTTGCCTGTTTCTCGTGATTTTTTACTTATTGTTAACTGTACAAAATCCATCCTTACATCCTCTTCTTATCTCCACAAAGGACCATTCATCCTATTACCCTGTTAACATCAACCCTATACTTTCCTAGACCACTTCAAGTCAATTGTCCCCTCTCTTTTTTACTTGACATCCATCCCCCGATTCCGGCGTTTGAGCTTCTTTTTAAGGATTCAAAATGCTTAAATCTTTCTGATCTTTAAGGAAAACACAAATAAGAAGTGACAACATCAACTTATTTATGTCTGTATTCTGTACTGAATTTCCCATGCATTGGCTGCTGGCCTGATCCTGCCAGTTGTTCACTGCTCAAATGACTGCAAAAAAGGAAGGCATTACCACCACTCCAACACGAACACCTTTCTTTTCCATTACATCTCACCATATTTAAACCTAAAGTCTATTTTCAAGTCCTTAACCTTCCAGAAAATGTCAGAAAGAACTAATCCTGAAAGGATTAAATGCTTGGCTCTATCAACCAGCTAGAAGCCCTGAGTCATTAACCGTGCATTTGAGCCAGTGATTTTCTCAGCTTGATTTCTACATGCATCCTCACACGGATCACTGTGAGACCGTGCACACATGACATTCAAATAACGACATAAAACCATGTACCAAACCCTGCTCCCTATATTGGGTTATAAGTATGGTCTGTATTTGTTCTATGTTCTGTCTCCCTGCTTTAATCTCTGATTTAATGTTAAAATACCATTGTGTTATAGACCTATGTTTCTGCTTTTTTCTTACTAATATTGCTTTATTCAATAAATCTGCATTATACATTCATCAAGTACCAGAAATTTTAACTGCCATAAATGGTAACAACCAAAAGAAATAAGATTATTTTTCTCATGACTACTGTATGATGGCTTGAAGTGAAATAAATAAGCAAATCAATGAACATGAGTTCACATTTTAAGTGCTATACAGTAAACAAAGCAATGCAATGTTACATTACCCTAACTAGAGAAGACGGATCACTCCATCAGAAAAGACCACACTGAGCTGCTGTTTTCATGAGCGAGTTCTGAGCAGAACAATGGCAGGCAAATTATTCCAGGTAAGGAGATGAGCAACAACAATGGCCTTCAATAAACAATGAACACCGACAAAGAGAATGCTGAAGAAGCTGGAGCGAGTGGAGGAGAGGATATGAAAGATGTGGTAATTAAAATTCACTCTGTGTTTGTAATGGAGAACTAAAGAAAGTTTTAGTTCCTATGAGTGTTTATGACTAGATTTGTTTGGGCAACTCTGCACTTGCCTGTTCACTGAAGAACAGAATGCATAAGGACAAAGGACCAGGTGGCAGGAGATGGCAACAACATAGAAACAAATCAAGGTGTGGAATTTGGAAGTATCAGTGAGGACACAGAAAATATAGACAGACAGTGAATGTATTTTTTTTAGTAGAGATAAACTGCCTTGCTAATGGTTTGGACACAGAACATTAGCAACCAGAATCAAGGATGAGTCCCAGAATACACTGCAGTGGTGGCCGACAGAAGAAAAAGTGCTGCAGGTGATTTCTGTATATACTAAAATCAATGTCTTTGATATTCATATGTGAATTACTTTTTATCTATTAAAATAATAAATTTATTTTGCTTCTGAAAATGCAAAATCACAAAGGAGAAAGCTATCTTTGTGTGCACACTAGGTACAATGGGAACTGTAAATTAACTAGCTAGGAATGCATTCCGGCAAACTCTTTAGCAATTTCTCCAAGAGAATAACATATACAAATAACAAAAAGGCTTTGTTTTAAGATTTATGGAAGAACACTTCTGGAAAAGCCCTTTTATAATGTTGAAGTAACTGTATGTACAAGACATACATTTTTTTTGGAACCTCATTTGGCTATTTTCAGTGCTTGCCTCAGGATCTCTGTTGTGGCTTACCAGAAATTCAATACCTTCTGAGATCCCTGTCCAGCTTAAAGCCCTCTACAGGTGTTGTTGTTTTATTTTGTTATGTTTTCTGTAAGCCTTCGTGGAATCTTACCCTGGGCACAAACACCACATTATCTGACCAAGGAGCTAAGGAAACATTTTTTTATAGATTTTTGAACTCTTTCTCTACAGTGTTAACTCATCTTTGGTACCTTGCTCCATAAATTCCATACTCCTCAGAATCTGACACTTGATCTCTGTTCTTCTCAGAGAAGAGCTGCTGCTCAGTCGCCAACTCCTTTTGTCAAAATTTGGAAGGTACTCCAGAAGGCAAAAAGCTGGGATGACTCAACAGCTCATCTCTTAACGTTTTCCTTCTTTCAAAGGTCATATTCAGTGTCCTCTGTTCTCGCATGTCTAAAGAGAACCACTTCATACATATGATGGGGTTTCATAGTTGCTTGCTGAGAGAGAGCCTTTCCAACTTTTTTTTTGTGGTGTCACTATAAATAGCACAACAAATTTGTCTCATATTTAGCAATTTGTTCCATACTTGCCAACCCAGTTTCTTAAATGAGAAGTCCATTTTTCATTGTATTCTCTCCACTCACACCTAACTAAAAATAAAAAGAACTTGCAGGCTCTACAAAGACCTTATGAGTGATTGCTTTCTCGGGGTAATAAAAAGGCACTAAAACAGATATAAAATGTAGACTCCTGCCAATGTTTTTGTTGTGAATCTCATGTCTAAATACTGTAGCTCCCCTAGGGTGTGAGGCCCTCCAGAGGCACATGCCAAGTTACACTCATTGTTCTTGGTTCCTGGGGAGCTACGAAATGTGTTCAGTGCTAATCCCTCCAGCTATTACATCTCCAAGGTGCCCTCTTTGGGCATCATTACATTCTGCCACATCTCCTATTCTGTTGAGATAGAGCTCAGTTCTCTGCAGTTGATGTTCAGCAGCAAACAGTGAGTACAATGAAGAATTGCAAACTTGTAATTATTCTAAAATACAATTTGCCACTGAGATAATGAAAAGAATAATGACATACAGGAACTTGTATAATGCATTACCCCTATTTTAACCTACAATTCTAGTTGATTGCCTTTGGTTACAATTTTGGGGGAGTGTAACAGTAATGTAGTTATCTTGCTGGATTAACAAGAGAAGGAAGAGGTAAAATGGTTAGAGAAAAAGTAGATGTTATAAAATAGTCTTAAAACCAGTTATGCTGTTTCCTTCATATTTCTTTTTTATCACCCAACGGTGTGACATATATTTCTTTTGCTTTTGCACCTATAATTCATCTTCAAGAGGGTGATCGCATAGGTGAAAATGGCTTTGATTTATTTCTTACCATATCACCATATATTTATTTAACCTGTGGTTCAACTCTTCAGTTTTACTTAAAGAAATTTCAACAAACATTCCGATTCAGTGTAAGAGCTTGAATATATTAGAAAAGATGATCTCAAGCAAATATTTTAAAGTAAGGGACTAGGAATTTAAACAATGAAGTCTGACATGCAAAACATTAAATCCCAGTTAGTTCCATAATTCAAAACTTCAAACAAATAACATATAAGACAATTTTTAATACATATAATTATTTATTACATACTTATATAAAAATGTCCTGAGTTGCTATGTTTCCTTTCACTACTATTTTTTAAAGATTTATTTATTTTTATTGGAAAGGCAGATATACAGAGAGGAGGAGAGACAGAGAGAAAGATCTTCCACCCAATGATTCACTCCCCAAGTGACCTCAATGGTTGGTGCTGTGCCGATCTGGAGCCAGGAGCCCAGAGCTTCTTCCCAGGTCTCCCACGCGGGTGCAGGGTCCCAAGGCTTTGGGCCATTTCTACTGCTTTCTCAGGCCACAAGCAGGGAGCTGGATGGGAAGTGGGGCTGCCGAGATTAGAACCGGCACCCATATGGGATCCCGGTGCCTTTAAGGTGAGGACTTTACTCACTAGGCCACCACACTGGGCCCCTTTCACTACAATTTCAATCATCAATATTGTATTCTAGCTCATATTTGCTTTGCTATAATCAAACATATTAACCTCTGAGACTTAAGATTTCCTACATAGGAGAACCAAAAGACTCAATCAACAGATTATTGGAACTCATAATAGAATTTGGCATGATACAAAATCAATGTACATAAATCGATGGCACTAATATACACAAATAAGTCTATGGCTAAATAAGACTTGGAAACAACCCAGATGCCCATTGAAAGAGGAGTGCGTGGAGAAACTCTGTGTATCTCACTCCATGGAATACTACTAAGACATCAGAAAGAATGAAATTCTACCATTTATGACAAAATGGTACCAGATAGAGATATCGTGCTCAGTGATAAAAGTCAATCCCCAAAAGACAAATATCACATCTTCTGATATATGGCAACATTCATGCAAAATACAAGATTAACAGGTATATAGGTATAATAGAATGGTATAATCTCATACTGAGACGTGAAGATACAAGGCAATATGCATCTCTACTTCCAACTCAAAGAATGACTCCAAATAAAACTGCTAGATGTATTTTGAAAATAGGAGGCTGGACTTGCACTTACAATGTCAGGATACACTTAAATAGCAGAATTATTGTCAGAATATAGAGGAACACAGCTGTGTAAGGGGATTTGGGGGGGCTGAGGGAAGCCTATGTATCATTAAATAAATAAATAAATATTTTTAAAAAGAAATACATACTATACTTTCAATTTATTTTTCCCTCTGCCTATAAATCTTTTTCCAGACTTTGAATAGCCATGGCCTATTCAGATTCCAAATGTTAATTTTTAAAGTTGTTTTTCCAGAGGTTTCTTTTACTGGCATCTCAACCAAAAATTGCTATAGCTTTGTAATGGCTCTTACATTGGATTTTCTACAATGCTCGGTGTTCATCCTTTTAAGCATGCTGAAAACTATTTAAATCAAAACTCTGCGTATTATTATCTGATGAATACCACTTCACATCACTTTCCCTTGCTATAGTAGACTCTCAATAAGCAACTGGTGATGAACGAAAGTATTTTAATACTCCTTTGAAATAAGCATTTCACAGTTTTGAGAGAGCCACTTTGACCTGTGTGTGTGTGTGTGTGTGTGTGTGTGTGTGTGTGTGTGTATGGAGGCAGATATAGTTACCCTCAACATCTGTAGGGGACTGGTTCCACGGATACCAAAGTCTGGAATTGGCCAACAACATTATAACAATGACACAATACTTGCATAGGACATGTCACATCCTCCCATATACCTTAAATCATTTCCAGATTATTCATAATATATACAACAATGCCAATGGTCCATAAACAGTCACTATACTGCATTGTTTTTCAAGAATACTGATTTCTAAATATATGTGCATATTCAGTATGGATTTTGTGTGTACGTGAGAGACACAGAGTTCTGTCTACTGGCTCAATCCCAAAATACCCAGAACAAAGTTTGAGCTGGGGAAGACAGGAGCCCTGAAGTCCATTTCTGTCTCATTCATGGGTAACAATGACCCAGGGAGCCACACCACCATTTTCTTCCTCCAATAGTGCATGCTACCAGGAAGCTGGAATCTCAGTGTCGCTGGGACTTAGACAGAGGCACTCCAGTTGGCATGCAGACTGCTCTTATAGCATCGTAAGTCTACACCAAACATTCATCCTGCCTATTACATTGAATGGATTCACTGTTGGTTGGACCCATGGCCGCAGGACCTAAGGAAATTGACCGCCAACTGTGTCTACTTACGTGCACACACAAACACACAGGCAGAAATGGCTTTCCTATGGATTATTAGATGCTCCAAGTAATTCACTAAAATACAATAAAGTTAAGTCACCTGTGTCCTACAATACTATAATACTGGGCTCTAAGTTAAATGTTTTCCTCATGTGTCACTTTATAGACTGGATTAAAATTTTCAGCAAGAATTACTGTAGTCATCACAAATAGAATAACTAAAATTAATTGAAACATGCTGGCATCAACAGTAATATGAGACTTTCCTTGTAATATTATTAATTTTACATTCTCTGATACAAACTTTGACCTTTAATATTTACAAATGAAATCCTGATATTATTACAGGCAAAGTAGCACAGGTCATCAAGACACCCAAAAGAAGCCCTCAGTTAAGATTCAGCTGCTTAGTCTTTCTTAAGCTAATGATTTTTTTGCCTCATACTATTTCCCATTAAAATTCATTTCAGTAAATGTTCATTCACTGATAGTTGTATTAAGCATACTAAATATATCCTGGATATATTAGAGAAATATCTATTGATATTTAGAAAAACATGCAGTCAATTCAGCATTATAGTTTTTACATTATAGATGAAATGAAAATGCGTATATTCTCTTCTAGAACAACACACTGAGTCATCTCTACATGCTTGGTACGTATTCCCCAACCTGATCTTAGTCTTTTGGACCAAAGAAACCATTAAATCGAGATGCCTTTATAATAATGAACATAAATCCAGATGTTACCAAAGCAAAAAAAATTACATATGATTATTTGAACCCATTCAGTATGAGGCAAGTAACAGACATGTTAAGTTTTTAAAATTATACCGAGCCCTGTAACGCAGCTTAGTATTTTTCTAAGGGTTAAGTACACAAATAAATATCGTCTAAATGATCTAGTTGAATGAATGCCACACAAACACATCAAACTGGTTCTCATTAAGAAAATAACCTGCCTTCCTATCTTCATTAAGAAGAAATGTTGCACATGAAATATTTTGCCAAATAGCTTAGTTGAAGCTGTTGTAACTATGCATGTAGAAAATTGGAAATTTAAGTACTGATGGTTCTTTTCGCATTAACTTTCAAACAGTCATTGTATACCCTACACTTAGCAAAATGAAGGTTTAAATGTTTACATTGATCCAATGAAAATGACCTTTATCTAAAATGTACTGGCAATGGTAGGTGCATTTTTTACAGAAGCTGAGCATCACAACACAGCAGAATCTTTCAAACAGCAAACCACTGCACACAGCACCGCTCTGTGCAAAGTTAAGAAATGAAATGGCAGGAAACGTTCATGTTGAGGGATTTCGGCAGCTGAGCAGAAGCTTCGGGATGTCCCATTCCTGCTTTTTCTTCTTCCTTTATCTCATCTGCAGGATCGTCTAATGCCCGCGATTATTCAGCTCTCATCACTGCGACAAGCTGGAAATTGAGACAGTGTGTCTACCTGTCTCTGTGCAGAAGGAGTGGGTATTGAACCTGTCTGCTACTGTTGGAAATCAAGTCTGAAATGACACCCATGGTACAGTATTATTCTCCTCAGTAATAGAAAAAAAAATCACTATTTTTTTTTTCTACAGAAGAGCAATGGTATCTTTTTAACTGAAGGAATTTGAGCTATGGGTTATTTCATTCATCAACAAGTGGCTTAATCTGTACAGACATAAGCAATTTAAAAATATTTAAAGATAATATCTGTATACATAGCAATATGATTTAATGAAGAAAGTCTAATATTTTGAGATCTTGTTTCCAATACTAACTCAGCCACATTGCTGCTCTGTTGGCCAAACTCAGGCAGCTAAGAACTTATTTTTCTGTCTTTATCGCTAGGACACACAGAATAATTTATGTCATGCACACATTTCATGACTCTCATGACTGGGAAATTGAAATAAGAGGCTATTTGTAAATGACAAACCAATATTGAAGCTTCTTTGGTCACCATATATCATTAGCTACAGACAATTATAAAAGAATACACAGACCCTGTTGGATGCTTGAGAAAGAAAAATTATTAACTTATCAGCAAAATCTTTTCAAATTGGCAGAAAAAAAGTACCATGGCAGAGTTCAGTTACTTCATTCCATTCCACCACTTTTCACAACGTATATTCACAATCAGTGTAAAAGAAAATAATCCAGTAACCTGGCACCTGCCCTGTCCTCCTCCACATTTCTCAATAGGGAATCACAGGGGGCCATCACCAAACCCCACACAGTTCACCACTAATTAAAGCTCAGTCTAGCAGCAGAGTTCCCAAGCTCCCCTACCAGGCCCACCCGAGCCCTGGACCTCATGTATGCCAACTGGTACCTAAAACATGCTTGGCAAGGTCTGCCCTCATTCCCAGCCTTTACACTTGCCAGCAGGTGCTGCAGCCTGGCCCAGCCCAGCCTCCTCTAAGACCAAGCTCCCCTGAGTGTCAGATGGGTTACTGTCAGGTGAGTTCCATGGTACAGCCTGGCTCAGCTCCTCTCTGCCCCAAGAAATCTGTACAAACTGTTGGGTGCTGCAATCCCACAGAGGAAAGACCACAAACCAACTACAAAATATGCCTCAAATCCTGTTCTCTTGCATTCTTGTGGGTGCTGTGCTCCAGCCCGACATGGCCCACTCCCTGCTCCAACACTGTGACGTAGCCTAGCAAGGCATGCCCCAGTTTTAGCATATACCGGTGGACAGTGGATGATGATATTTAACCCAGCCTTCGTCTCCCACGTGGGTGGTAGCCTTGGCCTGATCCAGACATGCCCTCTGATTTCCCCCTTCTAAACTACTCCATCTCAGCTCCTTCACCAACCCATGAGAACAGTGGCCTGGTCCATGAAAGAACCCAGAAATCATTCCTTCCATGTTAAACATGCAATCAACTACTTCCACTCCAACACATCCCCAGAACCTTCTCACTGGGCAATCTCAGCACCCCCGCCACAAAGTAGTGGCTTGGTGTTCCCCACCTTCCAAACATATCTTCAGAAAAACTGAAATAGAATATAATAGGCAACTGGTCTAGTTTGCACAATTTGGAATCAGGCCCAAAATCCTTGCAAACCTTGGCTGCTTTTCTCCCAACAGCAGTGCAGCCCTTGGCTATAGGCACAAGGCAACTAAGCAGCAGCCTACAGTTGAGTTCTGGTTCCTATTTCTGCCCTGGTCCAGCCCTGACTGTTGCGGGCATTTGGTGGTAAGCTATCGAATGACCACCATTGCCCTCTATATCTGAAATAAACACATTTTCACAAATTGGGCCAGGTTCTTCTTTCCAAGTCTAATAACATGTGTTTTCTACTTTCCGAGGGCTTTTCCGTCATTCTCATTCACCAAAGAAAGATACAATATAAACAATTAATATAACAGAATTCAACTATCCAAATTCAAGAAAGCAAGTGAAGGAATGATAAAGAAAAGATAGAAAGGGAAGAGAAGGGAAGAAGAAGGGGAGAAAGAGACAGAGCGGGGAAGGAGGAGAGAAGAGTAGGACGGATGGAGAGAGAGTTAGAAGGGAGCTGGAAAGAAAAGGAGGGAGGAAGGAGGAGAGGAGGGAAGGGAGGGATGGGCAGTTAGGACACGCCTAAGGGAGAAAGAAAGAGAAGGAAGAAGGAGGGACCAAAACATTTCCAGGGATAGTATCAACATGACCTAACTGAGGCTCCCCATTCTACAAAACAAAACACATCTCACCAAGAGAGTTTGCAACTTGACTCATCTGCATGTTGATGGGAAAGGGTTTCAATTTTACCAGGGTCTGCTAGACGGAGTATGACCAAACGCCCAACCTGCTGTTATTTCAATAATACTCATTAGAATTTAATACTGATGTGTGTTGCATTCATAGTCTATTTTAATATATAGAAAACAATTCTACAAGAGAAAATGCTGTTTAATTAATACCCAAAGGAAGCCGGAGAAAGAAAAAATGTATTTGTCACATACTAATTTTAACCACTGTTTTGCAGATTCATTTACATGTACCGCTTCAGCCTCCCACACGTACTTTGATGAGAACAAAGCACTTCCGTGCAGAACAGACCCTTGGCTTCTAGAACTCAGAGGAAAGGATATGTGAACCACACGAGGTAGCTGCCTTTTAATGTAGTTAAATTCTAAGGCTTGAGGCAGAACTTCAGTTCAAAACACCTACTTATACATAAGAGGCGGTGGGGAGAGATTTAAGGCATATGAGATGTTGAAATGCTTGCTTCTTTCAAGGCAGCAAGCTATTTGCCTAGCATAATATCATCTATGCAAACTTCACAGATTATTTTAGGCAGATTATTCTTGAGAGAGCAGCTTATGAATGTACATTTCTTTTCTAATAAAGGAATCCCTCTCTAAACAAAAAAGAATGAAAAATTGCAAGACAAAAGGTTTCCTTCATATTCCTCTTACAACGCGGCTGCAAGAGGTTGATCTTATTTCTAACGTGGGCTGAATACAAATTGAAGTCTGCACTTGCTGGAAGCAGGAAGCCCTGCCATCGAAGTCCAGCAGTGCATCCAGAGGCACACACAGAGCGGAGGGGGAGGGCCCGCACTGTGCTCCAAGGAGTGAAGCTGCTCACAAAACTGCCAACCCGTGTGGGGACTGCTTCAAGACCAGAGCCATCGGATCCAGCTCCACGCCAATGTGCCTGAGAAAGCAGCGCAGGCTGACACAAGCGCATTGGCTCCTCTGTTCACCCGAGGGTCCTGGAAGAATCCTGGTTTTTGCCTGGCCCAGCCCTGGTCGTGGCAGCCAGTTAGGCAGGGAGTCAGAGGGTGGAAGACAGATCTCTCTCTGTCATTCTAACTATGCTTTCAAATAAATAAAAATAAATCTTTAAAAAATACAAATAAAATGAATGGGAAAGAATTACTATGAGAATTGCTGAGGTAGATGCCTTGAACAAATGGTATCTCATTTGCCCCAGAGATGATTTTTAGAGGAAATCTGAAACACTTTTCCATAAGCACAAGAGCTGAAACACGTGCGCAACGCTGGAGCTCCTCTTTAAATGCGGGGGTTCGCATTCCATCAGAAGCAAGATGGTCATTTCAGCAGAAAGAATCAAACAAGAGATTTGGAGCAGATAATCTCTCAGACTGTTCTGATTTCCCACTCCTGGCTCAGGACAGGCAGCTGAGGGCAGAGAGGGTCAGCCTTCACACTATTTTTCTGTCTTAAACTGTCAAAAAGTTTTGCCATGCCAGCCCTTATGGTGGGTGTTCAAATAGGACCTTCCACTGAGAGGTGGCCATTATTTAGACTGTGGGAGATCTGTTTGTTGTGACCTTCTCATGAAAACAAACAGCAGGTTGAAGAGGCAGCTGCTGTCCTCTGAGGTGTCTTGTCAGGGCAGCCGGCTTCTGGGGACAATGCCAGCATGTGGTAAAGTAGCACAAGATCTCAGCTGAGGTACCATCTGCCCGGCGAGACCTGGAATATTAACTGCCAGGGCAAGTCTGCCACTTAGGGTGACAAAGTTTCTGCACAAAATCAGGACTTGGCACCTGACAGACACAGCTATACATATGGGAACAAGCAGGACATTAAAATTCAACATTGTCCTAGAAAACCTGGTGGAAACCTCAGCCTAAAGTCCCCAGATGAGATGGGTGACTTCAAAATGATGAGCTGTAACTAACGTTTGAGTTGATTTGTCTCAGAGTAAATAGAGAATGATTTTTAAAAATCTTAAATTACAAGTTTTTAAAAGTTTATTTCAGAATGCTTACAGAACTGTCATATCATCAGATACCACAAGAAATTTCAATTCATAGAAAACAGAGTACACGTATATGGTACGAAGATTTTCAATTCACACATTTTTATAAATATAGTTTTTCCATAAAACTTTTTTTAATGCAACCTCCTATCATGTAATTATATTTCATATAAACCTATGTTATAAAGTCTGTTTAGAAAATGAAACATTAATTAAGAATGTATTGAATGTACATCTAATTCTGTCTATGAGTAAAACTGTCATTTACCACAATGAGAAACAATAAAATTAATCTCATTAAATTGTCACTTAAATAAAATGGTTGCTTTTTACTACCAGACTAGCAACCATTCCCAATGTCAACTCCAAAATACTAGTCAGTTTCATCATTTTCACTCCCACCAACGGGAAAACATCAGCAAGCAAGTGAGTGGGAATGATGGTAACATCCACACCAATCTCCTTCTTGCAGTATTCCAGGGCTTCTCTGGAGAGAATTATTTACTCATTCATTTCTTTATTTCAAGTTTTAGTTATAGGGATAGGAAAAGAGAGAAAGCATCTTCCATCTGACAGTTTACTCCTCAGACAGCTCAACAGCCAGGGCAGGAGTAGGACGAAGCAGGGCTCCGTGACCGTGACGCATGGCTCCCCCATGCGCTGAGGCAGCACAAACACTTCAGCCATCCTCTGCCGCTTTTCCCTGCGCTTTAGTAGGGAGCTGGATCACAAGCGGAGGAGCCAAAATACACACCAGCACAGTCTGAGGCGCTGATGTCTCAGTGTGCAGCTTTAACCACTATGCCACAATGCCCATCTGCCATCTCAGTTTTCAGGAGGGTGATCAGACTATCTATTTGGCTAACTGATGCCATAAAATAATGAGAGGATTAAAAAAATTACCATAAAACATAAGACATATTAAACATTGTGGAATGTCCCATTTTATGAAACATAATTCAAGAAGAAAACAGATTATCACGGGCATCTTATTTTTTAGCAATAAGGATTTCATTTAAATGCAATCAAATGTGTATAACCTAAAAATACTTTAAATTTAATATAGAACTAAGTTACAGTTTGGTACAAGCACATGTCCTGAATTTTTTTCATTTTATTAATTGAACTAACTACAGAAAAGTAGTATCCGTTTTGATTTTATGCCGGGAGAATCATTTTTACTTTATTCGTTTACCAAATCCCCCAAAATATATAATTATGTTTTTAACAATATGTAGTTGCTTTTTTGAATAAGCACAATTTGACTGATTAAAAATCAGGCTGCTGCACTTAAATGTGCAGCAGTTACTATGGCAACGGTTTTACTTTGACTCAGAGCATATTTTGGTTTAAGGAGAGCAGCCTGTTGTTATGGCAATGGAAACCGGAGCACTGTTCCCCAAAGACGAGTGGCATAGATGGATGACAATCAGATTGCCAGTGAGGAAGCATATATACATACGAGCATGTCTAGCTTGATAACATAGGGCTCCTGGCTGGTAACGGCAACACACACCATTCTAGACCTGGCAGTAAGAGCCTGTGCCTTACGCAACTTCCCTGCTGTGTAAGCAAGGATAATAAAGTAGAACTATGGCTTGAACATTTATTCACTGAATGCCATTAATTGAAGTAGGCATTTCGATGGCAACAGTATGTGGTATTTTATTAACATTTCAACAGGAAATGCATGAAATATAAGAATTATAATTTGTCACTTCTTCCATGATAATGGTAATGATGAAGATGATGATAGTCAAATTTTATAGAATTCTATATGTTCAGAATTATCACAAGACTTTTCTTTAGAGCAACATTATTAACATTCCCATGGATGTGCATTTGGCTAAACTGCTAAGCCGCCTTTTGAGAGGCTTGCATTCAGTACTGGAGTCCATAGGTTCAAGGCCCTACTCCCCTGCTTGTGATTCAGGTTCATGCTAATGGCAACGCTGGGAGACAACAAATGCAGAGCAGATTCCTGCCACCCTCCTGGGAGATCCAGAGTGAGTTCAGGCCAGATCTAGCCCTGGCTGCTGCAGACTCTTTCTCATCTGTTTCTCTGAATTTCAAATGAATTAACAAAATCACAAATGCAACAGGCATTGTGGTGCAGCGGGGTAAACCACAGACTATGAGGTCAGCATCTTGTATGGGACAATTGGTTCCAGTTCCAGCCATTCCGCTTCCTATCCTGATTCCAGCTGCTATGACACCTTGGGAAGCAGCTGCCAACAGCTGGGTGCTTGGGATTCTGACCCTCTACGGGAAATGCGTGCGGGGCCCCTGGCTCCTGGCTCCTGCCTGTGGTTCGCTCCAGGTCCAGCTGCTCTGGACATTGGGAGTGAACCAGTGGAGAGATTATATTTTTCTCTTTGCCTCCCCTTGCTTATTTTTTGGAATAAATAAACCTTTTAAAAACCCAAAACTTCAAAAGCTAAAACTCTCAGCTTTTTTACTGATTAAAAATTAATAATATTAACATTTTTATTTTACAGAAAGCCACCCAGCAGCCAGGGCTTGGAGCCAGGAACCAAACCTTAGAAATCCATTCTTCTATTTCCTTATGCTAAGATTTCCCAATTGCTTAACATACTAAGATCTCCTTCAAACATACGTAATTCTATATCTATATTGAGAGATAAAGAGATGTAGAGAAAGACAGATACAGAAAGAAGCTCTCATCCACTACTCCCCAAATGTCCACCAGGGCCAGGGCAACCACACGGGCCCCACACCACTGCCTCTCAGGATCTGTGTAAATACACAGGGAAGCCAGGAGTGGGAACTGGGCACCAAACTGAGGCTTCGGGCACGGGACCCAGGCATCCTAGAGGCTGCGGGCACGGGACCCAGGCATCCTGGAGGCTGCAGGCACGGGACCCAGGCATCCTACAGCCAAAACAAATGTCTGTCCCTGCTTAAACCAACATTAAATTTAAAATACTAAATGATAATTAGTATCTAAATGTTTTCAAAAGTGGATATAAATTTCTCCAGGAATTGATGCCATGACATGGACAAGAATTTAATGGAGTCAAATAAAAATGCAGTGACCTTCTCAAGTTACTATAAAGTTAGTAGATTTAGTTAATTAATTAATTAATACTTAAATAATGTGGGGCCATTTCTTTATTTATGAAAGCTTCATTTGGGATGAAGAGAGTTAAGACTCCTCGCGAGGTTACGATGAACGTATTTGTAAGTCTGAAATACATATGCAAATACAAAAATTGCAAAGAAAGGATTTACTGTGATGAGACTCTAATCAGAATTGCAAAATAATTCATTATTGGGGCTTTTACCTTTTCTCATTGGAAGATGTCAATCTTTAAACCAGAACCATCATTCCTGCTAGTTTATATGTTGCAGATGAATCACAAATTCATTTCATTTTCATCTCTTGGGTAATGGTTACATAAGGATTTTAACAACACAAAATGTTCATTCTACTTTGTGCTACTGAAAAAAAAAATTGTGCTGTTAAAAACAAGAAAACCTGTTTTCCCTGCTAGTTTGTCTCCATATAGGAAGGTGAATTTTAATTAACAAATTGGAGTTCATGTCTCATTCCTCTCTCTCTTACTGCCCCAATAAATACATGAAATGAAATGAAATGAAATGAGATGAAATGAAATGAAATGAGATGAAATGAAATAAATAATGGATCCTGATACAAAGAATTCCGTTCAGGTAGTTTATTCTGGTGAACATGCCAAGAGTCGGAGATAGAGTGCTCTGAGAATCCAGAGCCTTAAGCCTCATGGGAAATCGTACGCTTGTTCTCTTGAGGACTATCCACAGGGAGATTAGACATCGCCTGGCACTGTAACACTGTGAGCAGGAAGTGAAACACTAACATGGCGGCGTCGACAGAAAGCTCAAGCAAACAAATGGAAGATGTTAAACACGAGAAAATATAAAATCGCATCTCATGAATATAAAAACAAACCTAGAAACAGCAGGTCTGAAAAACCTGAGTCACACACTATGTTAAAACGGTTGCTCAGGTCATGGATTCAATTTTTGTTAAACAATGATATGCATTTTATTTGTGTTTGCCATCTAATAGTGCTTATGGAAAAATAATTGGTGGAACTTTTAAAAAGCTGAAATTACTGGAGAAAACTTATGGTGTAAAAATGACAACTCTTTATTTTCTTGCTGATTAAACCATTGTTACAAGATTTGGGCAGCACTGAATGTACCAGTTCTCTTAAACTATGGAGCCTGAGGCTTCCTAACTCCATCTACTGCTGACAGATTGGTTTTTCTATAACTCTGACAAGATCAAGTGACTTTTCTCCTTAAAAATCAGAACATCTGTTCACATTCGTTGTGAAGATAACCACTTCGAACATTCACCAAATTTTAATCTAATACCAAGCTACTCACAAAGGCCTTCACTGTATATGAACAAAACAGTAACTAGGCCAATGCAGATTCTTAAAAAACATAATGGAAAATGAATAGTGCCAAAACTATGCCTGGATTCAAAACTTTTTCATGCCAAATTAAGCTATTTTGTAATTTCATTTTTCCATAAATTTTTGAAGTACATTCAAATTTTCATAAATGTCAGTATTCCTATGTTCATCTCAATTTTCAAAAAGAGAGGGACAGAGATCTTTCATCCATTAATTTACTTCCAAGTTGCCTGTAATAGCTCTGAATGTAGGGACCCAAAACTCAAGTTCAATGTTAAACACAGATGGCAGGAACTCAAGTATCTGAGCCATTACATACATATGGTAAGTGAACTTACATACATATGGTAAGTAAACGCTTTGGACATCAGCAGGAAATTCCAATTGGAAGTGGAGTCTGAAATGAACTTTGATATGGGATGCAGACAACCCAAATGGTGTCTTAACTGCTCCACTGAATGCCTGCCTCTCTATAGATTTTCATTACGTGGACTGTTGCAAAATTCTCTGCAGATTGACTTTACATTAAAAATGAAATCAGTTTTTGACTTTACCTTCAGTTAAACATGTTTCTTAGATGCCCTGCTTGTCTTTCCAGACAGTCTAGGGTACATGTAATGTGTGTGGTGGGGACTGGGTCAGACTCAACCAAGGGAACCTCTTTTGGTGTACCTGTATTGATGTTCTATAGTTGATAAAATCATCCATATTGATAGACAGAGACTCAGGGAAATGAAATGAAATCTCAATGTTCCAAAGCATGAGGTTCCTTGAATCCTCTTGAAGGTAGAAGTTAATTGCTAAGAATGAGGTCCCACCTTCAAAACGCATGTCACTCAGCCTAAGTATGATATTAAAGTGAGGACACTGTTTCAGCCATTAATTTTTAGGTGAAACTGTAAGAATGAAATTCTATAACAGCAAAGCTAGAACTCTGCAGCAGATAGGAAGACCAGAGTGTAGATGAACTTACCAGCTGCGTACAGGAGGAAGCTGAGAGGTACTTCATTTTATAAGCATGTTACCTACCCTCATTATTCACCCATTGCAAACTTATTCTCGATGTTCTTTGTGTAAGTCATCACCATTAAATATTCATTGAGACGGCTCAGGGTAAAGAGAGAAAAACGACACGAGAGACAGAAAATGGGAAAACAATATAGTTTTCAGGTTGCCAGAGAACAAAGCAAAGCTTCAGTTTTAATAGGCGAGCCATGGGTAAGTTATACAAGAGCTGGCTTACCTACAGGAAATCAAGATTAGCAACATAGAAGGAAGTATATGAGTTACAAAGGAAAGCAATAAGCTGAAATCGCTTTAAATCTGAACTTAAATATTTATATTTAGCCAAGTACTCAATGATGAGGCATTAGGTTAACTGGGATCAATATGGTCAGTGAATACTTTGGACTAGAGTAAAAATACAGCATCTGAAAAAAGTCCTGAAATTGAGGGACGATGTTAAGAATCCAGTAATCCAAAAAAAAAAAAATAACAGAATTTTGAACCAAGTGATATTCTAAAACAATGTATGTGGAAAAAGAATGCAGAAAACGCTATACAAGGTATTATTGGAGAAGGAAAATTTTGATGCATAAAAGGACATGAATTTGAAAATTCAGGGCAAGGATGGTGTCATAAATCCACATGTCAGGCAAAGGAGGCAGACTTAGAGCGACATCCTGATTTAGCTCCTTCTACAATGCTGAACTTTAAGCTTGCATTTTGGGAATCATTGGGGCGCAGGAAAAGCTGATGGTAGTACTGAGTATGAAATATGTCAAGGGTGCCTGGGAATGAACAAATTTAACTTCATAGTTTTGTCTGTAAGAGGAACAATATAACTAGATATTTTTCAAAGTGGTAACAACTATTTTTATTGGAAAATGAAAAGAAAAGCTTTACTTTCAAGACATATATCTGACTTTTGATAGTGCCCCAAAATAGTAAGGCAATCTCTAGAATTATTTAATATGGCAGACAAACAGTGGTCTATCCCTGAGTGGATATCCATCTCTAAGTACATAGAAATTCCATCAATCCTGACATATTGAAGCAATGATCCAAAGCTGTGCCAACGAGGGTGCTTGATGTAACCTAAAATTAGCTTTCTTTGACTTCTGCCTGCTTCATCCAGTACAGATTGAAGAGAGGGAACTCAACCATGGTCAGAGGATCTTGTTCTATATTACGTTTTTTGGATGAGTGTATATAATAGAACATTTGGATACAGATCTCCGTATTTGGGAGTAGTAGGCAGGCTAAAATCTGTAGTGTTTTTAAATGTCAGGATGGAAATATTATTTTTCCAAAAACCTTAAGGCAGTTATTACCTTGATGGATAATGTGTGATTATCAGGCTTCCTTCTTCAGACATTTTTTGCTTGCTAACCGAATCTATGAAGTATTGAGTTTGGAATGTAGGATGTGAGTTAAAATGGAAGATTATTTGGGACACCTTCACTCGCCTTTATCCTCATTTGCTACTAAGTCCTAGAGAGTCCTAGCGGTTAAGAAAGCTATAGCAGAGCTCCTGGGGAGGCTGCATCGGACAGCTGCACTGTTTAATTATTGGTTTTACTTCTGAATAGGCTAGGGCTCATGAAACCAGCATCCACACAC
Organism: Ochotona princeps; assembly: GCF_030435755.1. Classification (NCBI taxonomy): domain Eukaryota; kingdom Metazoa; phylum Chordata; class Mammalia; order Lagomorpha; family Ochotonidae; genus Ochotona; species Ochotona princeps. Next base: position 3,866,156 of record NC_080863.1, on the reverse strand, counting down.
ACACACACACACACACACACACACACACAGCAGAAACACAAAAAGTAGTATTAAGAAATGAGAGCACTTTGTCGTATCTCGTTGCCTGACTGGTTTCAGTACAGAGCTGCTGTAGAACCAATGAATACTTTTATGCCTACATTTTCTCCCTAAGCCAGGGTCGCCCAGAATAACACACACTCAACGAAACACAGACAGCTCCATCTCAGCAGTCCTGAATGCTTGCTGCAGGGAAAACCTCGCTTGCAAATCTTCCTCACGCTGTGCAGCTGACAAGCTAAAGGCTCTTGTCAATATCTCGCCTTCATCCCCTGCTTCTGATACATGAGGAACTTTGCTCAGTGTCTCTGCAGACACCTGAACGCTAAGCTTTTCCCTCCAAAAGATTTTATGGATTAGTCACCCCGGAACACTGAACTAAATTCTATTCTTTCTAAGTAACTCTACCAATCTATCCTTCACAGAACATCGTCTCCAGCATTCACAGGAGCCCCGTTGGACTCCAGATCAATATCGGGCTTTTGTGCAGCACCATCAGTAAACAAGCTACAGGCACCAGTTCTCCTTCAAGTCCGTTTCAAACATCCTTATTAGTGCACCATCACGTCAGAGCTGGGAGGGCGTTGCACATCTCTATCGAAATGCTACTGCCTGTGGAGACTCAGAAGCAACCGGAAGAGCTGAAAGGGGAAATTCCTTTTCTGTTCTCTCAGGCGATGGTTCTTATAAATGCCCACACATAGCAGTATGAATTTGTTCTGATATTTTCGCAATAAAATGTATTAAAGAGTACTTATTTTTAAAAAGAAGCATAATCCATTTACATGTGAGTCAGTCCACAAAGCTGAGGCTTAATCATTTGTGAAAAAGCTCATTTTCTTAAGTAAGGGATTGGATTTTAAAAGGATCACATTGAGAAAAATCTTGTTGAAAGTATTACATACACAACATAAATTAAATGTGTCTTAGGTGGTCTCTTTATGTGACCATTCCCAAGGAAAAAATAAGAATCGGTTTCTAGTTATTGCTTTTTTGTCTGTTTATTACAAGAAAAAAAGATTAATTTAAACTGATTCACCTCAACCTCCCAACTGATGAAGAATCCTCATTTGACCTATGTATTTGTTGACTCTAGTTACGGATGCTGAATACAAACTTGGGCACTAGGCTCAGGTAGTGAGAGGAAAATGAATTATGTGTGTTCTGCGTGGAGCACTAAGTTTCATTTCCTATATCATAAACTGCCTTAAACCTAAAGCAGTGACTACACATTTAAACGCTATCAGCAGATGACCAAGACCTCTGAGTGAGGGGGTGCTGGCATGGAGAGCCATCGGAAGGCAGCTACACTGCTCCCTCCGGCCAACCGGTCCTGGATGGACGCATGCACGTGAGAGAACACAAACCTTTTGGCTCCTTCAGTCAAACTGGAAATGTAGACATTCTCTCTTGTATTTCAGCAATGATAAATCTTTAAAATGTAGTCCAAAACAGACACTGAAGATTAGACCTGACTTTGAGCCTATGATTATTTAGAGCTAATCAGACACACAGCTCTTACGAACGGGCCTATGGAAGTCAGAAAGGTTAGGATTATGAATGCTATTTTTTTCCATATTCACTGTGCAAAAAAAGACCCAAAACTCTACATCTGGGGACACTTCAAGAAGATAGTGCAAGATAAATTTATTTTGCTGCAAAATATTTTGAAATCTATAAATGAAGTATCTTCCAAAAAATTCCCAGAAAATGGGGATCAGAAAAACACCATGGATCAAAAAACTCATCAAAATAAACATTTTTAAAAGATTTACTTATTTGTTATTTATTTGATAAGCTGTGAGAGACAGGACAGGAAGAAAGAGAGAAAAGGAGAGAGACAGAGAGAATCACTCCCTGGCTCACTCTCAGTGGGCACACAAAGTTTGCTGGGAGCCAGAAGCTCCAACAGGCCGCACTTGTGGGAGGCAGAGATCCACCTGTGCTGCCTTCGCCACCTTCCAGGCGCATCAGTAAGAATCTGCATCAGTATCGGAGCCCCTGATTCTTGGACCAGCACTTCAAAATGGGATGCTGGTATCAGAAGAGGCACTTAACACACTGGATCACAATGCAACCTCAGAACATATTTAGCTTTACACTATTTTTCCATGAACATTTTCAGCGACTCTCACACTGTAGGTCATGCTGATGTACCTTCGGAGCCAGCTTTGTGCGGCAGCATGCTAAGCCCCGCTCTGAGACAACCGTGTGCCATAATGGGCACCAAGTTCAATCTGGTTGCTCATCTGATCCAGTTCCTCGATCAACATGTCTGGAACAGCACTGGAAAATGTTCTGAGTGGCCCGCTGAAGCAACAGGCCCGAGCTTCAGGCCAGCCAAGTCCCGGCCACTGCAGCCATTTGGTGACGGGGTGCAAGATTCCCTCACATGTGTTTCTTATTCACTCTGTCTCTGCATCTCTCTGTAAATTCTGGCTTTCAAATAAATAAATCTTCATAAAATTAAGTACCAATATTAAAACTGGGTCAGGAACAAAGTAAGAGTTCTCTCTAGTCATTACTCCTTTCTTCCTCCTCCTCCTTTCTCTTTCCCTTCCTGTCTTCCTCCTTTCCTTCTTCAGACAAGTTCCAAGTTTTTGGTTTCTGCTTTATTTGAGCTCTTTAAGGGAAGTTTTTGCTTTTTTCCCATAAGGTGATTAAGATAATTATTCTCTCACAGAAAGAATACAAACTTACTAGGCAGAGTGAACCACAAAACACAAATTAGCATTTGACGGCTGAGCAAGGGGCAATGCCCCCTTGCAGACACGGTGGTCTCCCTCGCGTGATTTATGCTGCTTGTGACTGGCTTGGCGTCGCTACACATTCTAATTTCCGTCCCTCTTTAACAGTCAGAAACTTGCATTACTAGGTAATGAGATGGATTCTGTAATCTTAAGGTCATTTTCACCCAAGGCAATAAGAAAGAAGAGCAAATATGGCACAATTGGAGACCCTTTACGTTCAAGAAATTTCTAAACAAATATTTGTACATTTCTTAATTTTGCAGTAATAGCAACAGTGGTGGGGGAGAATGACTGCAAAAATAACACTTTCTAAAAATCATTTCCACCACAGTAAACTATGAATAAAAACCCAATACTGCTGTCTCTCATTTTGGAATTTGAAGCCTAATGTGCAGCTAGGGTGAAATTGTAATGTTTTGTTAATGCACAATAACAAATAAAAATGTCCATATTCTGGTAATGGAAAATATAATCTTGTCTCCCTGAACAACAGTGTATCCTTGAGCATTTTACATGTATATAGCCACTCAGAATTATTCCCAGAATGTATAAGCAAATACATCTGCCTTCTTATTGCCATCAAGCCCTAATATAAAAAGCTATTAATAGCAAAATTTCAGAGGGAAGAAAATAATATTTTAAAACAACTAATGTGAGCAATGAGAACCTGAAGAAGCTAAAAGGACTAAAACAAAAGGTAGACAAGGTATGTCCACGCATGTCATGGTCCTCTCCAAAGCTGAGCAGGACTCGAAGTTGCCAAACCAAGAATCCGTCCCCAGTTAGCACCAGACAAGCAAGCTCCTCCAACATAGAAAATTCCAGGGCACATGCATCTAATTTATAATCCTCCAAAATACTATTTTTTTAAAAAGATTTATCTATTTTTATTGGAAAGTCAGATATCCAGAGAGGAGGAAGAGACAAAGAGGAAGATCTTCCGTCCAATGATTCACTCCCCAAGTGAGCTCAACGGCTGGTGCTGTACCAATCCGAAGCCAGGAGCCAGGAGCTTCCTCCAGGTCTCCCACATGGGTGCAGGGTCCCAAAGCTTTGGGCCGTCCTTAACTGCTTTCCCAGGCCACAAGCAGGGATCTGGATGGGAAGTGGAGCTGCCGGGATTAGAACTGGCGCCCATATGGGATCCCAGCATGTTCAAGGCGAGGACTCTAGCCGCTAGGCCACTGAGACCGGGCCCCTATAATCCTCCAAAATACTATTAAACTGAAAATATGGGGATAGGGTTAGCCACTTAATATCATAATAGACAAATGAACAGAAGAGGGGGATAACAAGTAGCTTGCCAATACCAACACATTTTTTTCTAAAACATGTAAGTATAAGGAGCTGGCACCATGGCATAGTAAGTAAAGATTCCATCTGCTGTGCCAGCATCTCACGAGGGCACCAGCTCAAGTCCAGGCTGCTCTGTTTCTGCACAAGCTCCCAGCTAGTGAGCCTGGGAAAGCAGTAAAAGATTGCCCAGGTACCTAGGCACCTTCCAGCTACACGGGAGACCCGGGAGAGTTCCATGCTTTTGATCATGGCCTGGCCCGGCTCCACCCATTGCAGCCATTTGGGAAGCGAACCTGCAGATCTCTGCAGTTCTCTGTCTCTCCTCTCTGTAAATCTGCCTTTCGGACAAAAATAAGTAAGTACATACCAAACATCTAGTTTTTCTAGGTGATTTAATTATTGCCATATCCCTATGGGAGAGCTAATACGCTTATCCATAATTATAGATGAGGAAGACATTGAAAGATTAAAGAATTTGCCCAAATGATCCAGTTAAAAAGTGACAGAGCAAAGATTTAATACAGTACAGTTTATCTCTGGCTGCAGACACCTAAACACCATTTGCTGTGTTGCTACGAGCCGGAAACAATTAGACAGATTTAGTAAATGTTCACCCACATGCCTACCTGTGCAGAAAAACTACAGTGACTATTTGCGTCACAGAATCTCAGAGAGAGACTCAGGAATCAGAAACCCTTTTGAAACTGGTGGGTGGGTGTCTGCGGGGGATGAGTGGTGGGTGGAGATGAACGCCAGGGTATTGGTTCATTTCACTGCTGTCTCAGGACAGGAGGTAATTAATCCTGCAGGCTGCATGGCACAGCTCAGGGAAGGCCGATGTACTGTGCCAAACACTTGGAATTAGGTGGAGCCTACAAGCTGAGTAATGCAATTTCCAGCCTCCTCAGCACATTCAGCACGCAAAATTGTGCGTGATGACAGGAGATTCACACTAAGAAAACGGAGAAGGAAGAAAGGCAAAGATATCCACACTAGGAAGGAAATTAATCACATGCTGGCATACCTTATTGGTTAAGCTTCATTAAGTGCCAAAGCTCCCATTTATTCTTTAAAGTGAATGAACAGGCAATGAAGGGTGGTGGGGAATACGGAGCTTTGTACTAGCCCCTAGGATGCTCGCCTCCGTGCACAGTGCCTGGATCCAACGGCTGACTCTGGCTTCAGATCCTGCCTCCCTGCTGATGCAGGTCCTGGAGTCAACAATGATGGCTCAAGAAGTCAGTGTCTAGGCCACTGTGGTGATCCAACACGTTAGGCAACTGCCTGCAATTCAGGGTATCCCATACTAGAGCAACAGTTCCAGCTGTTCTGCTTCCAATCTAGCTCCATTCTGATGAAACCCAGAAGGAATTGGATGAGGGGCCAATTTTGGGGTCCCTGTCAACACCTAAGAGACAAGGATGGAGTTCCTGGATCCCGGCTCTGACCTGACGCAATTCTGGTTGCTGGAAAATGAACCAGTAGATGGAAGATTAATCTCTAAATAATCAAATTTAAAAAAGAATAAAATTGATTCCTGCCAATTCACATTGAATCCTCACATTCCAGTGCCTCGAACTATTGAGTGTCAACTGGTGGGCAGCAGCACTGCCTTCCCCACACTCCACCTTGCTCTGCCTCACAAATAAATATGCTTTTTAAAAATCAGATAGAAAAAAAAGTAATTTCAAAGAAAAGGCAGACAATGTGGAAACAGAAGGAATTTTACTCTCAGAAAATACCACTTTCAGGACACAAGAACACAAGGATGGACTGGGTTTTTAAGCAGCACACACACAGAGACAGAGAAAGAAAGAGAGAGAGAGAGAGAGATCAAGCGGAAAGAGGAATACTGTGGAGGAGCGTGGGGAGAGCAGCAGACAGAAGCAGCAGACGGCCAGTAGTGCCGACAGAATCCAAGAGCACCGACAGAGGGAGAATCGCTGCTCCAAAAACAACCAACCTTGTGAGAATATATTCCCTCACGGTATTTCCATACAAGAAGTAAAACTTCATATGTACTTTTTGTAGCGTTATCTTTACACAGAAAAGGAAGGGAAGGCGATCATTATCACTTGAGAAACAGAAATGCTATGTGTTGGGATGAAGACACAAATTGAAATTCTAGCAGCAGATCACAGAGTGCCACCAGAAGACATTTGGAAAGGGAGCCCGAAACAGGAGTATCACTTTCGGCACAACAAGTCTGAGCTACCAATTAGCAACTGAAATAGTTATTAAATGCACAACTAGGTTTGTGGGCTTACAGTTCAAATGGAATAATGAAGCTAAGACATAAATTTGTAGCTGTCTACGTATTTCTAGACTTTGCAGCCATGAGACTGGAGGAGCTCACTGAAGGAGCGGGGGTAGAGGGGGAGGAAGTGCTGCAGAGACTGAGCTCTGGGAACTGCACTGGTACAAGGAACAGCATCAAGAGAGACAGACAACCAAGGTCACACAGAATCATGAAGATCTGGGAACCACAGATTAGCACAGGAAACCTGGAACAGGGCTGGGGACAAGCAGTATGCCTATGCTGAAAGATCAATTAATATTATCTCCTGAGTACAGAAAACCCTCATACCAAGAGAAAAACAGGGAACGCAAAAATCAGTAAAACGCAACCTCCCTAACGCTTGTTTAGTTCTTAGGTGAGCCAGCTGTGCTTTCTGCCCGCCATGTCATGTGATCTATGTAGTCTTTCAAATAAGCCCTTCAACCTGAATCGGTTTCACCTTCTACTCCTTATGAAGTAATCACTCCTGACAACACATGACCTTGCCTGCTGCGCCTCAGGCCCCTTTAGGCCTAAGTCGCCCTGCCTGCACCTTCTATGGAGGTGTGAGTCGAATGCTATCCCACCCAGGCTACCTCTGTACTTCGGGCCAAGGGCAACCACAGACAGGTCAGGCAAATCATTACACCTCTGGAAAATTTAATTGTGACATAAAGGTTACGGTTCATGTGACTTGTAAACTCTCATGGAGCTGTGGTGAGAATAAATCCAAAGAAGCCAGAGATTTTAACAATCAGAAATTAAGAAGGGCAGTGAAGTCCTTAATGAGCAGAGATGGAATGAGCCCACAGATGTTACAAAGAGGGATTATAGACTTGAGGACTTCAAAGCCCACGGCCATCACAGACTTGACCTCTAGCCTCAGCTTCAGAGAACTGACTGCTCTTCGTATTTTGTCCTTGGATATTTGCAAACTTTCTTCCTTGCTCCCAAAATCTTAGGAGTGGTTGCTTTTGCTTTCAACTATAGCCATCTAGGCTGAGCATTGAAGGATGGGCTTAAAGGGTGCTTTCCCAGGCCACTATCAGGGAGCTGGATGGGAAGCGGGGCCTCCGGGATTAGAACCGGTGCCCACATGGGACCCTGGTGTGTGCAAAGCAAGGACTTTAACCACTACGCTACTGCACCGGGCCCAAATCTCAGATTTTTTGCTATCCTGTTAACATACCTACCAGGAAGTAAGTTTTGCATGGCATAAAATTTAAATATAAGAAAGGAATGCAAATGAAGGAACCAGAATTCACTGTAGAGGCTTTTTTCAGTGTCCTAGTTGATTATTTTAGCTTGGACTTGGACTAGTATGTTCTGAGTAGAATCATTCAGAGTTGGGCGAACCTTTACAAAGGACAAATCCAGACAAGCAAAGTGATGACTCTGGATCGCCGAAGGAACAAACTGAAAATACTGGAAAGGCGTAGACCTCCAAGCCACTCACTTCCTCCTTCCTATTCATCTGCAAGGTAGTGAGTGAACTGACCAGACATACTTACGATTAGTCATCCAGTAAATGCTCAGGAAACATTTGTTTTTCTGGAGAGGAGCATCAGAGAACATTGCTGCTCTGTCCACAGCAGGTCCATCTCTCTGTGAACCCAGGGTTAAAGCTCTGGATTTTCATTCTCCGTCTCCACTGGAACACTTCTTTGTCTGTGCAATACCTTATTTTCCCTGTACATATTTGTGCCTGGGTTCTAAATTTGAAAAAGTTTGGTCTTCAAGTTCCAGCATTCTGCACATCTTAGAATATAAAATCATGAAGATTCAACCCAACTGAATGGGGAAAAAAAAACACTTTTCACATATGTAAGCGGTTTACTTGATAAATCTGAAACACAGAATGAGCTGCAGATGTTCAACTACTACTACAGAAATACCATATGCCATTCTGCACGCTTTAGATAATCAAGGATGAAGTAAAGGAAGCAAAATTAGCAGCTAATAAATTCAACATGACTACTATCATATGGCTTCAGACAGATCAAAGGTTATATCTTAACCATTTATTACTGTGTGGAAGTAAACAATGAAAACAATTTTTAAGAATATCTCATACCAAATTATGCCAACTGATACCCAAGTTTATCAGTTTATGTTGTCCTTTATGTATAAATCTAATTCAAAAGGACTAAGCTATTGTTTGTCGACTGTGGCATAGGGGTATGAGCCTCGTGCCCAGCATGCCATCTGCTCTGAGAAACCTCACACAGCAGAGCCATCAGCAGATCCATGCAGCATGTGGAACTTCCTGACAACAATCAATGTGCTCTTTGGGTTTGGATCTGACAAAACTCAATACCAAACAAAAGATAATATTTCTAGGAAATAATCCTATACTGCATTGCAAAAAGATTTCCATCATGTTTATCTTCTTAACCACCTCTTTAAAAAACATGTTGACAAGTTGCAGGTGTTATCTGATATAATCTCCACAGGCTCCAAACGGCTTCAATTCACTTGCAGTATTACTCAGAAAATGGAGTCACGCATTTTCTGCAGAAAGCTCAACAAAGAACTTCAGGAGCCAAAATGGATTTTCAGAGATTTTTGCTTTAAGTTTCATTTACATAATTCATTTTAGAAAGAGCAGCACTCAAATATCTATGCATATCATTATGTTAAATGCAGGATTTTTCTAGATTCCACTATATTCAGAAGTCATGATTTATGCCAAAAGATATATTTTTAACTAAACCCCATGAAGACACACAGTGTTGTAAATGTATTACTGTAACTCACATTCTGTTCCATTTTCTGCCCGTAAATGGGAGAAGAAACTCAGAAATTAAAAAAATACATATCAAAGCCCTTTTTCTTAAATATGAGGGTGAAATCTCTGGCACCATTAAGTTTTAAGGTCATTTTCTTCAAGAAAGTTTTGATTTTCATTTCTTCAGCAACAAACCAGCAGCCTGATATTTAACTTCATATTGTAAATTTTCTGTTTCTTCCTTTTGTCGATTTTGTTTCATGGCTTTTCATTTAAGGGGATGTATAGGGCTATGTGATAGATACTATCATGTCCAGATGTGAGGATACAATGCAGTGTGCATCTCCCGATGAAACTGTTAACTATATCTTGACAATGGGATATTGGATTCTCTCCCATTCTCCAACCTGCAGTATTAGTATACATTTAAATAGCAGAGTGATGGACTTATGACTGCATATGAAGGACTGTACTATCATAACAATATATGGGAAATTCGTGAGAGGGAGGGGATTTCGAGAGTGCAGGGAAAATCCCAGAGCCAATGCGACTATGTCATAGAAAAGAAACAAACAAACAAAAAGTCCTACAGTGCTGGTTCACTCCCCAAATGGCCAGCGGCTGGAACGGAACCAACCTGAAGCTAGGAGTCGGGAGATTGTTCCGTGTCTCCGACATGGGTACAAGGGCTCACTGCTTCAGGCCACTGTCCACTGCTATCCCAGGCCACACGGACCAGTGTGCCACAGGTGCATGGTGCTTGCAAGCGGGAGGATTAGTCAGGTGAGGCACTATGCCTGACACCAAAATCCACCCTTGAATGTAGAAATGCTCCCTAAGTTTTCTGTGCATGTTCTATAGCCTACATGATGGAGACCGCTTACCACTGCTCAGTCTTGTGAAGGAGTGGGTTTACCTTCTCCTTTAGCTTTCATGTCAGGAATATACCAAATTCGAATGACTGGTTGTACGGCCCATAGCCTTGGGACCCTCACACAAGTGTGAGACTTGGAGGAAGCTCCTGGCTTCTGGTCAGACTGGCTCAGGAGTGAACCAGCAGATGGAAGATCTTTCTCTCCGTCCCTTCTTCTCCCCATAATCTCATCTGCCTGTTCAATAAAAACAATAAATAAATCTTTTTTAAAAGTTAACATAATTGGATCCAGCACAATAGCCTATGACTAAAGTCCTTGCATTGCATGTGCCGGGATCCCATATGGGCATCAGTTCTAATCCTGGCGACTCTGCTTCCCATCCAGCTCCCTGCTTATGGCCTGAGAAAGCAGTAGAAATGGCCCAAAGTGTTGGGACCATACACCATGTGTGAGACCTGGAAAGTTCCTGGCTTCTGGCTTCAGATCGGCATAGCACCAGCCATTGCGCTCACTTGGGGAGTGAATCATCAGATGGAAGATCTTTCTCTCTGTCTCTCCTCCTCTCAGTATATTTGACTTTCATATGAAATAAATCTTTTTTTAAAATAACATGATTAAGATACATTTCAGCTGTTTACAGCTGAGCGGTAAGCTCAGACACCACACTTCTAAAATGTTCAAAGTTTAGTTACATCTGTGAAGTTTTACTCTTTCAGGACAAGCAAAAGAGTCCTTTGGCATCCTACAAGGCTGATGCAGGAGTCCTAAGTGACATTCCTTGGGACCTTCTGCATCACGGCCGAGGTGTGCAGTCAGAATCAAATTCCATCCATGTTGTAGCGCATCAAGGTGGAAAGGAGCAAATGAAGGAAACAGGTGGTCCCAGCTGTTTCTGTGGGGAGGCTCCCAGTCTCTGCCACAGGAGGCTTCGACCTGCTCCACGAGTTAGAACCCAATCACCAGGCCTCATCTGATGGTAATGGAGGATGACAAACAACTTTGGACTACAGATTCTTAACTTTCTTTTTAAATTGACACAGTAAAATCAGGTACACAAAGGAGGAGACAGCCCTCATCTACTGAATGTCCAGTTTCCTCCACGGCTGGAGCCAGATAAGGCTGAAGCAAAGAGCTGGTATGCCAACGCAGGCTCTGCACATCAAGGCAGCCACTGAATCACGTGGGAACACTATGTGTACCATTGCCAGCTGTCCCTGCGGGTTTGTATTAACAGTATTCTGGACAAGGGAAGCAGAGCTCCAACTGGACCCCAGGAACTCTGTTACGGTATCTGAACATTCTAACTGGTATCTATGGACTAGACCAAATGCATACCCCTTGCTTGTAATTTTTTTTTACAGATTATCTTTTCTCTATGGAAGAAGCAGGAGCTACTGAAGGACAAACAACATGGGATGTCTTTTCCTGTATTTCCTAATGGATACTATGTCCTTTTACTAAGCCCATAATTTTCCTCACTCTGAAATGCAGAGTCAGGAAGTAAGAGGGACACAGGATTGCTGAGCTGCACAAATCAGCAGTACAAGGGGAAAAAAGGAAATGGATAAAATTAGCCTGACACCGTGTTTTAAACCAAAATGGCTCAACTGACAATTTTCCTTGGGGGGAATTTGGAATACCTTTCATCTATGGAAAACTGAGCCTTCAATCAAGGCACAGATCTGGCAACTCCTAATCCATTTGGAAACCATACTCCACCATTCAGCGAAATCTGGAAATCCCGTCCTGTCTGTCAGAGAGCAGCATTAAGCTGAGCTTCAGATGAGGATCTTAAAGTGGGGAATTTGAAGGTTAGAGCCCTGAACATCACTTAGAGACGACTTATGCAGGTCAAGGACTACTGTGCAAACCACTTCAATCGAGCAATTGCATCAGCTATTTTTAAACTAGTTTACATTACTAAGGGCCAAAGTTCATCACCTTTCAATTAGTTATCAAAAATTACTCATCATTTCTCTTTTTCATGACATGTACCAGGAAATTGAGAATCACTGACAGAAAAGTAATACATTTATAAGAAGACATGTGTGAATATGAAGTAGTTACACCATTACTGGAAGTTGATAAGGAGACGCCTCAGAGACAGGTAATAATGTATGGTCTGCCCCAGCCTTCATACTGCAGAGAATACACCCAAAAGAAACAAAATCAGCTACAAGTTATCTGTAAGCCATGTATACAGCAGCTCAATCCACAAGAGTTAAGCAATGGAATGATCACCAGATGAACTGAAAATAAAGAGAAACTAATAAATATTATATCAAATTTTGCATGAAAATATCCCCAAAAGATCACTTAGTAACACTCTGTGAACCCAAACTTCAAGTCATATTATTATAGCAATCCCAAACACAGTTTAGTGCTCAATCCAAAAATAATTTTGAATGAAACCTGATTCTTACATAACTTCAGAGCTTTCATGAAACAGCATGAAAAAATCATTTCGTATTAAAGATCAACAATGTGAAACTCTGGAAAAGCAAACACAATATTAATGCTAAAGTGTAGCATCACAATCAAAACTGAATTCTACTGCTGGAATCCACAAAAATACTAGGGGTACAGTGGTTTTCGCATCATGACTGCAAATGGAAGATCACAAATCACCTTGTGATCCGGAGGCTGCAAAAGAGCAAGCACAACAGTTGCAGGACACTTCATAAGGAATTAGAAACCCAGAACAAAGGTTGGGAGCAGTCATCTTTCCAAACAAAAGGAGACACATATCACTCAAAGCAAGTGAGTTTGGTGACTTGACTGAGAAAATTCTGATTTAAAGGTTACAGCTATAATGCAAGCAAGCAGAGGGGAACAGCTTTAGGAAAAGCTGTTAAGTCTCAGATCAATTTAGGAAACCTAATTCCTAGGAAGAAGGGAAATGGATGTGATCATGTAGTGTGTAGTTCTCACAGAGATGCAAAAATCAGCCAACTTGAAAAATGTGTTCATAAGATTAATGGTCTCACAGGAGACCTATATCATGAGACAAAGGAAAGAGTTCTTCAATAGGAGTTATCAGGTAGAAAACATGAGAAAAGAAATGAAAAAATCTGCAAGAAAATAAAAAGGAGCTAAGGCAGTAACAGCAAAGCTCAGAAATCATTTAACACCGGAATGCACTGAACATTATTGAGTAATACAGTATAACCTGGACACTGGAGAAACAGCAAGACACATTATAGAAGAAATATTAAAAGAAGTCAGTTTCTTCTTACAGCAAAGCAGCAAGTTCAGGAAACTGAAATCTTTGAAGGAGAAAAATAACCATTGTAAGAGTCAGATGGAACCCAGAAAGAAAGGTGCAAAATCTGAATTCTTTAAAAAGACAACTGTTCAAGTTTCTTATACAAAAGAACTGTTTTTCTGATGAATTCAGCTTAGAAAACTCACTGTCAAATGTAGAAAATTATGCCAAAGAGAAATGAGCAGAATGCCATTACCATCTTTTTTGTGGAAAAGTTACATAACAGACTTACACTCAGCACTCTGACAATGAGAGGTCTGTGTTAGAGTTACCTGGTTGAGGAACCGGTCTATAGATTAGAGCAAGATCATGACAAGGTATAGCAGAATTAGGAGAAGTCCCTCTAGTGTAACAGGCATGGATAACTGTTCATGGGAAAGCAAAATCCATTAGGAAAGAAAAGGAAAACTTTTTAACAGTCAGATGGGATTCAAAATTAAAAATCTGAAATCTGAATTCCCCAAAATAATAGCCACTGACAGTTTAGATAAAACAAGGATTGAACAATCAGATATTTTGGAGGAAAAAATGTCTAATGAGTTTATGATCAGTCACCATTATAAACCAAAAACATATGAAACAATTTAATGTAAAGATTAGTTTGGAATCTTGAAATTGAAAATCCCAAGTCAAACGCTGAAATTTCAAGAAGCAAGTAAATAAATGGAAGCGCTCCTAAACAAACACACAAAATCTGAAATGTGTTAGGCTGACTGACGAAACCATTAAAATGGTAAGACTGAAGACAATAGTCAAATGGAGAATTTAGTTCTTTGAAGATTCAGAAAGCTCTCAAGTTGAAATAGGTATTCAGAACAGTATGTTTAACATAACACAGATAATTTATTTATTTTTTTAAGATTTATTTATTTTTATTGCAAAGTCAGATATACAGAGAGGAGGAGAGACAGAGAGAAAGATCTTCCGTCCGATGATTCACTCCCCAAGTGACCGCAACAGCCGGTGCTGTGCCGATCCAGAGCCAGGAGCCAGGAACTTCTTCCAGGTCTCCCACGTGGGTGCAGGATCCCAGTGCTCTGGGCCGTCCTCGACTGCTTTCCCAGGCCACAAGCAGGGAGTTGGATGGGAAGCGGAACAGTCGGGATTAGAACCAGCACCCATATGGGATCCCGGCATGTTCAAGGGGAGGACCTTAGCCACCAGGCCACCGTGCCAGGCCCAACACAGATAATTTAACAGCCACGTGGGAAACCACCTTTTCACATTGTCCACATCTGGAGACAAGAAACTAAATTGTTTAACAGATGTTATCACACATATAAATGCTAGAGAAGAAGTAGGAAAAACTAAAAGAGAAAGAAAAAGAGCTAAAAAATAGAAAACCTCAAAATTCCTAGGTGGGTGTGATCAGTCAGTCCAGGCTACTCAGGAGAGAAAAACGAAGACAGGCTGCAAGACACAGAAAACCGGGAAGTGAAACTGCTTTGCTCACAATACCACGCTGTGTCTGCACGATCAGGACACCAGAAATCCACTGAGTGCTCCATGGAACCTGGACTGAAGGTCTCTTGTCGAAGTGCCAAGCAGTGTTTGTTATTCAATGTAAGAATAACTTGACTAAAGTGATTCGGAGAGCTTTCCTAGTGCCATCTGTATGTGAGCATCCTATTCATGGTAGTGTTCAAAACTACCCTTGTTTGAAATGAAAACCTGGTCGGACTGCCACCTAAGCCTTAGCCTCCAGAGAACAGCTTACCCAAGGAAAGAATAGGAAAATCAGAAACAGATATGGACGTGACCGAAAGTTTCCTGCAGCAGCCAACAGGTCATGACAAGTGGATTCTTACTGATGGAGTCTCCAAAACAAACGGAAGTGATAATTCTCCATTATGGTTAGAATGAAAGAGCAAGAATTGCTATAAATACTGGCGTTAGCCAACAGGAACAACACACTCCAGAAAACTTGCTCCAAAAAGAACACCACAAGATTACGAAAAGACTTAAGACACATTTGCAAACAAAAGGGGTAGAATGAAACCAATGGAAAGTAAATTCCTAAGCCTCAAGAGGAAATTATGATTGAAAAGTCACATATCAAACATCAAACAAGCAAAATGGAACTGTTTCTGATAAAACTATTAAGTCCCAGCAAAATGGAGAAAATGCCTATGAATAAGACAGATATGAAAAGCATAGAAACACAGCAGGTCTAGTTCAAATCAACATTTTTAAGGACATCAGTTTAAAATGGAGATTCAGAACACAGAGAAACAAGCAGAAACAGCATCTTCAGTAGAGCCACACTGGCAGAAAAAAGGTCAAATACTTCAACAGGATTTATTATACATCAGAAAAAACATCAGAAATGTTAAATGTTAGAAAAGCAAAAGAACATGAAAAGACCAAAAACAGGCAAACAACGAGAGGGCCTGGTTGTTTTAAGCTGGGATTCTGATAAGCCATTTTTGCAAAGAAAAAGTGAAACGCTGATGAACAGAAAATGAGTTTGTAGGCCCACAACTGAAAATAATATGACTCAACAACATGACTCAAGACTCAAGCAATGCTTGGGATAAAACTCTCACATTTCAGTAAAATGAGGAAAGTTTTAATAAGACAGAATTTAAATAACAAAATGAACAGTCAGTTTCCATGGAGATTTAAAAACTCAGTTTGAAAGTTTCTTTCAGAAGAATAATCTGAATATAAGACTGACCAACTTACAGGTATAGAAACTGTATCTTTAATAGGACCACAAATTAACACAAAATATCAAATTCTTGCGCAGGAGTTATTACTTCTATGTGTCAAGCAAGACATCTACAAATGAATAGGAGAGAGTCAAGTTCTAAAGAAAGCCTAAAAAAAAGAGATTGAATCAAGAGTAGACGGGATAGAGTAACAAAATAAGAGTTCCAAATTTTTATACAGGCACAATGTGTTCAAAGAAGCTGAGAGCAGTGAAGAGAAGTCAGTGGAACTCTGAACTGAAGGCCTGCTGTCTGAACTCTAACACGATAACCTGTCTGGATTCTAACAAAGCAAGGTTTCCAAAAAGAAGAAATTATATCTATAACAATGTCAAGTTAGAAAAATCACTTAGAAGCACCTGAAGTACATGAGATGAATATTGTGCAGCCAAGGTTAACAGCAACACTGGTGGCAGAGTAGCACAACAGTTGTACTCTGTGCCAAGGAAGTCTGTGTTCCAGTTGTGCATGTCCTTCCTGCAGCTGAGTGCTCAATACAAGCATAAATTTTTTAAAAGAAAACAGTGAATTCTTCGCCCAGCAATCATGAATCCAGAGATAACTATTTCAGAGGAGAACGGTGGAATATTACCAGTATGATCCTGGTCAGCCACCATTAGATACAGAAAGAGAAACAGATCAATGGAAGGGAACTTCAGAGACTTAAAAGTGAAAATTCTGAGTTGAAAGTTACAAGAAAGCAAGCCATCAAAACGGAACTTCTGGAAAACTCTTGTCTCAGACTGATGGAGCAAATTCTCCAGAATGATAAAGTACAAGTTCAAACAGTGAAATGGGGGATTTAGTTCCCACACACATTTCAAAGCCAGTCATTCTGAAGCCAATCTTGACAATAATGCACTAAAATAAAAGATCGGGTCCTTACAACAAATCTGGAAAGGACAAAACTCAAGTTATACAGCAGAGTTACTGTCTGTGAAATATCTTGAAAAGAATGTATACAAGCAGAGAAGAAAAAAACAGCAAATGTTTATAAACTTCAAAAATTCAGACAAAAATGAACAGGATAGAATATAGTCCAATCTAGACAGAAAGTTGAAACAAAATACAGTAACAAATGGAAACGCAGTTCAATGTATTCATACAAACACAGCATTCAAGGCAGCTAGTGCAATGAGGACTGCAGAGCAAAGTTAGCATGAGAGTCAAACAGAACTGGGACATCCAGATCAAACGAATTCCCCAACATGGTAGTCACTCATGAGTCTCCTTGTTGTGTTGTGTTTTGTTTTAGCTGTTTTTTTACAATAATTCCATCTACAAAGAAAAAGTTGGAAAAGCATCATCAACTAACAGAAATACACAATTCTAAAGAGATTATCACCTGGGTCAATGGCAAATGCTGTTGGCAGAGGCAGCACAACAGAACTTTCCTTAATTCTTTAACGAGGAAACATTTGGGAACCATGATCACAGCTTAGTGTTCAATACAAATTTGATTCCAAACCAAACCAAAGCAAACAAACCAAAAATAAAATCTTATTAAATCTTCCAGGATTACCTCAAACTTCTAATAACATCACAGAAGATTTTTTTTAAAAGGAGTATGGATATTAGTAATTTAGAAAACAACAATGAAGAAGGAAATGTTGCACCAGGAGAATGAACAATGAAATACCCATTCCCAAAGGTAGTGTCTGTAGAAATGAAGCCATCAACACAGCCCGAGGTCGTGTTTACAGGAAGCCGAGGAAGCCCCAGGTGGCCGGATGTGTGGTGTTCAAGGTTAGCCTGCAGTTGAGAGCCGACAGCAGCCCTAGTTGAGTGCTGTGTGGCGTAGTGGCCATTTCACTTCTTTCTTTTTAAATTTTTATTAAATTAAAGTTTTATTTACTTATTTTACTGGAAAGTCATGTTTACAGAGAGAACAAGAGACAGAGAGAAAGACCGCTCATCCATTGATTCACTCCCCAAGGGGTTGCGATGGCTAGAGCAGAGCCCATCTGAAGCCAGGAGCCCGGAGCCTCTTCCAGGTCTCCCATGCAGGTGCAGGGTCCCCAGGAGCTTCGTTTGGGTCTCCCATGTGGCTTTCAGGAGAAAAAGCCTATGGGGCAACAGGGAGCACAAGTAAAGCAGTCAGGACACGATCCCGGGCCTTATGTGATGTTGGCATCACAGACAGTGGCCTAACGGGCAGAGCCACACACATCTGCTCTCTGTTCAACTTCCCTATGAACCTAAAATTGATCTAGGAAATGGAGTCTCTTTCAAAAGATAGAAAGTTTTTTAAAGGCAAAACATCTATCACTTTAATGGAATTTTCTATATCACCATACTGATTGAAGCACAGAAATGTTAAAAACTGCATGGGATCAGTTTCAGTTGTGAATAATACAGTAGAACAGTTTTACCAACTTAGAAGTTGAATCCCACCTGTGGAGTTTTACAAGTTTAAGGCAGCCTTAGGAGTCCTCTGTCATCCTACCAAACTGACAAGGGTTTCTGAGACGCCTCAGCCATTCAGCATTTCATAGGACTTCCTCTTGTGGTATGGCTAGGATATGGTCCTCACCATCAGAGACAGAGCTGGAGCGCCAAAATCACACCCGTTTTAAGGCACAGGCTGGAACGGGCAGATTAAAAGGAATCGGGTACATGTCCACTGTTCCTGAGAGCTGGCTTCTGGTGCTCCCACACACGAGAGTCAGGCATGAGCAAGTTGCAGGAGAGGATAACACAGTTTTATTTATTTATTTTTGTCCAAGTAACTTACTGAATTATAGTTAGAATCTAATGTTTGACAACAACAACAACAATAACAAAAAACCCTGTAAATATAGGGAAAAAAAGTTGGTCTGCTGTTGGGAGAAAATATCTTGAGCTTTCCTGTAGCAACTAAGCAAGAAACATATTCTTTTTTTTTTTAATATTTTTTTTTAAAGATTTATTCATTTTATTACAGCCAGATATACACAGAGGAGGAGAGACAGAGAGGAGGATCTTCCGTCCGATGATTCACTCCCCAAGTGAGCCGCAACGGGCCGATGCGCGCCGATCCGAAGCCGGGAACCTGGAACCTCCTCCAGGTCTCCCACGCGGGTGCAGTGTCCCAATGCATTGGGCCGTCCTCAACTGCTTTCCCAGGCCACAAGCAGGGAGCTGGATGGGAAGTGGAGCTGCCGGGATTAGAACCGGCGCCCATATGGGATCCCGGGGCATTCAAGGCGAGGACTTTAGCCGCTAGGCCACGCCGCCGGGCCCAAGAAACATATTCTTAAACATACAGGTATCTGGGCCTGGTGCGATGGTGCAGTGGCTAAAGCCTCACCTTGCGCATGCCAGGATCCCATAAGGGTGCCAGTTCATGTCCCAGATGTTTCACTTTCCATCCAGCTCCCTGCTTGTGACCTGGAAAAGTAGAAAAAGGTTGGCCCAAAGTCTTTGAGAACCTGTACCTGAGTGGGAGACCTGAAAGAAACTCCTGGCTCCTGGCTTTGGATCAGCTCAGCTCCAGCTGTTGCAGCCACTTGGGGGGTGAATCAGCAGATGGAAGATCTCCCTCTCTGTCTCTCCTTACCTCTACAAATCTGACCTGCCTTTCCAGTAATATTATATATATATACTATATATTATAACACTTAATACCTGGCCTATATTATAAGAGAATATTACATATGGTCTATACAGTAGTGCATACAGTGTATATAATGTATATATACAACAGATTATTATATATAACATAGCTGTGTCTAAATGGCAGCACTTGATTTTCTGCAGCTGGTGAATAAGGGCTGCTAAGGTTTTGACTATTTATCTTTTCGTTAGTCACGGATTGGCAGTTACCAGTTTTGCTCCTTAACCAAGGATGGCCACAGCCACTGCTGTGATCTTCCCGCCTGAAGGCCCTAACCCATCACCACCCGAGGCCTTGGGCACTGTGTTGTTACTTTCCCCAAACATACCTTTCTTATTATGTCTTTTGCCTTTTGCATTTAGGGTTACCATTGTCTCGCCTACTTTACATCTTTCTGTAAGGTCTCCATGATTAGTTTATGTGGAAACTGAACAGAGTAACGGAGACAGACCAAAACAAAAAATCTATTTTTACTTTTCTGATTTGAGGGGTGGACAGATACCTATGAGCCACCTGACTGCTCCATCTGCTGCTTTCCTCCCAAACCGCCTGCAGCTGACTGGGTAAGACCAGCTTAAAACCAGGAACCAAAACTATAATCCAGGTCTCTAGGTGGGTGGCTGCTCCCAAGCTACACTGGCCACCGTCTGCTTCCTGCCAGGGCTGTCCACACAGGGAGCTGGAACTTGGAGCAGGACTCAGCACGCCTCGGCACTCAGACACAGGTTGTGGCCATCGGAAATGGTCTTTGAGTCATTAGGCCAAATGCTCACACCTGGTTTTTATTTTGGACGTGATATGCTATTAAATTTTGATTCCTTTCAGAAGACACTGAAGAACAAATGAAATGGGATTTTTTTTTTTTTTAGTGTTTTTCACGGTGAACATGGCAATTTTTAAAAAGGCTAAGACTTCCTCATTCTGAAATGCAGACACATGCAGGATTAGGGAACATCAGATTGCTGAGCTGGACAAAGAGGTTGTACAGGGGGGGGGAAAGGCAAAGATAAAATTAACCTAACACCCTGTTTTAACCAGAAGGACTCGACTGGCAATTTCTGCCTGCGAGGCAGTTGCATCAGAGCCTTTAAGGCATTCCTCTCATCTATGGGAAACTAGGCTTTCACTCATGCTATGGTTCTGGTAGCTCTTAAGAACTTGGAAAACTACACGCCCCCATTCCATCTGCCAGAGCTCCCATGGAGACTGGAAAACCCAGCAAACAGCATCCTGCCGGAGAACAGCAGTAAGCTGGGCCTCAGGAACAATGTCAGCCTGGAGGCTCAGCAGCTGAGCGGACATCACTCACGGATGTCTTGTGAAGGCTAAGGCCTGCTGTGCAGCCAGCTCCACGGAGCACGCGCATCAGCTATTTGTAAACTAAGCTCCATTGCCAAGGACCAGAATGCATCACTTCCCAGTTAATCGTCAAAAACTGGTTCCCATTCGTCTCTACAGGTCTTTACCACTCGTGTTCAATGCAATTTTCAAACAGCAAACTTCCCTTATCTTGGCATGGTAAATAATTTTCAATCATGTACTTGTGCAAGTCTGTGCTGCTACTTTTTCTCAGTTTAAAATATCATTTAATCACAACTCAGTAATGACTTCACCATGCATCTCTAGTCAGCAACAAGGCACATTAACATTTAGTATTTCCTCAGAGAGAGGATGAGATAGAATCATATCTTTCAGGACTTTCCTCTTTCACCTTCTGTTTTAAAAACAGGGCCAGGCTGGCTATTTTCCTCATTGTTTTTCTATTATGAATATGAGACAAACAAAAGAATCTACAATTTGATTTTAAAAATACTAAATTCTACAATGAGGAGAAACAAGATGGCAGAATAAAGACACGTTAAGCAGATGGAAAATCATTAACCAGGGTGAAGCAGAGAGGCTGTGATCCTGGGAAACAGGAGAGGACAGGCTGACAGCAGGGGACACCCGCAGACCCACGGGTGCTGCAAGCAGCAGACACGAGAGCCGTGCAGCAGTGACCGGTGCCCCAGCGGCGGCCAACAGTGGCCAGGTGGGAAGGGCAGCTCACCGGGAGCTCAGGAGGTGACCCCAGGCGTAGACCTGCCCATCCTGCTGACCTGCCTGACTGAAGCACACGCAGAAGCAGAGAGGCAGAACCCAGTCAGTGGAACAGGGTGGATTTCATGGGGTCCACTGTGTGTACTGAGAAAAAGGCAGTAATGAACACCGTGTAAGAAGAATTAAGGCGGGAAGGATCTGGTAGGAAAACCACAGAAAGTCTACATTTCAGACAACATGATCATCCCAGGAAACAGAGAGCTCTTAAAGAAATACTTCCCTAAGGGTTCAGGCAGAACACAGAATGCAAAGATTGTTTGTTATTTGAAAGTTAGAATTTTACAGAGAGAGAGAGAGATTGTCAATTAGCTGGTTCACACCCCCCCCATAGCCTGGACAATGGGAACTGAGCCTCCGAAAGCTGGGAGCCAGGAGCTCCTCTGGGTCTCCCCCATGGCTCCAGGGTCCCCAGAACTTGAGCCTCTCCATGGCATTCCTAGGTCCTTAGCCGGGAGCTGGATCGAAAGGAAGCAGCCAGGACAGATCAGGGTATGCTGGCACTACAGGCAGAGAATTAGCCTGCAACACCACCTTGCCGGCCTCAGAACACAGAATTTCAAGTGTGCAATGTGAGTTCTTCCAAATAAGAACTGCTCCACTTTGTACTACAATCGAATGTGACAAATAGAAGCGGTTATATTGAGAAGAACGAAAAGCTTCCAAATCACAGTTGAGCCAAACAAGACTTCAGGAGGTCTCCGCCAAACCAGAGGGCCATGCGAAGCCTTCTGCAGAGTGAATGCATCTCCGAATTTTACTGGGTGTCCTTCGGCCTGTCCTAAGTCACTAACCACTGTCCAGCACTCAACAGAACTTTCTTCAAAAAACAACTAAAAAGAATAATTTCTACTTCAAGACAGCAGGCTTCAAAGAACAGCGTGAGTATCGCTGACGAAGAACGGAAGGTTAACACCACACACTGGGGGCGGAAATGAGGGAAACAATTATAAAAAAGAAAAAATTAAGAAATATTGATGCCATTGCAAGTGTTCCCTGAAAGCAAACCATGGCGACCAATGAACTCCTCCACGTGGAATTTACACAAAAAACAGGCCGCGCGTCGCACGCAGGAGGATGGCGGTCACCTCAGACGCGGCCGAGGGCGGGTCGGAAGCCGCAGCCTGGCTGTTACCTGTGCCGACCAGCAGGTCCGTGAGCAGAGCGGCTTCCCAGGACGGCGGATCCGTGCAACCGCACGCGGGCGCAGCCTCAGGGAGCCGCGAACCCCGCTGGCGGCCACCGAGTGTCCGGCTCCGAGGCCACCGGGCCGCGCTCCCCCTGGAGGGCCTGGAGGGGCTGGAGGGCCTGGGGCGGCCTGGAGGGGCTGGAGGGGCTGGAGGACCTGGAGGACCTGGAGGACCTGGAGGGCCTGGAGGACCGGGAGGGGCTGGAGGGCCTGGAGGGCCTGGAGGACCTGGGGCGGCCTGGAGGGCCTGGAGGACCTGGAGGGGCTGGAGGGGCTGGAGGGGCTGGAGGGGCTGGAGGACCTGGAGGGGCTGGGGCGGCCTGGAGGGGCTGGAGGGGCTGGAGGACCTGGAGGGGCTGGGGCGGCCTGGAGGGGCTGGAGGACCTGGAGGACCTGGAGGGGCTGGAGGGCCTGGAGGGGCTGGAGGGGCTGGAGGGGCTGGAGGACCTGGAGGGGCTGGGGCGGCCCGGAGGGGCTGGCGGGGCTGGGGCGGCCTGGAGGACCTGGGGCGGCCTGGAGGGCCTGGGGCGGCCTGGAGGGGCTGGAGGACTGGGAGGGGCTGGAGGGTCTGGAGGGGCTGGAGGACCGGGAGGGGCTGGAGGGCCTGGAGGGGCTGGAGGACCGGGAGGGGCTGGAGGGGCTGGAGGGGCTGGAGGGGCTGGAGGGCCTGGGGCGGCCTGGAGGGCCTGGAGGACCTGGAGGGGCTGGAGGGGCTGGAGGGGCTGGAGGACCGGGAGGGGCTGGAGGGGCTGGAGGGGCTGGAGGGGCTGGAGGGCCTGGGGCGGCCTGGAGGGGCTGGAGGGCCTGGAGGGCCTGGAGGACCTGGAGGGGCCGCCTCCGGGACGCGGCCGAGGGCCTACGCGGCGTCCAGGGAACGGCCGCCATTAGCTGAGCGAAACAGGGCGGACTTTGCAGGCCGCGAGGGGTCGCAGGTGCCGGTCCTGAGGTGAGGGACCTGCCCTTCTGGAACTGAGCGCCACCAGGCCCTGCCAGCTACCGCAAAGGCCGCAAAGCGAGCCGAGGCCCGATGCCGTGCCGCGCCCCTCGTCCGTCTCCGTTCGGCCACAACCCGCGCCCTGAGGCTTTCCCGCCGGTGGTGGAGGCGGCTGTGAACGCTCGGGAAAGGCTGCTCTCTCCGAGAGAACTTGGGCTACTCCAGACATTGCTGAGGGAAAGAGGTTGCGGACTTGCAAATGCCCATTCTTTAGGACGGAAAAAAACATTCTTTTGGAAATGATGTTGTGGAATCATGCCAGGAGGCCCACCGGGAGTGACAGGTGTCCCCGCGCACACGCGGAATCCAGCACCCGAGGCGGAAGGCGGTGAGTGGGGAGGTGAGTGGGGAGGTGAGTGGGGAGGTGAGTGGGGAGGTGAGTGGGGAGCCGAGCGGGGCTTTCTGTCCGGCGGGCCGTACTTAGAGGCCGTTTCCGAGGTACAGCCATTGCTTGCGTGTGCGTTTTGCCCCTCACTAGTGTATAAACATAGTTGATAATGCCAAGCTCTGTTTTCCAAGGTCTTCCTGGGTGTTTTGATATGCCTCGGACGTTAGAACAAGTGAACTAATACACAGTGTCAGTAATCTTTTGCTGTTGCTAAAATTCATGAGAAATGTTTCTGAGGCTGGCCAGGCCCCTGCTGGGCGGTGGATGTGTCTGAGCCCGGATTTCAGGAGGGAAGGGGCGCCGATGTCAATTGAATGTTGTGTTTTGCTAGGAATAAGGAGTAAACAGGGACCAAGGAATCCTGACTTGCAATGTTTAGAGGTTGAAGACGTTGGTAGTGTATGAAAAAAAGTTGGATTAATGACACGAGTAAGTTGTGTAGTGTGTGTTGAAATTGTTGTGCTATTGTGCGGTTCCCTGAGGTCTTTAGAAATCCTGGGTTTTAAACTTCTGTCAGTCGCCAGGTGAGCCAGTATTTTCTCCCGTTCTGTTGGCAGACTCTTCCCTTTTTGTGGGTTTTCTTAGCAGTGGAAAAGCCTGTTAGCCTGATGTGATCCAGTCTGGTTTTTTTTTGCTTTTAATTGCCTGTGCCTCTGCAGTCTTTCCTTTTTTTCTTTTTTAACTTTTTTATTTTATTATTTTTTAACTTTGTTAGTTTTCATGATACAGTTCCCTAGGCTCAGGGATTTCCCCATATATATGCATATACATATATGTGCAATATATGTATACGCATATATATGCAACCTTTTCCAAGAAGTGTTTGCCTTTGCCTGTGTCTTGCAGTTTCCCCAATGTTTTCCTTTAATACTTTGATGGCATCTCTTTAGATTTCAACTTAGAGGTAATTTTTTTAAAAATTTTTAAATGAGCTATAAGATCTTGCTTCAAACTTCCACGCATGTAGACCCAATTTTCCCAGAACCTTTTTCTGCTTACTGTCTTTTCTGCCTGTATTGATATCCATTAAAAAGTCAGACTTTAGGTGGCTGTAGATGTGTGGGTGGATTGCTGTTCTGTTCCATCAATTTCCATTTCTGTTTTTGTGCCAATAGCAGGCAGCTTTGACTACAGTTACTTTACGGTACATCTTGAAGTCTAATGCTGTGATGCCTCCCAGTTTGTTTTTGTTATTTGAGGTTGAGGTAGCCATTGGAGGTTGCTCGTGTACCCACATGAATTTTAGCATCATTTTTTTCTAGATCCGAGAAGAATGTCATGATATTTTGATTGGGAGTATTATGAATCTGTAAATTGTACTCAGTAATAAGGACATTTTGATGATATGAATTCTGTCAATTTACACACGTGAAATTTTTCCATGTTTTTATGTTCTTATATTTTTTAATGCTTTGTAACTTTCATCTTAGAGATCTCTTACATCCCTGTTCAAATTTATTTCAAGACATTGAGATTTTTTGCAGCTGTTTTGAATGGATTCAGATTGCAAGTTGTGTTTCTCAACCTCAACCATGCATGTCTGTGTGTGCATAGGCTATTGACACGTGTGTGCTGATTTTACATCCTGCAACTCTGCCCGATTCTCCAATGAGCTCCAGCACTGCTCTGTGACTCTTGCTTCTCCTGTTTGGAATCATGAGCTCCTCAGACAGGGGAAGCATCAGTTCTTCCTTTCCAATCTGTATGCCTTTCATTTGTTTTTCTTGTTTCATGGCTGTAGGTAAGACATTCAGTGCAATATTGAATTGCAGTGGCAGGAGTGGGCAGGCATCCTTCTCTGCTTCCAGATCTCAGTGGGAATGCCTCCAACTCTTCTCCATTCAACATGACACTGGTTATGGGATTGTAATGTGTTGCCTTGATTATATTGAGTAATGTTCCTCTGTACCCAATTTGCTTAAGAATTGAACACCCTCAGGAAAGCTTGTTATGTCTCACTTTAATCTAGTACAGCCTTATAATGACAAGAACAAAATTAAATGACATTGAGATTAACTCTCAAACATATTAAACACCAGTTTGAAATGGTTATTATTAAGAATTTTCTAAAACATCAGGTTGAAGACCTTATAGCAAAACCGTAACTTGCATCTAAAAGTTGGTGACAAAGTATTCAGCTTTTCAGTGAAAGTTATTATCTATAAAAACACAAACAAAGAAATGTAAAAACCTGGAAGAAAAGAAAATGAAGTAGAAATTAGCTGTAGTAAGCCACAAAAGTCATGTGGGAATAAATATAGAGCAAAATCAATAGCTCAGTGGAAGCAGAACATTGACAAAAAACCACGACAGGACCTGGTAGAAGAAATTGAGTGAGTCGGTCTATTTTTGGAGGAACAACCAGCAGATCAAAGAAATTGAGAGCAATTAAAAGAGAACAGGCTGGAACTCAGAGGTAAGTATCTGAAATCTAAGCATCTAAATGCAAGCTGCTCAACTATGGAATACCACAGATTTTAAAAAGTGTTATCAGTGTTAGATAAATGAGTGAAACCATCGCCAACCTACTAACCTATTCTAAGAAAAAGGCAGGTGCCCCAAATATAAAATTTAGCATGAAGTGACTTAACAGAACTTTACTCACTGCACTTCCTGTGAGGCGAAATGCAGGAAGTCTGCCTGCTCGTACTGCAGACTCCAAACCAAGGGGGCTGAGAGCTTTTCAGCGATAATAATTTTTGCATGATGAGTCAAATGAAATTTCAAAGTAAAAGTCTGGAAACTGAACCAACCAAAATAATAGCTTCTCAGGATTCTAATACAGCATAATCTCAAAATTATGGGAGCTTCTCTCTAGAAGAATCAAGTCCAGCGGAATCTAATTCCTTAAGAACACCCAGTGCGCCCTATACCGTTCCCATGACCTCAGTGTAGCAGCATTTTATAATTATTTGACCAAGACACAAACAGCAGCAGAAATGGGAAGAAAAAAGAAAACTGTATTGACATTCTTGAGAGTCCTTTAAAGAGCAAATCAGTAATAAAAATGTATTCGTATGGATAGTAGGAAGAATACAGTAGAAGGAATTTGATCTCGGCATCCTTATAAGGAAAAGTTGAAAGTCAAGAATCAAATGCTTTGGTTTTCTGAACATGACAAAGAGTGAAAAGGCACCTAGAACAGAATGCTAGAATATCACACTATGAGAGTCACACCATTCACCATTACAAATTCAAGCTCGAAATGGCTCGCAAGACGAATTATAGACTACAAAGTAAAATATAATAACAGTGACATTCAAAATGAAAGTAGCTAAAATTGAAGCATAAGCAAAATCTAAAATATCTTAGTTTTATTGAGCAAATTCTTTTGTACTTTTTGTTTACTTATTCGAAAGTCAGAGAGAGAGAGAGAGAGCGACAGAAGGACGACTTTTGTCCATTGTTTTAGCCTGCCAGACGGCTGTGACCACCAGAGCTGGGCCTGACTGGAACCAGGAGCTCCGTGTGGGGCTCATGTGATTGGCAGAGACTCAGACACTTAGCTCATCTCTCACGCTTCTCCAGGCCATGAGCAGGGGGCTGGGATGGAGTTACAGCAGTGAGGATACAGCATCCAAAGGGGATGTCGGCGTTCCAGATGGGGTCTTCAGCACCAATGCCACAACAGCTCTGAGGAAAATTCCATCAGTGGTAAGAAAGAAGTTAGTGTGTAAAGAGAAGTTTATTTCCAGTGGGGATTTAAAAAAAAAATTGAAGGCCTTTCAGAATAATATGCTAAAATATTGGATTGATGATTTTCCAACAAAATTGAGAACCTCATGTTTACAATGTTGACATCTGGAGACAAAGAATCAAACCCTTAACAAGAGTTGTGAAAACACTAGACATTTGAAACACTGGTAAAGAAAAAGAAATTAGAAGTCGAAGCAAGTAATAGTAAGCCAAAAATAAAATCATTTATTTAGGAAATAGTGTGATAGAACATGGTCAAGTAGTATAGGCCATGTTGGAGACCAAAGAAAGAAAAATAGAAAAGTTAAAAGAAGCCAGTCTGGGTCATTGTTGTGGCACAGTGTGTTAAGACACTGACTGCAATACCAGCGTTCTGTGTGGGCTGCTGTTCCAATCCAGGGAGCTCCACACCCAAACCAGCTGTCTGCAAAAGTGCCTGGGAAAACAGCAAAAGACCAGCCCAGCCCAAATGCTTTAGCCACTAGGCTACCACCTTGCACCTTATACAGATTTTTTTTAAAGAGAAAATCAAAATGATTAGCACAGAATCTGTTCTAACCATGAAAACACAAGTGTGTTCGTGAATGACTGAAACCCTTGACTATCTCAAAATTAATGAAGTGAAAGATATTTGCCTGATGAAAGCTAAATATAAAATGGATTATAGAGGGATAATTCAACAAATAAGGAAAAAGAATAAAAATGATACCCAAAGTCCTGAAATCAATTATATGGCTCACTTCAACTAGGTGAGTTTGTCATATGATAAAACTTATTGCTTGTTAAAATTTTACTGCACTCCAGATGAAATATTTTGCTAATACATCTGTATTTTTTACATCTGCAGTTTTTTGGTTAGAAGTTAACATCCCAGTATGCTATTTTTTCCTTCCCATTGTCATATAACTTTTTTTTTAACAATAATTACAAACATATACCATTTCTATCTTTTATCTATGAGACCCAAAAGACATAAAAAGGTAACTAAATATCACATTCCTTTTAATCACTACTTAGCTGTATTTAATATGAGAAATTCGTTTGATACGTTCTCAGGAGTTAGGGCTTCTCTTCTATGGCAAGAGTCATATTAATTTACTAAAGCATATTTAACAAGCCCTGAGGTTGTGAAGTTTGACACTATTTCCAAGAGAAATCAGTGTGAGCTTCTGACTCCTGGTTTTACAATTCTGAGTTTTAAGAGTGGTAACTGCATTAAGAAGTAATAGCAGATTCATAATGCTCTGAGCTCTTTCCTGGGGCAATTTAAAAATGAGAACACTTATTTTTATTCTCCCTGTTGAGCCTGGAATGACAGTAGGCTAATATCTGTAACTTTTATTGTCTCTAATCTGGACAGGGACCTGACAGTGAAACGTACCATCCAAGTAAACCACATTTGACTAGAAACTAATGAGATAATAAAAGCTTGCTCATCAACAGCCGCCGGTGAGGTGGGATCAGCTTGACATGCCCTGATGTCCCGAGTTAGATGGAAAAGAACAGCAAACCCTGGAGAACACACAAGCCAAAACTAGTTCTTAAGCCCTACAACTACTTTGAATTAATGAATATATTCAAATTACACTCCTGAAATATAAGGCAAAAACATAATTCTCTAAGAAAAACACTTATCAATGATATGTACAACTTGAACTTGGGTTACTTATTTTATTTTTACATTGATGCACTTTGAAGAATTGTGAGAACAAAGTATGATGGGATGTTACTGATTGAATATGATAATAGGATGTCTTTTGCCAATACAATAAATTATTAGGCAGTTGATATATTTTAAGTGATTTGATAGCACAAAAGCCCATTTAAACACTTCCTTGAATTTTCCTATCCCCTTCTTTTAGAAGATCCCCATGCACCAGCACCCATCGCGGCTAGCTAGAAGCGTTGCCGTTTGGCTACCTTGATAGCTTCTTCTGTTTGTATGTGTTTTGTAAGGTCGTGAAACAGTAAAACCTGCTTAGAATCAAGAAACAATGAGCCCTGTCTCATTTGACTGTCCAATGGAAACATGGTCAGTTCATATTCTTTCAATAAAAGACTGCTGCCCACCAAATGTCTTTAATTTCTTTATCTTTATTCCAAAATCTAAACTGTAACAGCCTCAAATAATAGCAAAACAGTATATATTATTTCTGTTAGTAGAGAAGGGTGCCACCAAATACTTGTAAGCACAGGTTGCTCAGGTGGTAACTTTGTGACAAGTTAAGGAGACATTAAGAAAGGGTAGTTTCCTAATGAAATTGCCTGCCTGAAGTTTGTCAGGCATTTTATGGTAAGGATGGAAGAAGTGTCCAGGTTGTAGAATGTGGCAAACGGGAGGGTCTTTCCTCTCTGCATTATCATACATTGTTTCTTGAAAAACTGACTCCGACTGGTTTGTGGCAGCTTTAACTCTCGCACGTGTGTGGTGGGCTGATCTCTAAGTAATTGTATAGCACAGGCTTGCTTGGAAATCTGGAGTGTAAATTTCCAGACTCTAATTCTGCTTCAGTGACCCTCCACCACCAAATTTTTCCTGAATCCTGAGACCAAGTCCCGAGCTTAGGAGGAGGACAGAGGGGTGCTCACCCTCTCTACTCCGTCTCACTGTTCACTTTCCCACGCACTGGATGTGCTGGCTGTGCAAAACAGGCCTCATTTACCAAACAATGAAAGGTACTTGTGGTGGAGGTGTAGAAACTCCTTTGGTCTCAAGTCAGCTCCCTCTTGCTGTTGAGATGCAAAATGCCTCAAACTCTCCTCCCCTGTACCTCTGTGACGCTCAGGCTTTAAAAGGCTGATGCTGTTAATGAACTTCAGCTGTTGACCAGCAGTCCGTAGTCCACAGGTATGATTATCAGCTCCGCCCGCCAAGTTCATCTGCTGGACAGCCAACAGCCAAGGGAAGGAAGTTTGCCTTCGCTTCTCTGCCCAGACCTAGGGGGTGGGAGGCTGCAGGCCACGTCTTCCAGAACAGGACAGAATAGTTGCTGCAGTACTCTCATTCAGAATTCCTCTTAGCCCAACAACTGCATCCACCAAGGACCTTCCCTACGTTCATGACTGTTATGAGATAAAACCCT
Source organism: Ochotona princeps (assembly GCF_030435755.1). Taxonomy (NCBI): domain Eukaryota; kingdom Metazoa; phylum Chordata; class Mammalia; order Lagomorpha; family Ochotonidae; genus Ochotona; species Ochotona princeps. The sequence goes on along the minus strand of NC_080863.1, from coordinate 3,835,172 downwards.
CAGAAACCCCAGCAGGTCTCCGCTGCGGTCACTGGCCAGTTGGACACTCCACTTCCCACTTCCATCCCTTTGCTTCAAACACAGAGCCTGTTTTCCTTGCACTTGCTTCCTGGCCTTTTATTCCTACACTAAACTGAGGAAAGAACCCACCGAGTTTTGCCAATAACAGTCTAAGTTCTTGATTACATTTCTAATGGTAGCCCATTTGTTCTTGCAAAACAATGAATTGTGTCGGCCTATAAATGGTTCTTAATAATGGAGAGAAATGTTTAAAACCACATGATACTGTAATGAGATGTACGCACCTAGAACTCTTACTTTGATAAGGTCTGATGACTTTAAACTACAGTAAGCCAGGCAGGGAGAGAGACAAGTGAATTCAGTTTTCCACTAATGGTACTCTTATTTTCCATACAATTTTGTCAGTCTACTTATGAAATCTGCTATCTAAGCAGCTTTTCAGAGATCTAATGAGATCTCACCACTATAGCCCACATCACCTCAATCTACAGCACTTATACTTCATTTAATGTTTAATGTTTACTAATATATACTTAGCGTGTGTATATATGTATGTCATATGTACCAGCATAACATAAAATATATTATCAATGCCCTGATTCCACAATTGGCTTCTGTTTATTAAGTCAATTATGGGTTTCAGGGTTTATGGTAGTTCTCTTCATACCAGAGAACTCAGCAAGTATTTGTTGGTAAAATCTGTGATAAAAACAATGAGCGCTGGTATTGTGGCAGAAGCAGCAAAGTCCTGCCTGCAACACTCATTCCATTTGGGTGCCCGTCCAGCTTCAACATAAATTTGAAATATAAAAACTCACATTCACATTTCAGTTCCCTTGAAAATCCTGTCACAATTTTTTTCTCCCGAATTGATTTTAAAAGGCCACCAAATGCCATTTGACCTTTTTGCCGTAAGAATGAACCAATGAAATAAAGCTAGTCATAGATGAAATTACTTATTGATTGGATTAAGGTGTTTCACTTTTGGAATGCAGACTCAAGTATTAGCTGCTCTATTCCTGTTCTTCTTTTGCTATCAATATTTTTTTGGTGTCTAAGAAACAAACAATGTATTTCTTTTTATGTCTCTTCTTTGCCTCTAGAGCCATGAATACACTAGATTAGAAGTGGTTGGTTCATTCAAATAGTCCTTAAGTAAAGGGGTCTTTGTGAATAGACAAACATTCATAAAGAGTCTTTAGGCCCATCCAGTTCCCCATTCTGTTTCAATACAACCACAGAGTAACAGACCATGGTCATGTGTTGCCATACTTAGAGTTCTGCTATGCTAAGATAGATTTATTTACTCATTGGCTTTCTAGGCATCTTCTCATAGCAGAATGAGCTAGGAAACAATATACTTCCTTCCGTTCTCTCAAGAATGGCGTAAATCCACCCTTGAGTGTCACATGAAGAACTGCACAATTTGCCATAAACCAAAGGACAAAGCAACCAATCAGAGAACTGAAATGTTACCAAATCCAGCTCATAAGGGTCATGTGTATTGCCATTTTTTAATAAGAATGGTTATTTCCATAGACTCAATGATTTTCAGCGCTTAAACCAAGCCATGAGAGTTGCTGAACTTGACCCCCTTATTTTGGGCTCTATAGACTTGTTGTCATTTAAGTGGACTGTTAGAGCAGTCTCTGGATTTCATACAGAAATGTTACTAGAAACAGCCTATCAGAATCAATAATGTGTTGTTTGAGAAATTTGAGATGATTTCTCTATGTTTAATACATAGAACAGACATATTTTAGAATGAATACTGAAAAAGTTTGCTTCCCTTAAAACAATGCAAAAAAATTTTAGGAGGTTAATAATTATAAACAGTGATTTTTTTCTAATTTTTCAATACGTTTATAAACAAAGCCAATATCTAAAGACAACAACACCTCTTTCGGGGGTCTTCTGTCCAGCAGGCCCAGGGACCACTGAGGAATGAGGTGACAGTGCTCAAACTGGTGGTGAAGGATGTCTGTTAATTTGAAAGAAGTCACAAGCTTGTATAGGGTAGGACCTTCCTGATAGTACTTCCACCCGGCAATGACATTGTGACTAGCTAACAGATATGTCCGGCTCTCTGGACCCTCCAGTGAAGTTAAAGGTTAGGAAGCACAGGGAGCTGTGTCTCAGGGCAAACTCCTCATCTGCTGAAAAGCAGGATTCATGAAACACTTGGCTTCCTAGAGTTGTTTACAAAGGAAGTCTTAGCAGAGTTAATTAAAGTGGCAGGAAAGAGAGGGGGGCGCGGGGCGGGTGCAGCCCACTGCTCTTGCTGCATGCTTAGTGAACAGGCCATGTCGGAGTCTCTGTTAGTTGAGACTTGTCAGAGGTTCCCCCAGGAACACAGTGTGCCGTGTGCTTTTGGCCTCCCGTGTGGACTAGGCACGCAGAGATCCAGGGCCAACTCCCACACACCTTTATGGCCTTTACATGTCCTAACGTACACACATTTTTGTCCATGTCAAATCCGTTCTACTCTGTGATGTGCAGTTTTTCCTTCACAATACATTCTGTCACCTCTTATTGCATGTAGAACGAAGCTATATACCTATATATTTTCATCAAAACAGAGAAGGACTTACTTATTTCCACTTACAAAGTATTTACTTATTGGAAATTTAGTTACAGAGACAGGAAGAAACAGAATGGAAGAGAGTATTCTATCGGTTGCTTCTCTCCCATGGTGGCTGAAATGGCCAGGGCTGGGCCAGGCTGAAACCAGGAGCCAGGAGCTGCTTCTGTGTCTTCTACATGAGTTGCAGGGGCCAAAACATTGACACCGTCTCTGCTTCTTTCCCCAAGCCTGGAGCAGAGAGCTTAATCAGAAGTAGGATCAGCCGGTAAACACCATCCCTATTGAAAGCACTGCAGTCCACAGCCTTGCCCCACTTTTTTTTTTTGCTACAACTCCAGCCCTTATTTATTTTTTATTGAGAATTGCAGGAGCAGTTTTGGTGGTGGTTGTTGTTAGCTTGCTTGTTTGTTTTGTTTTATTTATTACCATTCGTATTGTAATCAGAAAGGAGTGCAGGATGCGCGCTGTGGAATACAGCAGGAAGCTGCTAGGGGGTCCTCCTAAGCATGTTGTCTCTGTCATTCATGCCTCAATAGAGTCTGCAGCGCAGTCATGTTGGGGCTGTGGCTTTCTTCTAAGAATATATGAAATATGATGCTGGTATATTGTGTGTGATTAGGTGGTTTTTCGTCGTGAGCAAGCTTGGTAACAGATGTGCCGTCCTGTTGGCTTGCTGAGACATGTTGTCTTGCTGGAGAGACCCCCAGAGCCAGGAACTGAGGTGGTCTCCAGCTGACACCCTTCAGGAGCAGATGAATTCAGTCTCCTCGTCCCCAAGAAGCAGTCCTGGGCCAGAGCTGTGGAGCAGCAAGCAGAGCTGCTCCCTGAAATGCTTGGCATACCATATGGGTACCAACCAGGTTCTCGCTGCTCCATTTTTTTGGTGGTTGCTGTTGTTGTTTTTGCTTGTTTCTGCTCCATTTTCAATCCAGCTGCCTGCTGATGCGCCTGGGAAAGCGGTGGGAGACTGCCTCGAAATGTGGGTCACTGCATCCACGTGGGAGACCCAGAAGCAGCTTCAGGCTCCTGGCTGCGGCCTGGCCCGGTTCTGGCCGTGGTGGCCATTTAGGGAGTGAACCAGCACTGAATCTCACTCTGGCCCTCCTTCTTTCTCTATAACTCTGACTGTCAAAGGAATACATTTTTTTTTAAAATGTGGAAGAAACAGAATACTAACACTAACCATGAAAAGTAGCTCAGAAGTGGATTTGTCCCAGCCGAAAGCTTGACCGCCATGTACAAGGCAGAGAAGGTACCCATCACCCAGCTCGCTCACCCTCGGCGGCCTGAGCTAGCCACGCGGTTTGTTTTCATCAAGGAGTGATCATCGGCCATAGCAAGAACTGACTCACCTGGAGACGCGAGCCCATGCTTTACTGACCTTTCTCCCCACGCAAACCTCGTGTTTGTTCCCTGGAACCCCTTCCACACCCAACATTTCCCTCTCAAGAGAAATACTGTCAAAGTCCTACAGGAACAGGATGGGATGAAGCCTCTGTTTTGCAGAGTCTTTGAGCTGCCAGAAAAACGGAGAGCCAGTTACAGATATTCTTTTCTTGCCCGTTGTTGGGTGCTGTTCACAGGTGATCTGCGAGACGATTATTCTGCACAGGCCAGAAGACCATTCAGGTTGGTCACGGGCTAGTCTGGAGTCACGGCTCATGAGCAAGAACGTTAAATCCACAAGGCCAAGAGAAATAGTGATTGTGTAGAGGTGACAAGACCAGAGACGGGCAATAGTTAATATTGATAACAAGTTTCTCTGGACAGTGATGGGCTTGGCTAGGTTTACCTAAAGCTGTCTGTCGGTCGGATCTGCTACCTGTGTGGTTATGATCCTCTGCTCTTCATTGTGCTCTCTGTTAAAGCAGATCATGGAAGAAGGCTTTTGGATATCCGTCAAGGGACGGCTTGGTCCCGTCCTTCATTTTGGAAGCTTCCTTCCAAAACCAAAGGCAGCCTAAGCTAGAAGGGTCGCTTTTATAACTATGTGCCCTGTGGTGAAGTGAGGAACCACATCAAACTCTCTGAAAACATAGTTGGATTTTCCCCGGATTCCTGGTCCTTGGTTGCAAACTCATTCATGTTTCCTGATTTGTCTTGCTGGCATGCAGTCCGCCCCCGCCCGGTTCCCCAGCTGACAGATGATCCCTGCTGCTGCCTTGGCCTCAGGAATATCCTAATCGCCGTGAGGTGATCCCTTGGCAGGGCTGTATTTGTAACTGGGTAGCTTTGGTTGGCCTGTGCAAGGCATCTGCATAATCATGGCAATGTTGTGGCACCGGTTTTCTTTCTCTGTGAGTTAATCTGGTGTCCATGGGGAGAACTATGTCATTTTACATAAAGTTAAAACATGACAGTCCCCTTTGACTCACGAGAAAAACTTCCCACCTCTTCTTTAATTTGTCTTCGATCTTGAATTGAAAAGGACACTCGTATTTCGATGGGGCCGTTCAGTCCTCTGGCCTCCTGTCTGATGCAGTCCAGTGATGGTTACATTATGAACCATGAGCCAAGTTCCTGAGAGAGAGAGACCTTCCCCACCTTCCCGTGTCAAGAGTGGAAGAATCTGAGAGACTGAGAGCTTTGCTTTTGTAGGCGCGTTCTGCTGCCCTGTCGTTGTTTGGGCTGTGCCTGCTGAGGGCTCGCAGCCGCTGATTAAATTAGGCCAACATGGCTGGGTGCAGCCTGAAACTCCTGCGGAGTTCATTACTTTCCTCGGTTCCATAAAGGCCTGTATGTAAATGACTCCTGCCCATTTCCTGTGCGCCCAGCAGAGTAGATTGAGCTATAAAATAGTAATAGAACTTAAGGCCCCAGGATCTGGCCATGTCTCGTGGCCCCCCCCAAACTGTGGCCAGGAAATAATACAGGAGGAAAATGCTGCTTCTTTAACGTCTGGGAGTCAAGTTTCAACTGGGTTTGGAAAATACACCCTTCTAGGTAGTTGTATTATATAATTGGCTTCACACACGGGAGAAAATATAGGAGAAATTTATAAAGAGATAAATTGATTTTTTCTTTCCATAGTGCCAAATGATTCTCAATGTTGAACATAATTTCCCAGAGATCTTTAATTAAATACCAACTGGTCCAAGCAAACGTTTAGATTGTTTACTTGTCAAGCAGAAAAAACCCTCAAAGCTAAATGTTAGAAGTCACTAACAATCAAGAGGATCTCTGAAATTTTCCATATGAGATAATAAAAAATATGATTCTATTGAAGAAAAAAGCCAATTGACAGGCATCTTTTCAATAATACAGGTATTACCTCAAGCAAGAAACACATAGAGGCAAATTTCTTTCTAGCTTCCCTCTTCTTAAATCGAAACAGTCTCAAAAAAAATTGCTTTGCTTTCAATAAGCCTAGAAATATCTTCATTTTAAAATGGTTGGATAAATAGTATAAATGCATAATCAATGTAAGTATCAGTGATGAAAGCTGTGCCTCCCACCCGACTGGTGGGTGTTTTCACTACTTTCCTTTCTCAATCCTGAGAAAATGCCATCTTTATCATGGTCTCAACATAGGCTGCACTCAAAATCACATGTCTGGATGGTAAAAATACGTTTAAAAGCAGAAATTTCTGAATGTTACAGAGGATAACACATCCAAGAAGTGACGGATGCCTCCAAGAAACAAAAATATTTTTATCATGACGTATAAACTCATCCTGTTTTTTGTGGTGAATTAAAATCACTTTAAACAGTAAAACTTCAGTTGCTATCCATGACTTGCTTAATATAGGAGAATATCATTGAGACGTTGAACTCTTGTGCAAAGGGAACAGGCTAGCGTGGGAGGCAGGGGAGTGCTTCGATTATCAAAGTCCCATGTCCACACCTTTATTATCAAAAAAGGAGGAATTATTTCAAGATGTAACAAGTCTGTGGCTGCAAATCTGTGAGTGCAAGCCGTCTCGTTGTTTACAGTCTCTCAGACAGATTTAGATTTTCAGAGCATAGTGTGTCTTGGTGTCTGTAAAAATGATTATCATATTTATGTAACCTGCTAACAAATAATTTCTCCCAGTCCCTATCACTGTTTCTACAAAATGCCAACAGTTTCAGTTCTTTTCATTGTAAGAGTATGAAAAAAAAATCCTGATTTTTTTCTTTCTCACTGCAGTACAGAAATGAAACGTGACCCAGTCCTGGAACGTACAGTGCGCCCTTCTTCGCTAATTTTCCCTGTGTCTTCCTTCTTTCCTTTGAACAGTGTGTGGCTTATTTGAGAGGGAGTGGGCGAGAACAAGCTTTGCTGAAAACTTAGTTCTCTTCCCAGTGCTCCACTGCCCTCTAGTGGCGGAGCACAAAATACTTGGAGACCTCCACCATCTGGAAAGCAAGACACCATTTTAAGCTTCTAAGCTTTGCTGAGACAAGGGACATGCATGCTGGGTTACTATAGCGACTCCTATCTCACCAGAAAAAAGACATAGTCTTTGAATCTAACCCAAATTTTTATGTTATCTGCCTAAAACATTTTAAATCCCTGAGTCTTTTTGTTAGACACTTGAATTTTTTATTATTGCGTTTCATCTTTTTCTTTCCTCCTTGCTTTTCCTCCTTGCGTCCTTCCTACATAGCAAGCATGATTTTATTTAGTGAATGTGTTAGGGGATAAAATAGATGCATTCGTAGGGAATGCTGCAAGTAACTTCAACTTGGGTCTTTTTACTTGGAACCTCAACTTATCTCTTCTCAGTGGGATAAGTAGGGGAGCCACTGAGCAGAGTTTCCTGGATGAGCAACCTCTGGAAGAGCTGGCCGGCCAGTCCTTTCGTAGGAGACGTTGGGAGGAAGGCCCAAGGTGTGGAAAAGGCAGAACAGAACAGCCCCTCCTGCTTGCAAACAGCCCTCGCAGACCCCTCGTCTGTAGGAGTCTGCCTTCTCAGAATGGACGGTTGGAAGATGAGCTTTCCGGGAACATCCTGTGAAAGTCAAGGCCAAGGGTGCACACTCTGTCAGAGTCCCTGCCCTGATCCTGGACCCTCCTCTTGCCCAAAAGTTTACCCTCCTCGGTTACAGAACAAGACCCAGAAGATACTTAAAATTCACCGCTTCAAATGCCATCACTTCTTGTCATGTCAGTTCCTTCCCGGGTGTTGCAGGGAGATGTGTTTGTAGCAAGCAGTTTTGAAACACATGCATTGGTTTTTCATAATCTGCATTTTCCATGAACTTTCTGGGCATTTCCTTTTTTTTTTCTTTTTGGCCCCAAGGGACATACTTTAGTTCCACTTCCCACAAACTTTTGCAATGCTCCCATATTGCTTCTAGGAACTAGATTGAGCAAAATCCAAAAACAAAAATGCCCTGGGTATGATTTTAAATTCCTTTGTGAGAAGCTCCCATTTGTGTATTGATTATTTCGTAAATGTAACCAGGCAACCAGAAGGTCAGGACAGGCCTCATTCTACCGAGGGGAGAGCAGGCCTACCGTTGTCATTGTCATGTGATCTTCAAAGCACCCTTCTTATTCTCAGTCCTAGTAGTTAGCCACTCTCAACTCTTTAAAAAATATATATATATTTCTTTTTTTATTTAAAAGGCAGATTTACAGAGAAAGAGAGATGAAAAGAAGATCTTGCATCCGCTGGTTCACTTTCTAAATGACTGAAATGGCAGGACCTGAGTTGATTCATAGTCAAGAGCCAGGAGCTTCTTCTGGGTCTCTCGTGTGCATGCAGGGTCCCAAGGAATCGAGACATCGTCTGCTGCTTTCCCAGGCCAAGTGCAGGGAGCTGGGTGGGAAGGGCAGCAGCCGTGCCCATATGGGATGCTGGCACTCCAGGCAGAGGATTAGCCTGTTGAGCCACTTGCCAGCTTGACTCTCAACTCTCAGTACTGTGATGTGCTGATAGCATATGTAAAACTGTCCTTTCCCGTCTCTGGGCACCATTAATAAGTAGGAGCGAATAAGCCGAACAGAAAAGAAGGTTAGGAAACTATCATCAGTTGTGGCTGTAGAATTTATTGTTTGAAATGCTTTGTTTTTCTATGAAAGGCAGAATTCCAAAGAGAGAGAGAGAGACTTAACCAGGAACTGGGAGCTTCATCCAGGTCTCCCACGTGGGTGCAGAGATCCAAGACGTGGCCCATCTTCCAGTACTTTCCCAGGCATGTCATGATGGAGCTCAAGCAGAAATGGAGCAGCTGGAGCATGAACTGGTGTCCACAGGGAAGCAGCACTGCGGACCCTAGCTTGACCCACTCCGCCACAACACGGTCCCTTCGATTCACTCTGTCATTTTATAGTTAAATCCTCTTCTAGGATAAAGGCCCTGGAATTGACAATTTAGCGGTATGCCTCAAAAACAATTAACTTTTTATAAGCAATATAACTCCTCAGTGATACACAGCTTAGTTCTTTATTGCCAGCAGAATGGATTTCCAGCTGCGTGCCCTCGTACAGAGCTCGTGTTTCAGGAGGAGGAGATGAGAGAACAGGGCAGGAGAGCAAGTGCGGCTTTTTGGACAGTCCCTGTGTCTGTGAGTGCCCTGCTCCTGGCTGAGTAGGAAGCCCATGTGGCGTTTACAAGTTAGCAGGGGCCGTTGCCCACTCAAGACCGGCCCCTGAAATGTGAGTGTCTTTAAGTGACTCGGAGTTGAGAGCAACCCTTGAGAAACAGCATCTAACTGTTTTACACCTCAGCTAGCAGTCCCCTGGAAGCCGTCATCACACCGTGAATGAGATGGCCACTCTCTGAGTAACTGTGGTTAGCCACCTTCCTGTGGGGGCACCAGGACGCGTGCTGGTCCCTGTCGCAGGCTGCCATAGGAGATCCCTTCCTGTGGCTTCTAAGGCACTGTGATTGGAAGCCCTCTGCCCACTCGCACCCCTGTGCCCACTCGCACCCCTGCCAGCTCACACCCCTGTGTCCACTCACACCCCTCTGCCCACTCGCACCCCTGTGTCCACTCGCACCCCTGTGCCCACTCGCACCCCTGTGCCCACTCACACCCCTGTGCCCACTCGCACCCCTATATCCACTCACACCCCTGTGCCCACTCACACCCCTGTGCCCACTCGCACCCCTGCCAGCTCACACCCCTGTGTCCACTCACACCCCTCTGCCCACTCGCACCCCTGTGTCCACTCGCACCCCTCTGCCCACTCGCACCCCTGTGTCCACTCGCACCCCTCTGCCCACTCGCACCCCTGTGTCCACTCACACCTGTGCCCACTCACACCTGTGCCCACTCACACCCCTGTGGCCACTCGCACCTCTGTGCCCACTCGCACCCCTGTGCCCACTCGCACCCCTGTGTCCACTCGCACCCCTCTGCCCACTCGCACCCCTGTGTCCACTCGCACCCCTGTGCCCACTCACACCTGTGCCCACTCACACCTGTGCCCACTTGCACCCCTCTGCTGCCACCAGCACTAGAGCCAGGGGTTCCAACCCTTTGCTTCCTTTGGGAAAGTTCCCCCACTTTCCTGTCTCCTCCTGCCATTCCCACTGGCACTCTGGCTTTCTCATCCTCACTCTGATCAATGGAAGCTTCTAGAATGTCAGCACTGGTTAGTTGATCCATGGAAGCTTAGGAGTAAGCTGCCTCAGAGTCTTCTGTTATAGACCAAAAGTCAGATATTGTAGAACTTCCGTTTTGAGGATATGATATACAGCTTTTATAACTGGAGAAATAGTAAATTGTCAACTAGCAAACCTTGAATTCAGCCTTGTAGATATTTTTTTTCTGTAACATGTATGTAAAGCAATGGCCTTTACCATTATAAGCAGACTTAATATAAAGAAAAAACAGAGGAATTACCAATCAGGGACTTAAATAATGTAAGTTGATACCCAGTGGCACCTTGGAACACTGGTGTTTGGGACAGGTGATCCATTAGGCTATAAACATCTTTGAATACAAGTTCAGAATTGTTTAGAAATATATTAACCCCTCATTATATTTTGAAGTATACTAACTAATTGTCTTCTAATGATTAAGATCTGTATAAGCAGAAAAATGGGGAATTCTGTTCTACCTGTGTCTAGGCTAACTTGGGTTCAGAGAGAAACATATGAACTATGACAGCCCTAAAGCACAATGCAGTTAAATTAAGCTAGTGGAGGAGAAAGCTGCTCATAAATCCAGTGAAGAATTTAGGGCAGGAAGGGGGAGGAGCAACAGATAATGTCCAGAGCGATATGACAGCTCGTGAGTGAAGCTGTGTTTAGGTGAAGGTGTGCTTACTGCAGCATACCTTAGGAAGCTGTCTGGAAATGAGTAGATTATGAATGCGCTGGAAATTTACTTTATGTACATTTGAAAATATGTCAGGTTTTTTTAAGCAGGTGAGAGATATAATTAGAGTGATATATTTGGGGTGTTTCTACGGTGGCATTTAACAAGAAGTACTTGGCGAGGAAAAGAAATTGAGGGAAAAAAATTAGTTAGGAGCCAATTTAATTATCGCACATTGGGTGATTACAGTATGATTTAAGATGATGGCAGTGAGATCAAGAAGAAGGGAGTGAATTTCAGTGAATCCTTTAGGATTAAGTCACTTTTTGTTACAATACTAAAAAGAAAAATTGTTAAAGGAATTTTTGCAAAGCACAAAATTATAAAAGGAAAGCCAAAAAGTTGAGCAAAAAAAAGAAGAAAGAAAGAAAGAAAGGAAAGAAAAAGAAAAAATTAAGATAAAAAAGACTGAGAATAAAAGCGAGAGGAAGAGAAGTGCCGCGTTTTGCAGTTGTGAGAAGGGCTCGAGACGGATCGCTCTCTGGAAGCCAGGAGTGCCTCGCGAGGTAGAGCAGAGTTTTCTTCCAAAGTCTGGAATGCAGACGCAAACAATGTGAAGATTGCTTGAAACTTGGCATAACAGTTATTGGAACATCTTTTTAAACGTTTATTTTATTTTATTTCAAAGTCAGATATACAGAGGGGGGAGAGACAGAGAAGATCTTCCAGCCACTGATTCACTCCCCAAGTGACCGCAGTGGCCAGAGCTGCACCGATCCAAAGCCAGGAGCCAGGAGCTTCTTCCATGTCTCCCACACAGGTGCAGGATCCCAAAGCTTTGGGCTGTCCTCAACTGCTCTCCCAGGCCACAAGCAGGGAGCTGGATGGGAAGTGAGGCTATCAAAATTAGAACTGGTGCCCATGTGGGATCCTGGAGCGTTCAAGCTGAAGACTTCAGCTGTTAGGCCACCGTGCTGGTCCCATTAGAACATTTTCATCCCCTCAAAATCTCTGTGAGAATAGGTCATGTCTTACATGGAACTCCCCGGCCCCGCCTCCCAAAAAGGATGGAGTTTATTCTCTAAGAGATTTAGGATGCAGAGGCTCCATGGCTTAGAGGCCGTACTGAGAACTTCATCCCGTTTCTGCTTCCGCTCAGGGCGAAGGCTGAAGGGCGCATTCCTTTGGAACCTTACTGACACACACAGAAACCCATGACATTTGCGAAAGGGGAGTCTGGCAATGGCTGGCATTGTGTCTAACCACGTAGAGAAAAGCCTGCTGCTCAACAGTTGCACATCAAGAGCTTCTGCTTTTAGGCCGCCACTCTGAAAGGAAGGTAGCAGCCAGAGAGAAGGGAGGTTGTGGCGCCTGGTAGAAATATACACAGGTACTTAAATAACTTACAGAAAAGTAAAATTAAGATAAGGTTTGGGATTTAAAAATGAATTTTGGAATCTATGTATCGCTTCTCTATAATGTGAATTTTTCATAAATTTTTTGAAGATGCCAAACACACAAAGTTACTAATTTATATGAACAGAGATAATGCAGGAAATAGGGGAAAATATTTAAAGAAAACCTATAATCTCCTTAAAGAATTCAAAGTATATTGAATGGGCCTGGCGCAGTAGCCTAGAAGTTAAAGTCCTTACCGTGCATGGGCCAGGATCCCATATGGGCGCCGATTCTAATCCCGGCGGCCCCACTTCCCGTCCTGCTCCTTGCTTGTGGCCTGGGAAAGCAGTTGAGGACAGCCCAGAGGTTTCTGGCTCCTGGCTTCGCCTCAGCTCAGTTGTGGCCGTTGTGGCCGCTTGGCGAGTGAATCAATGGACGGAGGTTCTTCCTCCCTGTCTCTCCTCCTGTCTGTATATCTGACTTTTCAATTAAAAAAATCTTTTTAAAAAGTGTATGGTATATGCATAAAGTTATAATATTGAGAAAATTAATTTACAATGAGGGACAGGTATTCAAACAGCAAAAGCTCTTAGACATTAAGAATCTGGTAGCAGAAAAAAATTTTCAGTAGGAAGTTAAAAATTTTGAAAGAGGATTGGATGAAGAAACTGTGGTGTACCTACTCTGTGGAATACTACTCAGCCATTAAAAAGAATGAAATTTCGGGCCCGGCGGCGTGGCCTAGCGGCTAAAGTCCTCGCCTTGAAAGCCCCGGGATCCCATATGGGCGCCGGTTCTAATCCCGGCAGCTCCACTTCCCATCCAGCTCCCTGCTTGTGGCCTGGGAAAGCAGTCGAGGACAGCCCAAAGCTTTGGGACACTGCACCCGCATGGGAGACCCGGAAGAGGCTCCTGGTTCCCGGCATCGGATTGCATGTACCGGCCGTTGCGGCTCACTTGGGGAGTGAATCATCGGATGGAAGATCTTCCTCTCTGCCTTTCCTCCTCTCTGTATATCCGGCTTTCCAATAATAATAAAAAAAAAAGAAAGAAAGAACGAAATTTCACCATTTGCAACAAAATGGTCTCAACTAGAGAATATTATGCTCAGTGAAATAAGCCAATCCCCAAAGGACTAATATCATATCTTCTGTCACATATGAATACTGGTTCATCTTCTGGCTGCTCCACTTTCCATCCAGTTCCCTGCTTCCAGACCTGGGAAGGCAGTGGAGGATGACCAAAGTTGTTGGGACCCTGTACCTGCGTGGATGATCCTGAGGGGGCTCCTGGCTCCTGGCCTCTGGCTCTTGGCTCTAGATCAGCTCAACTGTGGCTGTTGCAGCCATCTGGGGAGTGAACCAGCCAGTGGAAGAACTCTGTCTCTCCTTTTCTCTGTAGATCTGCTTTTCCAATATAAACAAATAAATAAATAAATAAGATGAATCTCATATGAAACACGTAAAAGATTCAGAGGCACAGCTTGCTTGGACTGGAATTCAGGCAGTAGAAAGAAATATGGAAGCGGCCCACTGTACGTGGATATAACCGCGCAGAATTCCTTGACGTTTTAGTCAAGGGCATATATGGTTGGATTTAAATTAAAAACTAAGATGAAGGTGGAAAGTTTAAAAGTTAGTGCAAAGAAAAATCTAGGGAAAAGAATTAAGTGACGAGACGTTGGAGCTCCCTGAGAGCTCAAGATGAGCCTGTGGTCTCGTTTTGATGGCCAAGGAGAACTTCCAAAATCAACACACAGGAGGGAAATCAGAAACTAACTGGAGTGTAAGGGCTTTGGTGACTTTGGAAGTATATTGGGTGACTGGAGGTCAAAAACTCTGTATTCCAGCACCAACATATTTGTGCGCTGCCTCAAAGAACATACTGTTAAAGCTTCAGTTTCTTCATGTTAAAAAAGCCCCACCGTGAATTCAGCTGCTCCCTACCGTTTTCCGTCTCGTTTAAAGGAACCTGGCTTTGCGTTTGTGCTGCACGGCCAGTGGAAGAACCAAGTGACTCTCGCACAAAAAGACCTCTGGAAATGTAGAATCCAACTTGAGAAACCCATCAGGACTGGGAAAGACACGGTGTACAAGTATCCACACGGAAAATACTCAAGAGTTAGCAGGAATAGGAACTCTTAAACAGCGAACACAGAGATACATGGAAAGGGAAGGTATGACTATGTGTGGAAAATTCACAATAATGAAAAGAACGGCACAGAACTAGCGTGTTAGCTTTAGAGGAAAATGAAGAAGTTGGGGGTATAGTCAATTTAAGAATGATCTCTGATATTAAACAAATAGGAAACATTTTACAGTAAGCCAAATTAAACAGAAGGTTTGGGGTTATAAGCAGGTATAGCAAAGATAATCTGCTTTCCCCTCTTCGTGAAATAATTTAGGAACATCGTCTAGGGTATTCATGTGACTGAAGGTAAGTCATCTGTTTTTCACCTTCAGAGAAATAGCAGTAATTAAATCTTCCCTGAGTCCATGAGTTTTTCACAATTGCAGGTAGTTCTTCATCCGTTCACTCTAAATCTGTAAGCCCAGCCGTGATTCAAGCAAGATTAAATAATGACAATAATATATGACAAATTTTTTCACCAGGCACAATCATCCATGAATATTTCCTGTCATTTATTTTCCATGCATAATAACTCAGCCTTACAATAAAAATAATTTAGCCCACAAAAATATGCGTTTACTTTGAACAGTAAATGATAAAACCCCTTTTTGAATATTGTTCATTTTTACATTTTCATTTTACATTTATAAATTCTATATTATAAATAAGGAAGACAATTCTGTGATTTTGTAACCTGTAAGTTTTTTTTAATTTTGAGTGGCTACATGAGACACAATTTTCTACACAAAACAAAGTAAAAAAAAGTAGAAACATACATACTGTACACGAACAATTCGGTTTATGAGAAATTGAAAGTAAATGTTAAGTTAAAATTGATGCAAAACACTATTAAATCCATGAGCAGTTTTTCAAAGCATGCATGCTGTGTGAGCTTTTGGAAGCTCTTAGGTTTCTATGGATTTTGAATTTTTTAAACCAGGACACATTTATGCATTTAAAAATGTGTTTATTTGAAAAGCAGAATGACAAAAAGTGAGAGACAAAAATCTTCCATCAGCTCACTTCCTCCCCTCATGTCTGCCTAGCCAGGCCTGGGCTGGGCTGAATCCGGAACCCTGGGACTCCATCAGCGGTTCCTCCTGCAGGTGGCGAGGGGCCCAAGCACCGGGGTCATCCTCGGCTGCCTTCCCAGGTGCATTGTCACAAATCCGAGTCAATGTGGAGCAAGTGGAACTCAGCATGGTGCTCTGACGTGGGATGTGGTGCTCACAGATGTCAACTTCATCTGTGGCAGCAGACAGGACCCAATAAACTTCTCATAGGATGTATCCATAAGTTTGTGCGATCACATCAAAAAGATTATCAACTTTTTAAAAAATTCTATTTATTTTTCTGAAGAGCTGTTTGTTTTTATTGGAAAGGTAGATTTACAGAGAGAAGGACAAGCAGAAAGATCTTCCGTGCACTGAATAATTGCCCTAGTGGCCGAGCCGAAGCCAGGAGTTTTCTTGCAGGTGTGCCCCTTTGGGCTATCCTACGCTGCTTCTCCAGGTCTTGCTTTAAAGGTCTGAACATTGATATGCCTTATGAAGTCTTGGATTATGTCCACCCTGAAGTATATCAGAGCTTGATTACCACTGTTTCATTGGCTTGTAAGCTTATTTCTCTTTTCAGCTGGTTCATCTGTTATAGTGAGTAATAAAGCCAGTTCATTGCTTGATACCTGTGAAGCTAATATTGGTGTTTTACTTATTCACTGTAAATCGTTAAATATCAGGTGCACATAAATATTTAAATCGACGCAGTAGTTGTGTTAATTATAGACTAAAAGGGTTTACGGGAAGAATTGGAGTCGCTAGGGGGCAGCAAAGATCAGAGAAAAGACATGAATTCAAATGCTGTCCAGCCAAGGAAATAAAAGCATGGAATGTTCTAGAGATACCAGGGACCAGTGATTTTCTCCAATGTTACTGTGGCTCTCAGTCTTGGCTCTTACAATATCTTGAAACAAGAAGCTACACTATGATAATCTCCTTTGTAAAATTGACCGCAACTTCCATTGGGGTATCGTGGAAGGCAACATTTTAAAGCATTCTCCAAAATTGAAAATTAAATATTCCCCCCAAATTAAGCTCGTACAATTTTTTTATTGTTTTGAAGTAGGTCAACTGAGATTCCTGTGAGAGTCTGCTGCTCCAGAGACCCCAGCTGGTTTTTTTTTAACAAGCTGTGTTTTCCCTTTAGAGCAGTAATACTAAAATAAATTCACATCTCTTGAAATAGAGTTACTTTCTGAGTCATAAAAATGTTCACGAAAGTAAAAATATTACATAACACATTTTTCTTCTCTGTTATTATTAATAGAAGTTAATTTAAGGGTTTTTAAAAATATTAAATAGTGAAATCCAATAATAACATACCTTTTTCTTTTCTAGATTGTCAGTTTACTGTAAATGCATATCTACAGCTTTATGAAATGGGCATCAATACGTGTGCTATCATAAGAGGCTCAGAACTTATGATAAACTTTATAAATGATATTCTACCCTGCATTGCCAAATTCGTTATAAAATTTATTAGAAGTTGTAATTCTTGGGGTCAGTGCAGTGATTTAGTGAGCTGATCCTCCGCCCCAGTGCCAGCATCCTGTGTGGGCGCCGGTTCTAGTCCCAGGTGGTCCACTTCCCATCCAGCTCCCTGATTAAGGCCTGGGAAAGCAGCGGGGGCTGGCCCAAGACCATGGCCGCTGAACCCACATGGGAAAGAAGCAGGTGGCTCCAGCTTTGAATGAGCAAAGGAGCCATGTGGACAGTTTGTCAGCAGATGAAGTTCTATCTCTGACTCTCCCTTTCTTGTCCTGTAACTCTGACTTCACTTTAAAGCAAAAAAAAAAAAAAAAAAAATCTTAAAAATGTTCTAATTGTGTATTATGTATTTTATCAGTATTTATTTCAATGTTTCAAAATCGTCATCCTAATCTCAAATTTTATATGAGTTCTTTAAAAACACAATCAGTAAATAAATTAATACAATGTTAGTGTTGTTAGCTAACAAAATAAGACTGTTTTATAACTTCACTCTCCTAACATTGACTTTATTACCTAGTGAACATGTTGGGAACTGGTACTTTTCCTTGGTAGTTGGGAATTAATCACAGGATTTTTCTTTGTTTTGGTTTTGTGGTGTTTTTTTGTTTTGTTTTATTAACAAGGAGATGTGTTTGAAGCTTGGAAATGACAGTTCTTTCGGGGTGGAGAACAGGAACATTTACATCCGAGGTTCTGTCGGTATTATCTAAGTACTCCAGTTATCTGTGTCAGGGAGAGATCATGAAGTCATTTAGATATGACATTCAGAGCACAGGGACATCCATTCAGCTCGGCTGCTCGCCGGGCCCTGCTGTCTTTTAACCTAAGTGTTTGTTAAACCTCTTCTCAGTTTAGAGAGCTGACCTTGCGTCCTGTGGTATTGTCTTTACTACATTCCATTCCGCCCCTCTCTCCAATCTTGTGTCACCAGCACATTCTACTCCACTGCTTCAGTGCCTACAGTGGCTGCCCGTTCATTTACAGAATACCGCAGAATTGCCCTAATAGAGTTTAGATGATTGCTGTTGCTTTTGCATGTAAAGATTGTTTTCATTAATATTTGTTGGCCCCAAATCCAAGGATAAATAGTTCTGTGGTTAATCAAGGTATTTAAAAAAACCAGAATGACTGCTGGAGGTCATGGCAAAAGTGCAACGTGAAGAAAATGGAACACACACATAAACACACCCCGCACACATGCACCGGTGGATAGTGTGCTCGCAGCTTTGGATCAGGAGCTGGTAAAAAAGCAAGTACAGTAGGAATAACATGGCAAAACCTGAGGAGCTGAGAATGTGCCGGTGTTGGGGATTTGTAAATTTAACCCCAGTATAGTCCAAACACAGCTATTCTGCTTCTAAACTACGTATGTTTTTTTCTCACATTGGTCTTAAAACAAAAAAAAAAAATCAGCTCTGGGTTGGAGGGAGAATCCTTGAGAATTTTACAGCGAACATTTGTGGCCTGGCATTTCTGCTGGAGCAAAGCTAGACACCAGAACAAAGGCACTTTCATCTTCTGTGTGCGCCTGGTAAACTATCAGCATGAAGAAAAATCTTTCATTTGTTCATCCCTCTCATGTGTCTGAACGCCCAGAGGAAGTGTTTACAGAGCAACACAGCTCTTTTCTTTGTCCAGAAAATCAACTGGCGGATATGAATTGAAACAGCCCGAGGTGATAGAGAAAGTGGCATGTTAGCCAGAAAACAGTCAAAGCCAAAATAATCTCATCTTTCATTGAATCTGATTCATAAGTTTAAGGCGTCTCTTTCAAATTAAAATGACATCTCTTTGTCTCTTAATGTGTCAGAGATTTCTGAACATATGTATAGATTTTTTTTCTTGATTGATTTTCGACTTTACTGAAGGTAAAGTCTTAATGATGGGAAGGACTTCAGTTGACCTAACTTTAAAGAACTGTTCCTTTCCGTTGTTCTGTGCGTCTTATACAATCAAAAGCACTCTTTATTATTGCTTTCAATGTGATCCTTTGGTACCATATGAGTCTTTTGACTCATGAAATATCCAAAAATACTGTTTTGGTGTTGTGTTTATAAAGTAATTCTCAAGGTAAATAATATTAAATTAATCAATGTAACAATCTGTACATTGGCTATAAAGCCAGATAAAGTACTTGGTCCCCAAGGAACTGAATTTCCATCAATTTACACATTGGCAAACAGAATCAACACGTGGAAGATTAGATAATAAAAAGCCAACAACAGACAGTATCCTATAGCAATGGGAGCTTCACCGAGAGAAAGTCTGTGCATGCAGGACTGGTGTGGTGGGGTCCCAGGTAATCCTGCACCCCGGGACCAGCACTCCACTGGGGTACTGGACGGTGTCCCAGCTGTTCCACTTCCAGTTCAGCTCACCTCTGGCCATTGAGGCTACTTGTGAAGTGAACCAGCAGATGGAAGACCCTTTCTCTGTATCTCTCCTCTCTGTGTCAATATCTGCCTTTCAAATACAAATAAAGCTTAGGAGCAAGAAGACTCTGCATGGATGCTCGGTGTTGTGCTTAAGATGCCCCCTAGATGTTTGTATTTCACTGTTTGGGTTGGAATCCCAGCTCCACTTCAGATTCTAGCTTCCTGCTAATAAACGCTTCTAGAGCTATCAAGTCATGGTTCCCCACCAACCAGGTTGAAACCTGGATTAGAGTCCAGGCTCCAGGTTTAAGTCTGGCCCAGCCCCAGCTACTGCAGTCATTTGGGTTAATTGAGGTTAGAATAATGATTATCAGTACCAGAGGGGGAAGTAGCCAGGGGTGTGAATCAGCATGCAAGGGAGGATTACGACGGCTCGCCTTGGCCTCAGAGCTAGGCTAGAACGTAAATGACATTAGGAAGTGGCAGCAGGCAGAGAAAAGGGATTTACTGATAGAACAGAGTGAAAATCTGTATGAATCCAAACGGTTGATCTGAAATTGAACCAGGGAATAACAGCGAGGCTATTCAGGATTGGTGACCTCCAGAGTTTTGGGAATTGGTGGTAGAACACATAGAACTATGCAAGTGGAGCACTGATGCGAGGGAGGGAAAAAGATTGAATCAAAGAAAATTGGGGTTTTTTTTCCTATTCTTTGTTTTCTAAGGGTTTGGGCAGGTAAGGATTTTAATCAAATATATTTTCAGCCACTTTTGAAATGAGCATGCTATTGCATAATTGTTACATATTTCTTTTTTAAAAAGATTTTTTAAATTTTATTGGAAAGTCAGATATAAGAGAGGAGGAGAGACGGGGAGAAAGATCTTCTATCCACTGGTTTACTCCCAAAGTGACTGCAATGGCCATAGCTGAGCTGATCCAAAGCCAGGAGCCAGGAGCTTCTTTTGGGTCTCCTTCATGGGTGTAGAGTCCCAAGGCTTTGGGCCATCCTCAATTGCTTTCTCAGGCCACAAGTTGGGAACTGGATGGGAAACAGGGCCGTTGGGATTAAAACTGGCACCCATATGAGATCCTGGCGTGTGCAAGGCAAGAACTTGAGCTGCTAAGCTACAGCGCTGGGCCCTTGTTACGTATTTCTAACCCTAATGGAATAAAAATAGTTTACCATAGTGATTATTTTTTATCAATAAGTATTATGCAGTTCTCTTTTGATTTTTTAATTTACAACCATAAAAGTGATATTTTCAGAAATATGTCACCTTTAAAAGTCTAACTGAACAACTTTCCAGCCTTTCCTACACTCTTAACCACATGATTTGTCATGGAAATATTAAATACGTTTCTTGTAAGTGTGCAATAGTCATATGTTTTTGCTTAGAGGTGATGTGGAAATAATTTTTCAGTAGGTCTTTTATTTCTCATTTTGAGGCATATTTCATAATTTTAGTATCTGCCACAAAATCAGTTATTTCACAGAATTTTTAAATTGTATTAGCCCGAAGCAGTAGTCTACTAGTTTTCATGTCATAGTTGGATATTATTATTTTCTTTATACTTCTTGAAATTTTTTTTATTAAAAGATACTTTCCAGAAGTTTAGCTTTCCTGCATTTTCCATAAGAACCAGCTGTTCCCTTTGTAGCTCTGTAAGCATTTACTTGTTTTTGAATTCCCTTGCTTACTTAAACTCGCTTGTTTCTCTTCTTCCTTCCTTCTGTTACATGTGTGCATGGGTTGGGGGAGTGGCTTTATAATTTTTTCTGTGCCCTGCTGTGTTAAAGGCTTAGTTCATCTTTTATGCGAGTGTTTAATCATGGAATTCTGTCTGAATTTAGTTTTGAAGCAAATCAGCAGTTGTTAATATCGCGTGCCTATTTATTTTTCTGGTAGTCTTTGGAATTATAAATGTCATTCACTTTTTTCTCAAAAAAAAGCAATTGAGGTGAGAATTTAAGTTCTTTGCTTCATTTGCTTTACATTTGTTCTAAAAATTTGATTCGCATAGCATCACAATTTGGTTCCTACGTGACGGTTAAAACAGACTCATTTGCGACAATAATGTGCTAGAAGGCATATGTTCATGGAAATTAACCAGAGCCACGGAGGCAAAGTCTGCCTGATCTCTGAAAGTCCAGCTCAGAGAGACACGAACTAGCATGATGAACACCAAGGGCAGGTTGGTAAGGGGTTGGAGGCTGAATGTTGCTGTCCAGGGGGCAGATTTCAGTCACTCTGGAGGCCCAAGTTCAAAAGAACTGCAGGGTGATTCCGGTGACCTACAATGTCTATTGTACACTTAGAAATTACTGAAAGGCTAGTTTTCAGTGTTCCCAAATGCAAATAAAATGAGTATATTATGGTATGTGTATGCTAATCAGTTTGATTAAGCCTTGACATGCATCCACATCTTTCAAAATGTCATGTTTTATATTGCATATATACAATTTTTGATTTTGTCAATTAAATTAATTTTAGTTATATAAAGATCATCAATCTGGAAATCTTGTGTGGCTGAAAGCGTGAAAGTCATTGCACATCGTCTAATGGCCTTGACCTTCCTCGTGAGTCTGACCAACTTTATCATGGGTAATCCCTAACTCACATTTTATCTTCTCTTTCAACAATTTTTTACCCTTATGGGATTTTGATATGTTCTTGGGTTCTTTCCTTTTTTTAATAAAAATTTACTCAAAATCGAATGACCCTGGGAGTTGGTATTTTATAATACCCTGGGTCATAGCAGAGGATAGGCAAGCACTATTGTCACTGAAGCAGGCGTTATCTTTCTAAAGGAGTCAAAATATAGGTGGCACAGTAATGGTTGTTATATACAGCTGCTGCTCTTCTGAGACCAAAACAGCATTCTGCATGATGCTTTGGATTTTATAATTGATACTTGGCAACTGCCAATATTATGGCTGAAACTCATGGACCAATCATAATATATTTGTATTTAAATGTCTATAATTATGGAATCAGACAATGAGAAAATAACTCACTGTATCCATTTTAAAAACAGGTGACACAAAGATATTGCATAATTTCATGCTGCCTTCGTGAGAAAAGGCAATACAGCCAAGCAATCTGAATTTCCCTGGTAATCTGTGTAGGTGGTGGCTCTGGTCAGACAAACACTTGAGAACTCAATAAAAAAAGAAGGAATTTGAAAATCAGAAGTAACCTCAAAGGAATAGAAAATCTGTTTAAGATATGTACGTTTGTTGTTGGAAGACTTTGAAAGTATTACAAATAAATGATATAATGGAATGTCCCAAAATATTACAGCACTTACTGACCATTGAACTTATATAGGCACACCAAAACTTGGCTAAATTATAGAAATCTACATATACATGTTTTTATAAATCTTTTACATTTTTACTCTGATTTTATATTTGCTGTTATTTTCAAATTTAAAAAAATGCAATGTATTGTTAGCAGCCACAATATTCCCCTTCTTGAAGATTATGTGCCACCTATGAGAGATTTCAAATGACTCATGGAAAATGTTTTATAAGGGGAAAAAAAACTGGCTACATACCAATTATCAATGTTTTGCATCAAAGTAAATGTATGTATTTTTTTTTAATTTATTCATTAATTACATTGCATTATGTGACACAGTTTCATAGATACTGGGATTCTCCCCTCCCCTCCCCAAACCCTCCCCCATGGTGGATTCCTCCGCCTTGTTGCATAACCACAGTTCAAGTTCAGTTGAGATTCCCTCATTGCAAGCATACTTTAATTCCATTTTCCATGAATTTTTGAAATATATTTATTCAGAGCCATCTGAACATACTGACTACTGCCACAGGATGAGGGGAATATGCAAGCCAACATGAATCTAACAGAGAGGGAGCAGACTGGACACTGAAAAGAAGGAACATCAGTGTCCTGCTAATTAGGTTAGCAGTAACGTAAACTCATTAGCTTTTATGTTAAAGGCTCCTGAGATTGAATTCACATTCACTTTTAACTAACACAACAACAACAACAAAATCTCAACTTGTTCTCCAACTTGTTTCTTTTTCTCTCTGTTCCACACTTGTATTCAGCCATACCAAGTATAAACGATATCTTCATGTTTGTTAAAGCTTCCCTTTTCTGTCCGGCTTCTAACTGGAACATCTCTCCTGTTCGTTCCTGGAGAACATCAGCTCGCTCAGTCTCTCCTTACTCCCTCCCTCCCTCATCAGCAGCCTGCTCAGTATGCTGATGGATTTATGTTATTCCAGAGTCCTCATCACTCCCAGGATGACAGCTGTTGGGTCTCTCGGTTCTGTATGTGTCTCTTGCACAGGCTTAGTGGGTTTTTAGTTTTTATACTCTTAGTTGCTTTGGTCTTCTGCAGGAAATTATTCTATGGGACTTGAAGTAATTCATAATGATAGTTGGAAGAAGAACACTTAGTTACCTGATCTTTTGCAAAAGTTGTGGTTCTTTTAGAAAGTTGTCTTGTAGCATATCAGTTCTTTTCTGGGTAGGGAAGGTGGAAGTGTTTAGTAGAGACTCACCGAGTGTTGGCTCCTCATTGTGTTCATATCTGTGTGCTTCCTTTGTTGAGTTTCAGCAGAACTTTTTTTTTTTTTTTTGCCTTTCACTTATTCCCATTTCAGCATGTACTTCTCTTGGCTGAAAATAATACTTTGCCCAAGGCTCATAAACAAGGGTATCTTAGGACAGACAATACATTATTCTTAAAGTTTATGTTTTAAATGATTTACTTTCTGTGGCCAAGTACCTAGTTTAATGCTTAAGAGAAAAACTGATACCACTGCAGACCTATCAAGACTATTCTGGCTGTTACACTGGGGGCCAAAACAGAGAAGACTTATTTGTAAGTTGGGATGTTAAAAAAACATATCGTATCATCTGTTTCCTTGAGTTCAACAAGTTCCATATTGTTATTTTTAAACTGTTTTTCATATGTTTATGGCACAATGCTAACTGCTTTTATTAGGAAATGGCCCCCTGGCTCTCTGCCCATTCATTGTGTTACAGCTTCTTCCCTCAGTTGTAGCAGAGCAACAAACCAAGCAGTTCACACTTCCTCATTAATTCTGGAAAATCCATGCCATGAATAATGCAGCATGAACCTTTTTATATCTTGACAATTGCTGGAAGCTCTTTATTTTGTAACAGAATTTCAAGAATATCCAAATTAAATAGAAAACAGTGGTTATTGCAAAAACCATATTCACAAGTCCTATAATTTTTCTAAGGGATATGAACAGTTTTTCGCAGCTGTGAGTTAGGCCATTAATAACTTGTAAACCGTTGTTTTCTTTTTCAATAGTTGTTATTACTATGAAAGATGATATAAAGGATAATTTTGAAAGGTTTGTGTTTCCCACAATTCATGGACACAACACAAATCACTCAAGTGCTAAAGGTGAAATTGAACGATTGTGAATATTAGCATCCAAGTGAAACCTCTTACTTTTGTTTCGGATAAATAACTGTTAAAAAAAATTATGTGAACTAATAGAAAACAGAGCTTCAGTCTGCTCATACTTTTGTTGCCACCACTTTGCTCCTCCATTTTCTGCCTCCCTATGTATTAGAATCTCATACTTCACTCCTTATAAATTTGCAGTGCCTTCTGAAAGGGGAATTGTGGACCCTGGTCACCTGCTAACCTGAGTTTCTTTTCTGATTGCCTGTCTGTATGACTTTTTTCAATCCATTCAGTTCCTTTAAGTAAAAATCTGTTAACTAGGAAATGAAAAGTTGATACTTGGCCTGAAAAGTTGTTGTGAAAGTATTAGGGACAATGAATGAAAAACACACGTGGAAAAAAGCTTGGGGAACCTCAACACAAAATAGGCATTCATAATGGGACCTAGACTAAGAATAACAACAGTTACGTATTTGCTTCCGGCCAGAACTCTTTACCAATGCTGTTCAGCTGTCGAGTAGTGACTAGCAGGGTCTGTTACCTTGCTGCTGCTCTTTCGTCTTTTTGCCACGATCACCCCAAGTTTACAAATAATGTCTTCCATTAAGTTATATTTTTAGGTTGAAAGAAAAGGTCACGGATATTCTGGAAGCAAAATGAAACAAAACAAAACAGAACCACACACGGTCCTTCCCTTCCCCGCTCCAACAAACACCAACTTCTACCTCAAGCTGTCATACTATTTCCATCTGGATGTGTGTCCCTCTGTTTCTATGACAGCTGTGTGTAGCCTTCTTGTCTTCGCTGCACATGTTTGCGCTTTCAAATCTCATGCTGTTCCTGCCTGATATGCCACCCATATTATAAATGATATTATATATGCATTTCATGGAAAAATGCTTCAGATCAACCATTAACCAAGGTTACAGGAAGATTCTTCATGGGCCTTCTCAAGATGTCCTCCTGTGGGCTTTGGGTGAATCTGTATCTTTCATTCACCATCTTCATCCATCAGCCCCATCCATTTACTGCCAACCTGATCAGGCATGTAGCCACACCACAGGTGCCACAAGAAATACTTCATCTCTGAGACCAGCAGAGTTCGTTTCTTTAGAAATTGATGAGCTCCATTCTTGGTCCATCAGTTTTGAACTCGACACTGCAAAGAAACAGTGCCTCTTTGTCAGGGGCAGTTCCATCAGCAGACAACCCAAAAGGCAGGTTCATCAGTTTCCCTGAGAGGGCGGCTGTGAGCCCTCCAGGCATGGTAGGAATTCAGAAGGCTCTCACAGCATCCTTGGTACCAGAGCATCAGTCCTGGTCTGTTTGACAACAATGATCTTTATGACCGTGAACTTCCCACAGAAGTATTAATAAACACAGTAGTCAAGAATTGCACGGGGTGTCAGGTGGCCCATATCCAAGAGCTTGGGTTCCAGTTGTGTCTGCACTCCTGGTTCTGACTCCTTGTAATGCATGGCATCTCTAAACTGCTTGGATTTCTGCCCCCCACAGGGCAGATCCCTAAGGAGTTCCTGCCTCCTGGCTTCTTGCTGCCCAGGCTTACCATGGTGGGCATTTAGGGAGTAAATCAGAATGGGAGACTTCTATCTGTGTATCGGTCTGTCTGCTGTGGTCTCCTCTGTTTACGTCTCTACCTTTCTGCTTTTCAAACAAAAAATAAGCCAGACATGTTTCTACTCATGTGGGTAAATGTAACTATAAATCACGTACTTGTAGAGAAGATTTTGAATGTTCCCAACATAAACAATATATGTTTAAGATTATAGATGCACCAACTGAACATGCCATGACTACTACACATTGTATGCAAATATTGAAATACCCTACTGTACTGACTTATAAAATCAAAGAGTAGCTCTTATCCTAAAATTTCAAAGAGAACAGATTTATACAGTTAATAAGACCAAGTTGATTAGATTCAAAGCTGTACAACTTACTCTTTGAGAGCTTAGACAAGTTATTTAACTTTATTCTGCCTCACAGTACATACCTTAGAGATAATTATACTTGGAATTTTGTTTTAGAAATTGTTTTGGGAAAATGTTGGATAACAGGAGCCAGAATGATCCTCTACTGAGCTTTGCAGCAGCGTGTCGGGCTAGTCTTCAGCTTGCAGTGTTAACATCCCATATGAGCGTTGGTCCCTGTCCTGGCCATCCCAGTTTAAAGCCAGCTCTCTGTTTCTGATCTGAGAAAGTAGAAGGGGGTGGTCCAAGTCCCTGGGCACTGACGCCTACATAGAAACCCAGAAGAAGTTCCTGACTGCCAGCTTTATGTCAGCTTAGCTCTGGTCATCGTAGCCTTCTGGGGAGTAAACCAATAGATGGAAGACCTCTGTCGTTGTCTCTCCTTCTGTCTCTGTAAAATCTCCCTTTCGAATAAAAGTAAATAAATCTCTTAAAATTACCTGGATTAATTTGCATTTTCTAGATTGATAATCAGAAACATAATATGTTTAAATTATAATACGCTAAGCCACTTAATTATGGAAAATACATACAAGGGCCCGGTGCGGGAGCCTAGCGGCTGAAGTTCTCGCCTTGCACTCACTCAGATACCATATGGGCACTGATTCGTGTCCCAGAGGTCCCATTTCCCCATCCACCTCCCTGTCTGTGGCCTGGGAAAGCAGTAGAAGTTGGCCCAAGGCCTTGGGATCCTGCACCTGCGTGGGAGACCCGGAGGAGCCTCCTGGCTTCGGATTGGCTCAGCTCTGGCCGCTGCTGCCACTTGGGGAGTAAATCAACGGACAAAAGATCTTCCTCTCTGTCTCACCTCTCTGTATATCTGACTTTCCAATAAAAAAATAAATTTTTAAAAAAATACACACAAAATGTTTAAATGTAAGACATATTAAGTTTTATGGTGACACTTCAATATGTTAAAATAAGCTAACATATTAAATTTTCCAGTTATTTATTTTAATATTTAATACATATTTTTATTTTTAGTATCATTACGGTCAATCTGTATACTGGATTTAAAGTCACAAGTACATAGATTGTTTCCATAGTTCTTCTATTTTCGGGTGCCAACTCAGATTTCAGCTGCTCAGAACGGACATGCCTAATTTTCCTGTCTAAATGAGGCCTTGGGGAGTTCTTGTAACTTGTCTCACTTCACATTATTGGCATCTTTGTCTCAGTTTTCTATTATGGTTTTCAATCCAAATCACCCTACCCCGCATTCTTGCTATTTTCGGTTTCTAGCTTTCTTGTCAGGGTCCTGAGCAGTATGGACATAGCATTAAGAGCAGCTTACATCTGTGCATGCTGTGGCCGTTGTGAGCACTTTGTTGGTATTGACAATTAAACCCTCACAATAGCCTTGCAAATTAAATGCTAGATTTGCCAAGGAAGAAAAGGTAGCAAGGAGAAATTATGTAAAGTGAGTGCCATGCCCATCAACACATAGCCAGTGACCTCTTAGCCACCCCTGATTGTGCACTCAGTGTATCTAGTTGCTGAATTAATGACTATGAGTGTGAGGAGCTGGATATGCAGGGAGGACTAAGTCAGGCCTAACCACTTACACTGTGGTGCCATTAGCCTATGTGAAGGAAATAGAGTAATTCACCAAGCAGCGAGCTAGATGGTTAGTTAGTGATATTGATACAGATAGGTTCAGTGAAGCAGTTTATGTTCTTTGATTGAAGTCTTCACAGTTCACAAAGAGAATATAAATGAAATAACAGCATGCTGTTCATAGATGAGATCCTTTTATTAATTTCTGTGAGGAGATCATGGGCCATGGTTATTTTGAGGGAGAAAAGTGAATTTAAGAGTTTTGAGTTGTGCAACCATTGAAATCTTCCAAGGAAGCATGATATAATGCAATAAGACATTGTTGAAATATAGAAAGTATCTTGACAAGCCCCTAAAACACGGCATGAGATGTACTTTCCCCCCACGGCTTTAGTTGAATATGACACAGCAGAAGGCAGCTGTTGCCATGGTAATGTGAACAGATGACCAGCTGAGGCAGTCTGTAGCCTGTGCTAAAAGCTTGGAGAATAAAAGGCAAGGAGCATTTCCTTCAAACAAGGTCCTACCTATGCACAGGGCGCGCCTTGGCTTAACGCTTATTACAGTTGTCACTCTGAAGTGTTCATTTGCTGCTGCTGTATCCTGCGTCATCACCCTCATCTGGTTGACATTTTTTTTTTAATGTTTTAGCTTGCTTTTAAGAATTTCAAATAAGATTGATAAACTGTTGACTTTTACAAGATATGTTAGAGTTAAAATGGGTATAGTTACGTGGGAATGCTGAAATGTTAGCATGTGCCAGGAAAAATAAGAGATGTCAGGCTGAAAATGTTGAAATTCTCTTCTTCAGAAAGGATTTATTGATTTTTTTCTGTAGTGCTAACCTTCATCATCGCCGTGCAACATATTTCTTTATAAAGGATGATTTTGCAGGTACTTCAAATATTACTCTGTCAAAAATTTTTTCTTTCGAAATTAATTCTTAGGTTCATTTCGTATCATATACTTGAACATTATTCCCTGTCATCATAGTCTAGTCATTACAGCAGCCGTTTTTTACAAATTTGTGCAAAGAGAACATTTGTATGGCCCAACCACATATAGAATGCAAATGTGAGTTTTATAAGATGGAGTATTCTTGGAGAAATGCTGAAGTGACAACCTTTAATAGATGTTCTTTATAATACTTACAAGACAGATAATTTCCACATATTGTCATTGCTTTCTTATCAGTGGTAATTAGTACCACAGGTTCATGGCTTGCTCATTTGTGTAAGCTATTCCTGAAATTTTTCATTCTCTAGCCAGTCAATAAGAACATTTTAAGGTTTGGAGGATGAATCTCGTGTGTGTGTGTGTGTGTCTATAGCTCAAACTTGCACAATTTCAATAATTTTGATATAAGATTTGTTGTAATGGGAAAGCAAGAAATTATATTTTTTCATTTGTATATGTTTAATATACAGTAAAGGAATAAATTGCCCTTAGGATCTAGAACCTAATTCTAATTTTAATTAGAACTGATGTTTACATTATAGTAAAGTAAAATTTCTCATGACATAATCCAACAAATGTTAGGAATTCTAAAAATATGCTAATAAGCATCTTAAATAGCACATTCTTAAACATCATATGCCCCACATTGAGTCGTATCTGGAGGGGCAGGAGAAAGAACGAAGGGCATTTCACTTGTATCACTCCTCAGATAGATTACCCTTAGAACTTCCAATGTTTTTTTAATTCTACTAGTTACTATAGATTAAATTTTTGATAAACATAATAAGACATGTAAATCGTGGGCCACACATCTCCAGGGAATGATTCAGGACACTGACTTTGGGTCAGAAAAAAAGCTGTGGGCCTTGACATTTTAAATACTATTTAATCAACAAATGTTTAAGCATGGGGCATCATCAAAAAGTCTGTTCAAAACCTGTTTCTTATGAAATGGCTATTGATTTTTAAAATGTTGGTCATTTCCCGGGTGTTTCGAAGTCTCTTCGGGTGTGATGCATGCCACTGTGTGTAAGCACAGCTGCTGGAGATACAGATGTGAGCACTCATCCTCAGTAATGGGGAATCCAACCCCAAACACTAGAGATTTACTGTGGAACACCTAGTGGGAATAGTCCTACATGCAAGTAAATTATTTTGATAAGTTAAATATTTAGATTAAAGCTGAAACATGAAGTTTATGAAGACAGCAAAGTTACCTATATGTTGTTTTTATTGATGCATACAGATAATTCCCAAATCACTAGACGGAATTTTTTAGTTGTTGGGAGCCGCTTGAAAGCATGAAGGATCCTAATGTATATTCGTTAAGTTATTGAATGCAATTATAATCTCCCAAGGTTAACTAAGAAAACACAAAATGGTGAAGCTTCAATTAATTTTTCAACATACATGAGGGTAAAAGTTATGGCGAAAAATGAAACTGACAAGTATTGGGGTAGCTATTTAGCCTATTGGTTTAAACACCTGCCCCATTTCAGTGCGCCTAGATTGATTCCTTGTTCCAGTCCCTGATTCCTGGCCGTGTAGCCGCTGGCAGGGGCTAGTGACGCCTCAAGTAACTTTATGACTGCCACCCAGGAGGGAGACCCGGACTGCATATCTAGATAAGAGCTTTGCCCTTGGAATTTGGCATATGGGAATTCTCCTTGTCTCCTTTTCAATGGACTGGGGTTTTTTAAGGCTTTTTTTTTTTCTTTTAAAAAAATTTATTTTGGTGCAGAAAAGTTTTTGAAATCCTTGTAACTTCTTCAAAATACACATTTTTCATGAGCATTCATAGTCAATGAACAGGCTGTTCTCACCGCCTTACATCCAGTTCGGTTCAAGGGTTCTGCCCAACAGATAGAAATGAAATGGTCAGGACAGATATCCATCTACTTAACAATGGTACAACTTCAGATTTTTCTTTCATTGTACAAGAGTGAAGAGTGAAAACCAATCAATAGCCATCATATGTTCAACTTCAGATTTTGATTTTTTTCCAGGCAATGTCTGGGCACCTTCAGGCACCCATAGCACCACCGTCCCAGGGGAATCCACAGTGCAATGTGTTGCTCCAATAGGGCATTCCATGGGTTAAGTTGCATTCGTTGTGTTTTTATCTCATGAGACTTGTTGGGGCATACCCAAGGAACACCTGTACTGACCAAATCTTAATTTGCATAAAAATTTCCAGGGTATTGGACTTTCTGTTTCCTGGCTTCAGCCTGGCCATTGCTGAAGACTTTTGGGATGTGAATATGCAGGTGGGAAACATCTATCCGCTTCTCTGCATTTCAGATATATTATTAATTTTAAAAAATACCTGCTTACTCTTCATGGATTTTAGAAGGTCTCCACAGACCATTTTAATAACAGCAACAATTAAGCTTCTTGTGTATGTTAGAAACTGTACACAGCTAAACAACCAGAATATTGGCTCTCATTTCCATCACAAAAACGAGTTCCACTGGTGTAAAGGAAAAATCCTTCGGCTACAGAAACTGTGCCTACAGAGTCGCACCAATTCACTGTCTTTCGGTGTACTTTTAAATTTGCTTGTTACCTTTGCAGAGCTCAGTGTCATCACTCTGCCCCTTTGTGTTTTTACCTCCGGCACAGGCGTTAACAGCTCACCGTATGCATCTCCTCATGTCCATGGTTTCAACCAGCTATTTCAACATCCTTAGAAAAACAAGTACTCTCAGTGTATGATTTTTTATTTTACAATATGCCTCCTATTCCTGATCCCCCTATATCTGCTTAAACTTGTAAACTTTCAAATTAGGCACCGTTAGGTAGCTCCGCACTATTAACATGAAGTCAAGGATTAGTCGGTAACATGCAGTAATTATTCCAGATGAACAACTGAGGCTTGTCCTTGCCTTGCCTGCCTGACCACAGAGCTGAGAGCTATATGAAGAATGATGTCATCCTTCTCTCCTTTGTCTGTGGGAGGTGGTATCATTTGGTAGATCAGACTGTTGATGTACAAAGTGGTTGCAACTTGCCTAATAACACAGTCAACATGCTTAGCAAAGCAAGATTAAGAATGAATGCTTCACAGACTAATTACGCATACTTTAAACTATTAACTTCATATGTTTAACTTTATAGTAATAGCCGTGTTGAAAAAGTTCAAATTGACCTAGAATATGAAGGGCTGGGCTTGCAATGCATGGGAAATTGGTAAATGATTTATGTTTTGCTATCTCCGCAAGTGTAACATACCTGTTATAGGCACAGCCTTTATCATTTTCTGGAACAACAATATACCTTCAAAGTGCCTGAGAACTTGGACCATCTTGTGTTGCTTTCCCAGGCCACTAGCTGGCAGCTGGATCGCAAGTGGAGTACCTGGGACTCCAACAGGTGCCCACACAAGATATTAGCATCACAGATAGCCCCTTATCTACCACACCACAATGCGGCCCCATCATGTATACAGCTTTACTGGCCCCTTAGTCTGCCACACCACAATGCGGCCCCATCATGTATACAGCTTTACTGGCCCCTTAGTCTACCACACCACAATGCGGCCCCATCATATATACAGCTTTACTGGCCCCTTAGTCTGCCACACCACAATGCGGCCCCATCATGTATACAGCTTTACTGGCCCCTTAGTCTGCCACACCACAATGCGGCCCCATCATGTATACAGCTTTACTGGCCCCTTATCTACCACACCACAATGCGGCCCCATCATGTGTACAGCTTTACTGGCCCCTTAGTCTGCCACACCACAATGCGGCCCCATCATGTATACAGCTTTACTGGCCCCTTATCTACCACACCACAATGCGGCCCCATCATATATACAGCTTTACTGGCCCCTTAGTCCGCCACACCACAATGCGGCCCCATCATGTATACAGCTTTACTGGCCCCTTAGTCCGCCACACCACAATGCGGCCCCATCATGTATACAGCTTTACTGGCCCCTTAGTCCACCACACCACAATGCGGCCCCATCATATATACAGCTTTACTGGCCCCTTAGTCTGCCACACCACAATGCGGCCCCATCATGTGTACAGCTTTACGCCCTTGGTTATACTTCCCACCATCCCCTCTCCCTCCTGCTTTCATTATTTTTCCTTTAAATTTTGTGATGACATACTTTAAATTTACTTTATAGTCACAGATCTATTCCTCCACTAATTGGGTAATTCACCAAGTAGAAAGTAGACAATTGCTCCACAGGACTCCAGACAAGGATTGTAATCAATAATGAAACCTCAAGATGTCAGTTTCACTCATATAGGTTTCATTTTTTTGTACTGCATATATTAGCTACAAATCAAACCTAATATCTGTCTTTTCTGGCTTACATCAAACCATAATGGCTCCCAAATGCAAGCATTTTGTTGCCAAAGAAAGGAGAAGCAGAGATAGGTTTTCCTTCATTTTACTTTTCTGTATTTCCAAGTTTACTACAAGAAGTATTAATTCATTTCATATTAGAAGAAAACAAAATTATTGTTACCACCATTTATTACATGTTAGGGCAGAAAGCATGAAGTAGCATTTTCTTTCCCTTCTTGTTTAGCACTCAAGAATTATGGCTGCGCTTTTCTTTCTAACCTGTTCTGTTGCTTCAAGTAGTGAACACCACGGCCTACTATCACAGTAACATTTCTTGAACTAATGTGCTTTTTTTCCTTTATTTTTGACAATCTATACATAGTTAATTAGGGCACAAAGGTTCGAGGGCTACAGGAAAGTGGGTAAGAGTATTATTTCCACATTGTTTTTCCTGTATCTGAGGAAAAGGGGGAGGTAAAGGGAGAAGCCCCACCTATTCTCACCCATCCCAGGTCCCTGATGTGGGGCGTGCTCCGAGGGTCTTGCTCAAGTGGTTTTGATAGTTTAACAGTTCTGAATTGCTGCCTAATGTGCTTTATCTTAAAATTTGATTAGTATCTAATAATTACAGCAGCAACTCAAAATAGAACTGAAAGCAAGAGCCAGAGCACCTGGGCAGGAGGGAGCCACAGGTCTGATGTTTAGCTGGTTGACTCAAGGCACGTTAGTTAAACCCTCAGTGTTTCATTTCCTTCATATATTAAAAGGAGATATGAATATCACCTCCCTCAGACTAATGTAAAATAAAGTGATACATTGTGTAGAGTATCTCATACTTTAAAAATTCTGTATGTTTATCATATTTCATGTTTTTCTGGGCTCATTCACATTGACTCTGAATCTATCTAAACAGAAATAATTTCCTCCCGATGTCGCCCCTAGCTTTGCTAAGAATGGGTTTCAGGCTGGCTGGGAGCTTGCTGGTCTGGTTCATTACTACCCCAGTTCCTGTCAGTGTCTGATGCCCAGTAGGTACCGTCTACATAGGTGTGTAATGAAACCCACAAAGCCTGTGTCTAGAAGTGAAATCTGCTATCTGGGAGGAAGTGGTCACGTGAAAACATCAAGCTCACTCCATCTTAGCTAAGAACAACCAGAAAGTATTTCAGTTAAACTGGTTTTATAGGCTGACACCAATGTTTACATCTTCAAGTGAGACTCTTGTTCTTCAGCAACCTTGCGTTCTTCCTTGGTATGAAGCCTGTGATAAACGTAAGGTTCCTACGTTTCCTGAGTGGGATCAACATGTGTTTACCATCTGACTTCACTCTGTGTCTTCGTGAGTCCGTACATTCTAGAAGAGCACAAGCCACTTCAGCCCACTAAGCAGTGCCGCTGGCCTTATGACTCTGAGTCATAGTCGGAACAGTGCTTAAGAATGAGTTTGCAAGGCGTTATGAGAACAAAAGATTTTAATGACTGGGCCAGAATGACCTGGAATTGAAAAATACATCCAAGAGTTCATGGATGTGTTGTTTCATTCAGTGTACCTGATAGTTAGAGCCATGTGAGAGACACCTGACATTTTCTTTTTACTTGTGGAGACTATTTATAATGAATTATAATGGGTTTGGAGCTCAAACTTGCCTGTGAATCGTATTTAATGCTTCTTACTAAGATTTATTTTTATAGCGTTTGTGTACTGTAGAAGGGAAAAATATGGCATGGTAGTTTAACCCTTGGATCAAGCTCAGATTCTTGAAATCCTTTCAGTTCTGATTTAGTACAATCACAGGATGTAGAAGGGCATTTCAAAATATTTAAGTGGTTCTATAAGCCTGAGTCTGGAAATGAATCACAGTCATTTTTCATTTTGTCAGTTGCCGATATCATGCTGAAGGAATTCTTACAGCAAAATGAGTGCCTGTTCAGAGTATTAGCCATTCTGTTCCCTGATCTTAAGTCCAAGCAGTAGGCCCTATAAGGAATCAACACTTTCAAACCATATACATGTGTAAAATGCATTGTTAATCAGGGTATGCATAACTCACACAACATAACAATAATACAAGAACAAGATTTAACGTCCCCTGCATCCAGGAGTGAAGAGGTCCTAATCCAGCTGGAAAACAAATGTCAAGATTATGAAGCTCTCACCTACCTGAACTCCACTTAACATAATTTATAGATCTAAGCACAGTGATGTGGCATATTATTTCTGATTTCTGAAACTCTAAGAAATAAAGTCATAGATTTGGTGATCCTCAAGGCTTTGTTCCTCATATCATTCTACCATTTCTTCACCTTTGGCTGTGTCTTAATACCTGGAAAGCCTTCCTATATCTGTGTTCAAGTCAAACCCCTAATCCAATAAAGTAAACCTAGCAGAAGCGGTAACCTGGGCATGAGTATTTTTAAAACCCCTGCATGTTTGCTACTGAAAGGCAAATTTAAGTGTCCCTGCTCCAGTTATAGTCAGGCAATGTAGCCAAGAGTGCAGAAGCTATCTTTGGGCATGTTAGTAGGAGCAGGGTGACTAAAGGCAGTGCTTGCTATTAATACCTTCTGGTACATTCTTAAGTGCCTTGCCTGAATGAACAGATTTAATCCACTCTAATGGGTAGAAACTATTATTATCACCACCATTTTAGCGATGAGGACATGAAGAAGGAAGTTATATAAATAAGAAGTATAGAAAAGGGATTGCAACCCACGCATTTGATTACTTCGTAATATTTACTTAATATATGAACAAAACAGTTTAGATCCAAATTAAAGGCAAAATGATCCTCTATATAATTAAGCATCAGGAAATTAATATATATGGGTTTGAAGTTACCAACTCTGTAATTATTGCCATAAACTATATTCAAAACTATTGAAAAGACCTTATGCCACTTTAAAAACCTTTTCCATCCACTGGAAAATTATTTCATGAAATCTTCATTTATTTCAATTTATTAATATCAAAAATAATATATTCATAAAGGAGTTAACATACCATCGCAGTCATTTAAATTTCAGTGTGAATTAGCAGTTTTGGAGTAAAGTTTGCTAGGGTTTCAGGGAAGAGAAGGTATGGCTGCTGAAACTGGAAAGAAAACAGTGGGGAAGGGTAAGTGACATTCAGGAACAGCAAATGCAAACTCGGGCATCTCATCATTCACTTGGAACAAGTTTCAAAGACTGTCTGAGGAAGGAGACTAAAAAACACATCTTTTTTGCTGCTCAGTGATACACATTTCCTGAGTTACAAATTAAGATAATGAATTGTACAGTATGAAGAGAGTAAAGATAATGCAATCAATGATGATCCTTTGCTACTGAAAAATGTTGGAAAATGGTACAAAAGAAAAGTCACGTTATTGTTGTTATCATCATAAATTTGGCTTAAAAATCACAGAAACCTCTTTTTTTTTTTTAAGAAATTCAACCATAGGAAGCAAGATGAAAATTAAGCAATAGACACAGGTGACGTCAACCATCAAGCACACTCAGGAAAACTATACTGCAGAATACTTGAAGAATCAACTGTGTTCAATACATCAAACTAATGAGGATGGCAGAAGTAGAGAATAATCAGGAAAACATGATTATCTTGTAATGATAGGGTATTTAAATACTCCGAAGGTGCCTGATATATTTTCAAATAACCATACACTGAAGGATGACATCACTGCTCATAACTGCAGTGAGCCAAAAGTCACGTGTCATCACTTAAGAAATTCAAATCCGTTTATCCCAAGAGGTGCAAGTGAAGACGTTGAAAGGAAGCGAGGATGATCGGACAAAGTGAGAATGAAAGGATTGTCAGGTCCTGGAGTTAAACACCTCATTCTTGAGACGAAAATGTAGTGTGGCGATAAATGAAATACTGCATTTTTTTAAAGCAAACTTGTTAAAATCAAGCTTGAGAAAGGCTAGAGAAATCATTATTTCAGTTATCAGTGCTTTGAAACTAATCTCCTAAAATCTCAGTTTCCTAAAACTGTGTTAGCATGATAATATCTCTTGATTTTTATGTGTCTGGAATTCATAAACAGCGAGTGTGTCCCAGGGTCTCCCGGGAAGTCGCAGAGGACAGGTGTGATGTAGAAGAGGAAGCCTGCCAAGCATCCCTTTCTTCATGCATCTACCATGCCTGTCAGATGAGCTCTTCAGACCGGGATCGTTTGAGCTTCCTGACAACGTGGTGACTCATGCCAGCGTTGTTAGTCTGCACGTCAAAATCCCAGAAAACAGTTAAATCGGTCACGCTCTTAAGACCAGTTCATTGTTCTAATTCAATTCATTATGAAAGTCTTTTTTTTAAGCTTTTTATTTATGTAAAATGAGCAAATTTCAAGCATAGTGATACTTACAATCCCACTTTCTCTCGCGCATGTTCCCTGCTCCCTGCTCCTTCCTTTCTTATTTGTTCTCTTCGTTTTTACAATGACATGCATTTGGCTTATTTTATGATCACAAACAACCCTCCACTGAGTAAAGAATTCAACAAATAGTAAAAACAAGAACAACAAGCAAACAAGAATGCTGGACAAGGGCAGTAAACAATGAAATAGCAAAATGTCAATTTTGCTCATTTACATGACATGTTTCGTATTCTGTTGTTTGCCAGAATTAGAAGATCAACACTAGATACACAAGAAGCCGTGAAAAAAAAAAAGTTCACGTTAGTCCTGTTAGGTGTTTACCAGATTTGGAAAAAATCATGTGCCATGGCTTGTCCATCATTATTGTTGCATGGAATATGACTCAGCTTCACTCGTATCATTTCCCACTTCACACCAGTTGTTACCATTTTACATGCACTTTATTGAATTTAAATGTGGGCTTTCTTATCCTTAACGGATGAAGAATAGTCAAGAGCGAATTCTTTCAGATTGCCTCCCTTCCACATACACTCTGTCATGGCCGGGCCGATCTCTTTTCCCTGTGTTCTCACTGGGGCCAAGCTGGTCCCTCCCCCGGCCTACACTTTGGATACCATCCCTTCCTGGCTGCTCTGAGAATGTTCTCTTACTTATGTTGGCTTCTTTTACCTTATACCTCCCTCCTCTGGTGCCCCTTCCTTTGAAAAACAAATCCACATTCCTTAGCCAAGAAAAAATAATCCTTCTCTAGTTTGTTCTCCTCTCATTTAAACTACTTCCCTTCCCTGTTTCCTCTCAAGTCTAAACTGCTTATCAAAATAGTTTACACTGGATGAATTCACTTGATGATCTTGTTCTCTTTCCAGGACTCGTTAGGGTCTGCTTCCGGCCTCCTACATCCTGCGCGTTGTTCCTTCCGATGGCCCGGCCCTTTAGGAAGACTGGCCGGGGCCTGAGCATCGCACAGCCATTTAGTAAATGGTCTTCTCATAGCAGGTTTCTGAGGTCACTGTTTACTGTGAATAAAAATTTTTCTGATGGGTTTCAGGAGCTCATCATTAAAAATATGCAGTCGCAGGACTGCAGTAAAATGTCAGTAGCTGGGAGGGTCAAAAGAGAGGTATTTTCACTTGTGTTTCAAGCCTACATGGTTTTCAGAGGGCGCCTTCTACTGATGATTCATCTTCTGCTGTTTCTCTTGATTAAATGCTGATTACCTTGATTTCACATGTCAAGATCAGCCCCAGAGCCATGAAGAGAAAGGAAGATGATAATGGCATATTTGCTCATTGGCAGCTACCTGAGTCCGCTTGGGCTTCCTTCACAGAATATCCTTGACTGGCAGCTTGAAACGACAGAAGTGTGTTATAGTCCCAAAAGATACAAAGTCCTAGGGCAGGAATCTAATTTATTTCTGTTCTAGTGAGAGCTCTCCTGCTGGCCTGCACTGGCTTGCCTTAGTGAGTACCTTGCTGAGAAAAAAAAGAGAATTTTCTTCCTCTTCTTAGAAAGATACTTAATCCCATTATGAGAAGCCTATCTCTTATGATCTAGCCTGGCCCTAATTCCCTGTCAGACACCCTACAGATTGGGAGTGAAGAACTCAAAATGTAGATCAGAGGGAAAACCAAACATTCAGGCAATAATTGATATTCTATGCTTGATTTGGAAGTTCCTGCAACTGATAGCTCCTTTTAACTCCTGCTTTGTTTCCTCAAAAGCAACCACCAGTGAGAGTGACAGGTATCTTAAGTGTCAGTTGCTTTCTCAAAAATGTGTTTAGCTTTGGTTGCCGTATTTGGTGGTTTTAAACTCCACAAGAATAGTGTTATAGCCTGTGCTTTTCCCTGATGCTGCCCAATCAAGGCTTTATGGCAAGGCAGTAAAAATGTGGCGGCACGAGTTGTGCCCACTCAGTGGATATTTTACGAACAAATTTGTGTCATCAGGAACATTTTGCAAAGCATACACTCTGATACAAGTCTGCATTCATCTATAGTAAAATCAGAGATTAGAAGGCATTTATTGAGGAAGCCCCAACCCGGTTCTACACTGACAAGCCTCATAGAATAACTGTGATTTTTTGAAAAAGAAAACTGCTTGATTTATGGCAATCAGCCTTAGTTCAATTCTTCTTAAATTTGGTAGCAAACAAATTTACCAGCTTGTTCAGCATTTGCTATCATTTACTCTCTGGATATAATATGAGCTGTTTAATTGAATAAATGAATAATAATATAATTTAGTCCTTGTATTGGTATTTAGTTCAATTCTATCCCTTATTCAGGGTTTTAGTCTTTTTTTATGCAGGGGTCATAGGAATGACTGAGATAGTAAAACGTAGGACAAGCTGTGGATGGTTACGTATGTTAGGATTCTCAAGTACTGATAGTTACGTGTGCTTGATGCAGGAGTGAAGCCATTGGCTGGGATGCCTGTATCCCATTGCATTCCGTGCAAGTACCAACTCTGCTTCTAACTTCTTCCTACTGATGTGCAACCTGGGACTTCACAAGGGATCACACAAGCCCTTAGGTCCCTCTCACCCACCTGGGAGACTCAGATGCTGACTACCGGGCTACAGGCTTCAGCCCAGTCCAGCCTCAGCTGTTGTGCACATCTGGGAAATGAATCGGCAGATGGAAAATTCCTCGTTCTCTCTCTCCCTTCCTCCTTGCCTTTCAAATAAATAAAAAGAAATGCAAAAATTTTAAATGCTAAACAAATCCCTTAGCTGTGTGAAAAGAGCAGTTTAACATGCAATGGTATCTATAGATATAAGCCTGAAATACGTCTTTAATTTTAAAATAAGTTAACTAAGACTTAAAAAGCTGGAAGTGAGAATTGATATTTGCTGCCTAGGATTATAGGCCTCGAGTACCGTAGAGAACAATGCACAAAAAGTCCAGCAAAGTCATTTCTCTGCCTTTCTGCTTTAGGAAAAGGAGTAACACGATGGGCTTCAGCATGAGATGAAGAATGGCAGTGACAAATGAGTAATTCTGTTTCATAACTGTGCAATATTAAAATGTAACTAGGCAATCCATTCTCAATCAGAATGCAATTGACGAAGCACATAATTTTAGGCAAATTATTTAACCACATAGAACCTCTGTTACCTCATCAGAGACGAGGCAGGTATAGGAAAAGATGGCCTGTTAAACTTGTACCACATCTCTGATTCTGTTATGCATGAGGAAGCAAAGGGGCTCCTTTTTTATTACCTTTAATTTAATACCTGGTTTGTTCTCCCTTTTAATTCCAAGAGAAGGAAGAATAAACATCAAGCTCAGTCCTTTCCCAATCCAATTTCCCAGGGAGCCTCTGGGGAGACACTTTATTTTGAATGTTCTATGAATGAACCCCAAGGGTGGTTGGATTAAAATGAGCTTCACAATGGTGCTCTCGGGATTTGGCTCTGAAGAAAGCACAGAATTTAGAAGTTTTAGCATGTTTTCTATCATTAGATCACTATTCTTCTGAGTTGAAAATACAGCTTTTAATTGTGTTGCCAAAATACCCAAGAAACAAAGACTGTGTAGAGAGGTTCCAGGAGACTTTTAAGAAAAGGCCCATCCTGGGCTTTAGTCCAGAAATTCTCATTTCCTGATTTGTGCGGTAAGCGCGATTAAGAGAGGGCGCACTTACACGGAACCCAACACCGTCACATTCCAGAAGCAGGAACGGGACCCCATTTCCTCTTCAGGTTGCACAGTTCAGAGAGTGTACCTCACAATCTCTTCTAATGGTGTTCAGATATTGTAAGTTATTTCTGTTGGCATCATACAGCACAGATTAGAAGGCCTGTGATTAAAAAAAGATTAGAGTAAATCTGCCTTCTTTTCACCTTCTGCCCCAAACAATTAACACCAAAGCAATTTCAGATATATTTCCAAAAAAGGATTGTGTCCAGGCCTGTTTCATTTAAAAAGAGTAGCTGTTTAAGCTATTTCCTATGCTTGACTTAAACATAGAGATGTTATGATGCATTGATTCAATAGCAGAATCATGAATATTGGTTTTTGATTTCTGTTGTGATGGTTTGGATATAATCTACTAAGTTGCATCGCTGACAAGAACTTATCTGAGTGACATTTTTTAAAAACGTCTGGAATTTTGGCGATTAGAAAGCAGTTTATAAATGCACATTTTATAATGGATAACAACCATCAAATGTATTAATGAAAACAAAAATCTTTCCTTAATTATTTGTAATGTGCCTCATAATAGTGGACTTTCAGTGCTTTGGGACTTCCAAAATATTGGACTTTTGAGATAGATAAAAAACATGCAGAAACTTTTAAAAAGTGTATTTTTTTAACTTGAAGCAAATATTTTGTCATCTTCCTGCAGAAGAAGCCAACACTGTTGTTCACAAGGCTGGGAGATCATGTTGTCAAGAGCCCAGACTTTTCATGCCATGTGAATAATGTATAATTAATATATCATTAACATATTATTAAATATGTCATTTAATAGCTGCCAATCTATATGATAGAAACATATATAACCTATGTTATAATCAGTATTATCTTCCAAGATTATAGAAGATTCAAATAAATTTAAGTAAATTCATGCCTAGTACACAAATTTTCACCAAAAATGTGATTACAACAAATCAAATATGCTAATTCCAAAATTTTATTTCTTCAGAAGCGAAATGTGTGTGAAGACCTTATATGAACCCCATGTTGTCCTAAGCATATGCAACGTAAATAATTCATCAAATATCTATCAAATCTAAGCTGAAGAAGCAGTAACAAAAAGCTTGCAGCGTAATTAATGAATTAAAAATAATAAATAAATTTAAAAAAAAAAGCTTGCAGCACAATTTGAGCGATGAAACCATGGTTTACCCATGGATATACATAATAAATAATGGACTGCTTCCTACCACTGATAATTTTACTGAGATAAATAAATATACAAGGACATAGGTGTGGGAAAAAGAACAAACAATAACATTAGCTATATGTTAGTATCAAACTGATGACAAAAGTCCATTCACTTTCCAAGCCATCAGATGTTACACCTGCTTTCTGGTTCTGGTTAAGAACAACAGAAACTGATCTCTACGTGTGATTCAAGGACACCAGGAATGCAGGGATGTGCTTTCATGGTTTGTTTTTTCTTT
Source organism: Ochotona princeps (assembly GCF_030435755.1). NCBI lineage: Eukaryota > Metazoa > Chordata > Mammalia > Lagomorpha > Ochotonidae > Ochotona > Ochotona princeps. The sequence continues at coordinate 3,792,180 of NC_080863.1, read as the reverse complement.
TGCATGTCAATTTCCTGCATTCCAGGGTGTTTTATACCTCAGTTTCTACTCTGAGGTATTCTTCAGTGCTCTGAGATATTTTATGTAGAAATAGAGATGTCCAGAACTCACACCAGAATTACTGTATCAGAATATTGTTGGATTGGATAAAAACCAGTCTGTCTGTCCATCCCAGTCACACTTGTAAAAAAGCTGTAACTTGAGATCATTTTAAAGCTTTTGCATCTTAGTGTGAATTAAGTGAAAGCACATTTGGAGCAAAGGCTGAGAAAAGTCCAGCAATACCACTGTGGAATGATCCAGCTACAATTTCCAGAAATTGTCACATGTACTAGATTTAGTAGAAACCTGTGGAAAAAGCAAAACTGCATAGCATGGAACTTCAGAAGATAAACAATTCTAAACTCTTTTTTATTTGTAATAAGGCACTGAAAAAATAGTGAAGATCTGTAGAATTTTGAAAGATTGTCAAAATTCACAAACTGGAGTAACAATATAAAACCAAATTAAAAATTACAAAGACCCGTTATCTGTAATGAGCAGTAATGAATACAGGGAGACATAATTTTGTGCAGAGCTCATGAACATTTACAAAGCACCATTCACATATTTCATATCCTGTAAGTGTCAGAATGGCAGTTTTGTTTTGCAGAATTAGGTGAACATGGACAGTGGTTAGCCTGCTGGTACAGATGAATAAACTCAAAGAGGTCAGCTAGCTTTGTCAAGGCCTCATCATCAAGACCCAGGAGTGGGTGCTCAACTCCATTTTCCTAGAGTTGAATGTTTTCTTGCTACTTGGCAACGCTCCCTGGAAAATAAGCACAATTTGTTCCATTAAGACACAATGTCTGCCAATAGAAAAAGCAGTAATCTTAGGTCTTTTGTCAAACAGTAGAGGGTTCTGTTGATAATTGGTTTTAGTAAGTTTCCAGCATTCTTAAGGGGCACAGAAAACATAGTTTCAGGGTTCCTGAAACTCTTTGTTACTGCAGGAGGCCAGGCTGTCTCAGAGAAGTAAGATCAGGATAAACATTGATGGTTGATTCTCATTTTTCAGTTCTAGCTTTTATCTTTGTTTTATTCCATCAATATAGCTAAATATGAATTGTGCTGATAGTTATAAAGAACGAATATTTGGTTGCATTGATTTTCTCTGATGCTTTTTCTCTTTTCTGTTTTCTTTTTTCCTTTCTATTCTTTTATTATGCCACCCTCCTTCCTGTTATTGAATTTACTGGCCTCATTTAACTTTCATCTTTTTTAGTTTGTGTTGTTTTAACTATTTTTATGATTTTCCATGTTGCATCTTTTGTAGACCTAGGGATTCCCTCTCCATTTTCCCTCTCACCTTTGTCCCCATAGGATCGCAGTGCTTTAGTCCTTTAGTAACAGTTACAAGATCAACATTCTACTATTTAAGTTCATTTGGGCATTGTAGGTATAGACAAAGATAGAAAAATTAGTTTCATACTGATAAAATGTATTTGGCTGTTCCACCAGGAGTCCTTTGTTTCTTTGGGAATAGATATACATACTGCACTCTGTCTTCACTTGCGGCTATGCTAGTCTCCATGACACAGTTCAGCTATCAGAGTACATAGATATGCTTGTTCTTCTACTTACCTATTTATTTTATATTTTCTATTAATGTTGCCTTGTATCAAAGAGAACATATGAGATTTGTTCTTTGGGAATGGACTTATAACCGACCGTAATAATTTCCAGTTGGGAATGTTTTATTTGTAAATGGTAGAATTTCAGTCTTTCAATAGCTATGTAGTATTCCATGCAGTAGATACACCTCAGTTAGTTTATCCTTGTTGACAGGCATTTGGGTTATTATCATGTCTGTGCTGTTGTGGATTGTGTTGCAGCAACTGTAAGGTTGCAGGACACTGTCGCATATTCAGACTTCACTTTCTTTGGATATGCTCCCAGGAATAGGATGCCTGGGTCGTGTGGAGATCAATTTTCATTTCTATGCTCACTCTGCAAACCAACTTCCACAGTTGCTTCAGGAGTCTACACTCCAGCCACAGTGGGGTAGGGTATGTTTCTCCCTACATCTACACCACTGAATGTTTTTAGTAGATGTCTGAATGTAGGTCATATCACTGAGTGAGATGGAACCTAACATTTCCCTAATAATCAGTCAGATTGAGCACTTTTTAATTCACCTCTTACTCATTTGAATATGTTCTTTAGAAAAATTCTTCACAGGGTTGTTTGTTTTGCTGTTGTTGAGTTTCTGAAGTTCTTTATAAATCCGGGATATTAGTTCCATCTCTGTTGTGCAGTGTGCGAAGATTTTCTCCCATTTGCTGGCCTCTTTGCTTGGTTGTCGTTTCCTTTGCTGTACAGAAGCTTCTTAGTTTGATGTAGTCCCATTTGTTTTTGATGTTGATTTGACTTTGACTGCCTGGGCTTTGGCGACTTTTCTAAGAAGTATTTACCAATGCCTGTATCTTGCAGATTACTTTCTACATTTTCTTGTAATAGCTTGAAGATTTCTGGTTGCACATTTATATAGTTGTTCCAGTTAAAGTTGATTATAGTGAAGGTCTTATTTCCTTTGCAAGTCCATATTCAGTCATCCAAAAAGTGTTTGTTGAAGAGACCAAATGTTTTCCCTGTGTTAGTTTCAGTTCTGTTGTTGAAGATTAGTTGGCTGTACATGTGTGGGCTCATTTCTGGAATTTATATTTTATTCCATTGATCTTCTATTTCTGTATCAATACCAGACTGTTTTGATTACCACTGCCCTGTAACACGTATTGTGATGTGGAATTGAGATTCCTCCAGCTTTATTTTTGTTATTCAAAGTAGATTTGGCTAACTGTTGTCTCTGTTTCCAGATAAATTTTTGTATCGTTTCCAGCTCTGAAAATAATGTTGTTGTGATTTTGAATGGGATCGTATTATCTCTGCATATTACTTTTGGTAATGTGTTAATGTTGCTGATGTTGAATCTACTATTCCAGGAGCATGGTGAATTTATCCATCGTTTAATCTCTTCTTCTATTTGTTTTTGCTTGATGTTTTATAATTTTCATTACTGAGCACTTCTACACTTTTGGTTAGGTTTATTCCAAGGTATTTATGGTTCTTTTCTGTTATTTTGAAAGGGACTAGTCTGACAAATTCCTTTCAACCATGGAGTTGTTTGTGTATACTAGTGCCATAATTTATGTGCACTAATTTTGTGCCCTGCTGCCTTGCCTAACACTCTTATAAAGAGTTCCAATAATCTCTTTAAGGAGTTTTTGGTTCTCTTATGTGTAAAACCATGTCATTTGCAAACAGGAATAATTTTGATTATTTATTTACAATTTTAATTTCTTTAATTTCTTTTTCTTGACCAATAGCTCTAGTGAGGATCTCCAATACTGTGTTGAATAGCACTGTGGAAAGCAGACTTGCTTCTCTAGTTCTAGATCTTAGTGAAGAAGCTTCACATTCACAGTGACTCTTCTGACAGCTCCAATCTGCTACTGAGTCCTTTCTTCAAGTTGTTCCAACTTTTAAATTATGTATTTGTTTATTTATTTATTTATTTATTTGAAAAATAGAGAGTTGATTAGAGCTGGAGAAGGAAAGATTTTTTCCATCGGCTGATTCACTGACTAACGTTCACGGCAAGTTAGGAGACTCAGATTGAGTTCCGGGTTCATAGCTTCAGTCTTGCCTAATGTATGTAATTTTTAAGTCTAGAATTTTTATTCGATTCTTTTTAAATAGTGCTGCAACCAGCACAATATGAACCGGAGTTTGAAGAGGGGTGACATATCATGAGAAAAGACATGAAAGATGCAATACAAGAAGAGAAATCACTCCTGGAAATAACTTAATGCCTTTCCCAGAGACTTTTACTCATTTGGGAAACCCTGTTTCATATCAGTTTAATTCAGCTGTGTTTTTTGTTTGTTTGCATGCTTGCTTGCTTACTTATTAATTGCTGTCCCAGCCAAGAGGTCCTTAGGCGGATCATCACACACCAAGAGGAGTTCGTGTGTGCTGTTACCAAAAGAACGTGTGCTGCCTGAACCTCTGCCCTTGCGACCAAAGGCCTTTCCGGTAGTGCCACTCACCTCTTACAACAGCACCTCCCTCGGTTGGCTTGGGCTTTTAGCCGACTGCTGCCTTGCACCCGGAACACTTGAGCAGGGCTTTGTCCTCCAAACACTTCATTTCAGCCTGCAGCAAACACTGTGCGTTTCTCCACTGAGAATTCGTCTTTATTAACTCATTGCCTTCCTAATTTACGTGCACTTCAAATTGTATTTTTCCTTTATTCCCTTGAACTTAATTATAATGGCTGAATCCCAGTCATGGATAAATTGGAACTCACACAGTTAATTACTATTTATTGCTTCTATAGCTGTGAGAAAAATGTTACTATTTTTGCATGTCTTACAATTGTTGTTTGAAAACTAAATATTTTAGATTATACATTACATCTTACATTCTCACTTCCTGTTCCTATTTAGCTAAAAGATTAAGTATTAGGGCAGAGGCTTTGCACAAACACCTCTGGTACACAGAGTCAGCACACCCTGTTGATCCATGGGATGCCAGCCAGGGAACCCGGAGACTGGAGGACTGTTCGCCAATCTCCGGGCATTCTTATTACTTCTGGCTGTTTTCGCTCCTGTGTGTTCGCAGCTGCCCTCTCCTCAGCCAGTGATTGTGCAGAGCTAATCTCAACCCTTTCCTGGCTCACCCCTCTACAGAGTTGGAGAGGATTTCCTGCCTGATCCTGCTACTTTTGATGAGCAGAACTGAGCGCTTTGGACTCGTCCTGGAAGCCAGTGGGTTTTGCACCCATCCACAAGTTTTGAAACCAGGGATGTTGTCATCCAAGCAGCTATGGGAGTGGGAGCAATCCTCAGTAGAAGTCCAGACACTTACCCTTTTCAAAGGTCCCACTAGTTTTTAGGAATTAACACTTTTCAAATTGCTGTCTACTTTTGGCCAATTCCAAGTAACTTGTAAACAATTGATCTTGACAAGCTTATCACTTTTGTACTCTGTGTGTGTGTGGTGTGTGTGTCAATCATTGATCCATTCGCACAATTATCTCTCTATATATGACAGTCTAAGAAAGATAAAACAATAGACACAGGATAAAAAGGCAGTGGTGTTCAGGTATGTGGGGTGGGGGAGACTTGCAGACCACAAAGGAGGTAAGAGGGAACTTGGCATGCTGATGGAAATGTTCTCTAGCTTCCTTTTGGCTTTGGTTATGTGACTATGTGCATTTGTCAAATCTCTTAAAAAGAAGAGTGTATTAAACCCAAAGCAACCAAAAGGGGAAAAAAATAAAGAATAGAACACAAATGAAAAATGTTGAAAGGAGAAAATGGGCCAGGTTAAGCAGCCGCGTGATTCTGCAGCGTCTCATGGGAAGGCCGGTTCAAAGCTCAGCAAAAGCTCAGCTGCTCCCCTTGCTAGTCGCGTCCCCAGTAATTCGCCAGGGAAAGCAAGGGAAGGTGGACGATGTACTTGGGCCCCTGTCACCATAAGGGAGACCCAGCTGGAGTCCCAGGCTCCTGTCTTTGGCCTTGTCCATCTCTGGTTTTGTAGAGATTTGGGGAATGAAGCAGCAGGTGGAAGATCCTTTCTTTCTCTCACTCCTGGCCCCCCTCCCTCTGCAATTCTGCATCTTAAGTAAATAAATAAATCTTTAAAAACTGAAAAGAAATAGAAAATAGTCATTCAGTCAAAACTACTACTTTGAAAAAAAAAAACAAATACACTTGGTAAACACTGAGACAAACTGGCAAAGAAACAAATAAAAATTCATTTATGAATAACACCCAGATCCTGATGACAGTAAGAATAAAAAAAAATACTCAAGGAAAAAAGAAAATGTAATTATATCCTCGGGAAGTAAGTCACACAACATAAGCTCTAAAATGAAAACTATATGGTGTGGATATAAACAGAACAACTAGAAAATGGATCAAAGAGAACATGAAAAACCAACCTAACTTGACTTGTCGGCATCATTATAGATGGAACCAGAGAGCAGGGAGTAAAACAGGTCGTTCTTTCAAAAATTGATGTGAAGAAAAAGAATCTTCTGGACAAAACATATTTTGGATTTCCCACCTTACTCCTTTTACAAAGGAAATTTGATGATAATAATACTGTAACTTAATTTTAAAAACAGGAGACCAAATAAAAATGTCTAGAATACAGGGAATGTGAGCACGTCAGAACTAATGATTGTGTGAAAAAAAGAAAAATATTTTGGGAGAAATATTAGGGAAAAAAACTGCAAGGAAAAATTCGACAAGATGCTATTATCTAGGATATCTCACAAATTCAAAAATCATTTCGATTTTAAATTAGAACAAATAGATAAAATATGCTAAATGAAAAGGAAAACATGGATTAGAAAATATATGAAGATATTTTTAATTTGTTTTTATGGATTTCATTACACATGTCTATAACATGCATTGTATTTTTTTGTTACTTGTCTGTGTTGTATTATCAAATTAGACCGATTAACCTGTCTATCTGACTATTTTGAAATGTGCTTTACATTGTTGTTAATTATAGTCGTGCAGCTTTGCAGGTGATCACCAACCCTTGTTTAACTTGTTAGATGTGTCTGTTAACTAACATCTCCCCTTCTCCCCACCATCTGGAAATCCCTTTCAGTTTCAGTGGGATCAACCTCTATGGTGTCCGTATAGGAATGACAGCATGTAGCATTTGTCCTCTTCCTTCTGTTTTTTCATTCTATCCTCTTGGTTCATGGAATAAAAAATAGGGTTTCAATCATTATATGGCTCGATAATTTTCCATCGTGTAAATATCACATTTTCTGTAAGCACTGATAACTGATTGATACTTATATTAATTCTGTTGATTAGGGCCGTAGCCGATACGGTCATGCAGAAGTCTCTGCAAATGAAGATGTTTTAAATGTCTTAATCACTTCATAGCTTATACATTTTGAAAGTTGTCAAGCTGTATGAAAAGCCCATATCAGCTATTGCAGCCATTTGGGAAGAGAGCCAGCAGACACAAGATCTCTCTCTCTCTCTCTCTCTCTCTCTCTTTGCCTGAAAATAAATAAATCTTTTAAGACAAAAAAATGCATACATTAAAAAAAAAATCTCTGTGAAAGCAAACGTTGACCATGAGAAAACAGGACTCCATTTGCTTTAGGTGTCAGTTTGTTCAGGAAGGATTTGAAGGGCACAACAGAAATGAGTATAGCCCAGTGATGATACTCTTGGTTGATGAGACGCTCATACATAGATCCATATAGAAGTATTAGCAAAATGTTTAGTATAACATTATTTTGACCATGAAAGCTACAAATATTATATGTGATCACTTGTAGGAGAAACGAATAGTCATGTTAAAAATATGCTGTAATACAGAAGCAGTGACCATGTTTACACACAGAAAAATATTTAATAGCCTACAAAAATATATACCCACCTCAGAAAAAATATCACACACATCAAATGACATATATGGTGAGGGAGGTGTGAGCAGGAAATGGATTTGAGGATTAAGGATAGAAGAAAGGGAACATGAAAATGAAGCAATGACGGAGACTTACACAGTTCAAAGGAATAATGTGACATGAAGAGAATGATGGAGATTCTGTACTTGAGACTCCTAACCCGCCCTACAGTTTACACAAACACATGTACACAAAGGTATTTTGAAAGACAGAAAAACAGACAAAACCTGGGTATGAGATCTGGTAAATGTTTTGATGTGTTTGTACAGTGGAATATTGTGAATGTATTAAGAGTAATCATAGGAAATATATTGTTATGGTAAAAGAGCAAATGTGTGAATAGCCTGGTGGCATATGCCTAACCCAATTCTGGGAGATCACAGAAGAAAATGATAGCAGTGATTGTTTCTAGGAAAATTAACCAAATGTTAGCTGCCAGCAGTTAGATAGGCAGCTTGCATCTTACTGGATATTCTTTTAGGTTCTATATGCCATTTGCATAACCAGTTCATATAAATAAATAAAAGGCACTATGAAAGAAAACTTAGACCAGTCATCTAATTGTGTAAGATCAAAAGTAAGCTTATTGGGCCTGGCACGGTAGCTTAGTGGCTGAAGTCTTTGCTTTGCATCCCATATGGGTGCCAGTTCTAGTCTCTACAGCCCTTCTTCCCATCCAGCTCCCTGCTTGTGGCCTGGGAAAACAGTCAAGGATGGCCCAAAGCCTTGTAACCCTGCACCTGTGTGGGAGACCAGGAAGAGGCTCAGGCTCCTGGCTTCAGATCAGCACAGCTCTTACTGTTGTGCCACTTGGGGAGTGAATCAGTGGACAGAACATCTTCCTCTCTGTCTCTCCTCCTCTGTCTCTCCCCCTCTCTGTATATTTGACTTTCCAATAAAAATAAATAAATCTGTTTTTAAAAATAAACTTATCAAAATATAAACTGATGAGAAAAACAAAATTGTGACATTTTTGTTAATAAGAGAAATGAGAATAAAGGAAGCAGAACTGCTGTGACATTGGTGGATATAAAACAGAAAATGCCCATAATTTTTCAAATTCTTTGTGTTAGCAAGCATAGGAATTTGGACATCTGGAACTCTGTTTAAGTAATATTTAGGATATTGCAATGCTTAGAATAAAAACTAAGCCTTGATGTCACTTAGAATTCAAAATAATCAGTAGGCTGGTCGTAGTCCATTTAGAATATAACTGGCAATTTCCATTCTTAATAAACAGTGATTTCTGGCTCCCAGTGAGCACCAGCAGTTCCCGGAAGCATGCGGGATGCACTGAGGTTCAGGTGTGCTCAGAGGCTCATCAGCAGGAGAGCCTACTCTAGTATCTCTCTCTCTCTGGAGCATTTTCTTTCAGAGAGTCCCTTCCATCTCAAAAGTCCTTCACCTAAATTGTCCCTGATACGTTATTACCTGTCTCTCTGTGTTACACTCTCAGACTTCCATCAGCTTGCACTCAAAAAGCTCTGAACAGCTAAATTGGGGACAATTTCTTTCCTATTTTTTCTATACAACTCAGTTAACAGGTAGTGATAGGGTCCATTTCTGTCTTGCAACATTATCACAAAAACTTCATGCAAGTGTGGTTGGATTGCCTGGATTCAGAAGCGGGACATCAGCTCGTCTTCATCATTCTCCAGGTCCTGTCAAGGACCACGACATTCCCCACAGCACTCTCAGAAGTAGATAGAAATAGGAGAAAAGAAGAAAGATGAGGAGCAAGTCTCAAGCACATTTATGTTCCCCGGATTTTGTTATTCGATCATGTCTCTCTCCCCACTCCTCCTCCCTGTCTTTCTCCTTTCTCTCTGCCTTTCAAAGAATTAAATAAATCTTTTATGTATAATTATGTATGTATGTATATATGGTGTTATGTAAACATGTATATATAGTTATGTGTATATGTGTCCATGTGCGCATATAAACATGTACATATAATCATGTGTGTATATGTGTGTGGATGTGTGTTTATATATACCTTCTCTGTCCCCTAGTTCAGGTAATGACAGCATCATCCTACGAGCCTGTAACACTCTTTTCCTGTTCACTATGCAAGTACAGATGCTGGTCATGTGTCTGCCCTTTCTACTCCTACCACGAGCCTGATTTCAACATCTGTTATCCAGGAAAACATGATGATCTCATAGCTTTGTTTCTCAAACTCTATTGTCTCCTCCATTTTATAACTTTCTGCACACAACTGTCACACCTAGCTTCTTAAAACTTAGATTTTGTTACATCAGTTTCTCCCTTGAAAGGTAATGTTGATTCCACACAGCACCATTTCCTTATGAAATTAAGTTTGGCTTCTGCCAAAAGGTTTTCAAACAGGAAAATAAGGGGAAAAGGGTGTAGGAAAGAATAAAGATATTTCAAAACTCACTGAAGTATCTGACTTCAGAATTGGCTTTGCATCCTATTTGTTTACATTTAATGGACTTATTTAAGAAATAAGCTTATTTTTACTTGTTACAAAATCAGTATTATTTGTGCATGCTTGATTTTTCACCATCTGTTGTCAAAAATAATAACGTGTTAGGGGAGGGGCTGTACATGTGAAAAAGAGAAAGAAATGGAGAGAAAATAAAGCAAAACCAGTTGGACATGACATTAGAACTGGTCAACCATGAGGAAAGCATCATTCTGTTTTCCCTGACAACGTATGTACCATTTCTTGCTGCTGAGGACAAACTGGAAGATTGTATTCTCCATTCTCAACTCCAGTTTTAATCACCGACATATTCGAATCCCTGCCAATTTGCTCATAATTTCTGTCTCAAGAAACAATGTTAGTTCTAAGTAAAACTTCATTTTTAACCATATTTTTTTCTTTCTTTTTCTTTCTCTCTCTTTCTTTCTCCTTTTCTCTTTATTTTTTTGCATATTTCCCATCAGTATATGTGTTGCTATAGTTTATTTGTAATTGATTTTCAGATTTATTGCTTGGTCAGTCATGTACGTATTTGTCTGCCTGTCCAGTTCTGAGTTTAAATTTCCTCATTGTTAAATAAAAACACAGAGGGCAGTCAGTTGACTACATTTGTAAGGGTCTTTCTCCCAGTAAATTCTCTTTCATATTTTACTTGTTCAGTCTTCTAAGAGGGACATAGTTTAAGTGTATCATTCACCCACCACCTTTCTGTATCACTAGGGAAGAAATAAAAATATTGTTCACAATAAGGTGAAATAAGATCTGTTTGTCATGCTTGTTCTTTTCCATAGGATTTTAATTTCTTAATTGAGCCTAAAAACTGAAAGAAGCTCCTTAAAACTAGACCTCCAAAAAGACTAACTCATGCCTAAGATTACTTGCATTCCTTCAAGAAAATTGTTGGAATAATTGATTTTTTGCCAGTAAATTGCTTTTGGTTTTGTGTGCAGTTACACAATTTTGCTGAAGTACTTGTTTGGCATTTTGTATGTATACTGCAGGAATGATGTACAGCCCAAATTCTTCATAGTTGGCTACAGTCTTCCCAATGGTAATCAGAATCTGTTTGTTTTGTAAATTGTCAGATAAATAATGTAGACGCGGTTGTGCTTCCTCTGCCTTTTCTTTCCCGTGGAGAATCTGCAAAGAACAGAATGCAAATGCAGCCGAGAAGCTGCCTTCCAGGAGGTGGGCACTGGGAAGTTCTGGGACCCACGGGGTCTGAGAGGTTCACTGATACAAGGCTCCGGGCTGCAATTCTGCCCAGAAAGTACCTAGAGAATGGTTGGATTTCTCTTGTATGTCAGTTTCCCTCACAAATCAAACACTGGCTCATACAACATGTCCAGAGTTGAATACATTAGAAAAAAGAATAATTCTTATTACGTATTTAGTTAATTCATTCAGTAAAAATGTGTTAAGTGTTTATGATATGCCAGGCTCTATGATTCATTATTCTGTGCCCACAGGAAACACATATTTTGTAAAAAAAAAAAAAAAAGTTACAGATTTCAAGCATGATAGTCTTAATAAAAACATATTAATGTGTGGTTATTGGAAAATTTTACATATGTTATTTTTTGCATGAAAAAGATATGTTTAAATAAAATAGGGCAGGAATATATATATATATATTTTTGTTATAGGTGACACTTAGAGTCTCAAGGGACTCACTCAGAATGACCTCAACAGATACATTGATAATGTCATTTCTTCTAAATCACGTCCTTCGTGTTTTCACATAGTTTGTGTGCTACTCCACAAAAGCTGCCATTTGAAAATCAAATAGATGCTTCCAGGCATCTGCAGGAGCAGTATGGTAGAACTGAGTGTTGTCTTGTAGAAAATATTTTTATTTCCTTCTGTGACATTCAACCAGTATCAAGTTTTTAGGACTCAGGCCTGTAACTTGTGTTGACAACAGAGTTAATCTTCCTACACAAACATTCAGTGGAAAATTACCAATGCAGAGTAGGAAAAAGTTAACGTCATTTCAAAAATGACTTTTGCTCAAACAGTATTGCCATTGTCTAAATGCCAAGATCTTGTTAGGAACTGTAAAAATGATCATGATATCAAACCCTGTAATTTCTTAAACTTCTGCTTTCTAAAATGTTCTGCATGTACTTCTACCCAATAAATGTTCACTCTGGAAGGAAAGAGAGCGTTTTCATAAAAGTGTTGCTTAGTGAATTCACATTTTTCCTATAATAATTGATCCTAACTTTCAGTATAAACTCATAACTAATATTTTGTATTAGTTATAATATAAAATTTTTTATTTTTTATAAGTAGACTAGGCTCAAACTCAGGAGTGGAAATCAGTTTTTTTTTTCAGCCAGTCAAAACTCAATTTAAATAAAATAAAACAGCTTTAAAGAGTCCACTCTACTTTTAAACTTAGGCAAAAATTCTGAGTAGACATACTCTAACTAAACTCTGAGAACCATACTCACTTCATTCTCCCCAAGGAAATACCAGTCAAACCAGAAGAGGAGGCATGCTTCCCGCCATTACGATGAGTACCATCAAAGGGACAAATCATGCTACAGGATACTTCAGGCAAAAAAGAAACTGGGATGCTGAAATGCCATTGCTGGGAATGGAAAATGGTGCAGTCATTCTTCAAAACAGTTCAGCAGCTCCTCCACATGTTAAATAGCGAGTTGCTAATTGAGCCAGCAATTTACCCTCCTAGGTATATACCTGAGCACACAACGAACGCATAGCCACTCAAAACCTGTACAGGACGTCCCCATAGGAACACTGTTCAAAACAGCCGGGAGAAGCAATAACACAGATATCTATCACTTGTTTTATATGTATAAATATATCCATATATATATAAATATATCATATATATGGTGTATATCCCACTATATAAATATATATAATATCCCACTATATATATCCATTTATAAATACACGGAGAAGAACTCACATTATTCAGCAATAACAGGGATTAAATAACAGGGATTAAAATATGGATACATGCTACAATATGGACAGCCTTGTAAAATTATGCTACGTGAAAAAGCGCCAGTCAAATACGAGAGTTGCATTTCCAGTCAAGGCTTCTCTGTGCTCATGCCAGCTCCCTGCTGGTGTGTCGGGAAATCCACTGAAACTGGCCCAAATAACTGGGTGTCAGGAACCTAAGAGAGAAGTCGGAGGGTCAGATCTAGTTCCTGGCCATTGCAGCACCGTGGCAATCATTGCAAGGATAGAGAGAGGAGATTCAATGGATCGAAGCTCATTGTCTCTCAACCTCTCTCTGTCTCTTTTTCTGCCATTTAAACAATCTTTATTACTGATGATCAATATTCTTATTCAGTTGAACTTATTTTCTGGAAAGATACATATAATTTAAACATTTTCTAACTTGAGTGAATAAATTCTTTAAAGATTTATTTTTTTTTTATGGAAAGACAGATTTACAGAGAGAAGAGACAGAAAGAAGTCTTCCACCTGCTGATTCACTCCCCAGAAGGCCGCAATGGCCAGAGCTGAACTGATCCGAAGCTAGGAGCCAGGAGTTTCTTGAGGATCTCCCACACGGGTGCTGGGTCCCCAGGCTTTAGGACATCGTCCACTGCTTTTTCAGGCTGTAAACCAGGAGCTGGGTGGGAAGTGGAGCAGTGGGGACATGAACTAGCACCCATATGGGATCCTATACTTGCAAGGGGAGGATTAGCCAAATGTGTCAGGCCCACAAATAAAATTTTTAATATACATGTTAGAGTGGCAGATGTAAACTTTTATAAGTGTGACTTAGAAAACATTTTAAATATTTGATTTAATACACAGATTATGTTTCATAAAGAAGAATGTTCTGGCATTTAGTCTCATCTAAATTTTACCATGAGCAGAAAATTAATTGCGTCTCTTCAAAGTTTGTGCCATTTATTCCTTCAAGTGTGCTTTCTGCCTCTGCACCTTCTCTTTACAAGTTTGGATTTCGAGTATATGACACTGCTTGTTGTTAGCCTCCAACTCGGATTCTTTTAACCGTTTTTTTCCTTTTTTTTTTTTTTCATTTTGAGTAGTAAATTTTTTTTTTGCCTTCAACTTCTTATTTTTCTAGAACACACTGAAAATATTGTACATAGTTGCAAGTATTTATTCCAAAAGACTGTTCCATTACATGGAAGTAATACAGGTTGTTTGGGGTTTGCGTGTCTGTTTTTTTGTGGTTGCTGTTGTTGAAGCAGGACTCAGTCTAGAGCTAATCATTTCCTTCCTATCAGGCAGTACTTTATTTTAATTATTTCTCCAGTCTGGCCAGTGGAACTAACCCCAAGGCACTGTGCGCTTGAATCCTTGTAAGTGCTTGTCTCCTGGGCCCTGGGAAGTTTCTCAACAAGCAGAGCAACACTCGAGGACTGTGTTCCAACCTCCAGGATTTTCAGCCTGTGCAGCTCTGGCCTCCAGATGAAGCACTCAGGCCTGCCCGGGCTCACAGATCCTTGGCCCCAGCTCCTCAATAAGGAGCCCACCTGGCTTCTTCGGCACTCCCCTACCCTGTGCTACAACTTGGCGGACTGGAAATAGGAAATAGAATTCCCCTGCCTGATGTGCTATCAGGATTCATGATCACATTTAGCAAATTTAGCAAATAAGAGTTCCACTGTGCCTTATTTTGCTTTTAATCAAACAGAGGAGCGTTTGTGGTGTTTGTCATTGTACAGAAGACATTTTCGCCCCAATTTTAAAATCATAGCTAAAGGAATAAAGAAAAAAAGTGAAAAAAAGAGAGGGATAAAAAGTTTCCTCTTCTTACGTTGCTTTGATGATGTGAAATAACTGATGCTGTTACCAGTTGCCGCAGGCGCAGTGCCCTAAGACCACATCAACGTGTTATTGATGGATAGGTAGGTAAGAAGTCTGACACGGGTCTCAGGGGGCTCAAATGAAAATCACCGTGGGGATGCATTCCTCTCTGTGAGTTCAAAAAAGGATAGAGTCATTTCCTGAACTTTCCAGCTACTAAAGGTCATCCACATTGCTCGGCCCAGGACCCCCTAGCTCCATCTTCTAAGCCTTCAACTTTGCATCTCCCTGGTCATTTTCCTGTTGTCACATTCTCCACTACTTATACCAGAAACGTTCTCTTCTTTCAAGAACTCGTGTGATTGCACTGTGTCTGAAATTAAACAAACAAAAAAAGCCCCAGGACACGCTCCCCATCGCAGATCCCCTGACTTGCATCTGCCAACTCCTCGCCATGAGAGGTGACACATTCACACCGTCTCAGAAGTAGCTGTGAGTGCCTTACGGAGACGTGCCTACCTACTGCAGCTGACGTCTGGGAGCTTACGTTTTGCTTCTTCTGTTAATTTTTAAGACAGGAGGATGAAATTCACAAAATCCTTTTAAAAGCAAACTATCAAATATAAAGTTTTAAGAAAAGAAATTTGAGTTCCAGCAATTTTTTTTGATGAAAAAAATAATTATACAAGACTTCTCCTTACCACCCACTATGGGATCTAACTCTTGGCTCAAGGTACTAGTTCTTTCTCAGCTGCAAGATTAAAATAACAATAATAGTAAAGTCTAGCACGAAGTCTAATAATAATAATAAAGTCTAGCATAGATGACCTCTCTCAGGGTGGTTCCATGTGCCTTTTGATGTTTGTCTTAAGGATCTTCCCTAAACTTTTTTTATGCTGATTGGTGTAATTTCTTAAACCAGTTTCATAAGTAATATAATAATAAACACTGGCAGACAAATGCTTCATTTAACACACTGATATTTAATGTGTGTGTATGTGTGTGCCAGCATGATTGGGTCACAGAGCATCTGGGTAATCAGAGAAATATTATTCTGAGTAATATGTGGCTTATTTAGGGATAAGAAAACAGTCATTCAATTATTTCTGTGGATTTTTGACTAAGGAAGATTGTCCTTCTTCAGGTCAGTTGACCTGATACAATCTGTTAAACACCAGAGTCAAACCAAAAAAACTAAACCCATGCTAAGTAAAACAATACTACAGCAGAATGCCATGGGGCTTTGTCTAGACTGTTTGCCCTTCTTGGTCCTCCAACAAACTGGTTGCCCTCACACCACGGCGACACCTTTGAGTAACTCGTATGTTTAACATAAAAATGGGATCATATTTTTTTCAGAAAATTGATAAATAATTTTATTTTCACTCTTAGAATTTCCCAGAAACATGCTGTAACACATGGTTTAAATCAAGTACTCTGAAATCTGATTTCCGGATTCAGAGCCAGATACTGTGTTTTACTAGCCATTTGATCTTGGAAAAATTAATTAACCTTTATAAACCTCTCTTAAGTTTCTAACCTGTAAGACAGAAATAATAAATATCACCTTCCTCATAGATATGCGTGTGCTGATGGAACAAGATGATGCATGTAAAAGACTAAAAGAAGTAAATTCTCCTCCTGTTGTGGTTCAAATGGCTGTCCGTGCCTTCCTGGGTCACTGAGATGTCTTCCTGACTGACTTCCCTTTGACAGTCTGGCCCACCTGTGGTGTCTCCTCCAGCCTTCCTGGACCAGAGTGATGCTGTTGGAAAGGAAATCAAAATAAAAGTCATCGCTTTCAAAAATCTTTCCAAATGAAAGCCAAGGTTCTTTCAATGGCACTCAATCCCCAGATAGCCCAGCCCCTTGTTACTTGTTTGCTACCAGCCTTGGTGAACCTTGCCCTGGAACCCTTCGCTCCAGTCGTGCTGGCCACCTCATTTTAACCCATAACAAGAGCTATCCACTTGGGACTTCACACTGAGTGTTCCCATTTGGGAATCATTGTCTCTGTTATATATATTTCCTAAATATTTACCTTCTATCTGAGATCTCCCAAAGCCACCCAAATTCAAGTTATAACCTTCACACTCCTGACCTCCAATCCCCCCATCACACTTACGATTTGTAAAGATTCTAAAGAAATGTTTGTTTTATCATCTATGAGTAGCTCACCTGCCCCTACTCCCCTTAGAAGGCAAGTAATGGTTTGGTTTTAAGCTGTTATTTATACATTTGGCACTCAATAAGTATTTTGCTTAATAAAAGATTAATGGACAGCAGTAACATACCACTTGCCCATAAGAGGCCTGAGCGTGCCCTAAAACAGCTCTGATGTCACAGTGTTTGTTCTTTATTTCCCTGCTCCATAATTTTCCCCTGTTCTAGTCAGTGCTTGACGTGACTGTGTGCAAGGACTGCAAGGATTAACCTGAAACCTGAACTCAGCTCCTCCTCACCCACCTCAGTGGGTTCAGTCTCTCCACAGATCTGCTCAGAAGCAGAGAATTACAGCCCAGCTCCTGGTGGAAGTATTTATTACATTGGATTGAAATCAGAATCGCTGTGACTTCCACCCTCAGGTTCTGTTTTGGTTTCTGAGGGAAACTGCATCACTCCTTCCGCTAGTCTGTCTAAAATCTCCTCAGGTATTTGCATAGAAAAAGTATTTCTCCTTCTTATTCCTCAGACTTCACTTCTTTTTGCAAAATAGCCTCTGATTCTCATAATGCATAAATGTTTTCACCTCTTCGTACATAAAGGCTTTTTTTCCAGAGCAATTTAGATCACTGAAAAAGGACACAATTACACAGTTGAATGAGGTGGAGTTGAACTAACATGCAACATTAGAAAACCAAAGTCTGCAGAAGTTGAAGGTTATGAAAAAGTGGTTACATTGCAATCAGGTTCTGAGAAACTCTCTATCTCTGCCCACACAGTGGTCTTTCCATTAAACTGTGTTTTTTTCTCACTTGATTATTTTCATGAAAGTTATTCCATTATTATCAGTGTAGCTGTTGGATTACAATGAAGACTGCTACTTCTCCTAAATCATCCTCTGTAAGGCCAAGATAATTCATCCAAAGAAGCAACACTGCCCTTCCCTTATTTTGAGGCATTGCTGAAATTCTTTCCATAATCTGGGAGCTCAACTGATTAGAATTTTTGAGATTCATCATCCAAATCAAAGTCATGAGTGAAAATGTAATATTTTTCTCCCAAAAATATGTAAGAAAAGAAAGTCAATTTCTGAGTTAAATATGTTTTAAATTCCAACATTTTTAATATTAACACAACCAAAAAGTGTGTATATTTTCAGGTAAAAAATACAGAAGTCATTGAGATGCTATCTTTACATTAACATAAAATCTAAGACTAGAACACTAAGGAAGAGAAGCCTATGGAATCCAGGCACCAAAACAAGGTATATGGTAAACAAATGAATAAATACATAGAAACATATCTAACTAAAGTGCTTACCAAGAGCTTGTGCACTCAGGATCTTAACATATCTGAGCAAGAATGAAGACATTTCTCAAATCCAAGAGGGCCACCAGAGAAAGGTTCTGTGGGAACTTTGGGATGGCAGGAAACGTGTGCCTGTTGAGGGAAAGCTGTTCCTTTTTGTTTTTCAATCTGAATGTTTATGTCACATGCTCCATGGGAAACACTTGTGGACAATCCAAATTCATGCTCATATTTAATCCCCATAACAACTCAAGGGTACAGGTCCCAGTATGTTCATTCTCATTCCGCAGATGAGAACTCAGTACAGCTTAGCAACTTGGCCATGGACATGGAACATCTTCATTGCTATCCTTAATAATGGTTTTTAACCACCACACTTTGCAGTCATTTGGTAAACTACTAAGACTCCTCTACCTTCCCAGTCATTTACCCAGGGAAACACACAGAACCTCTAGTCTTCCCAGCCATCCCTCAGGGACCAGAATTTTAGGATGCTCACTAGCAGTGTGACATGGAGGAACACCAGTAACATCTTTGTGTGTCACTTTCTTTCTTGGTGATTGAATTATTCCATGGGATGGAAACCTAGCCTGGCAGTTCAGAGTACATACATTGCTTGTGTGTTGTGTGTGGGATTCAGAAAACACACGGTAATGGGTAGTGGGCTGATGACAAGTTAGGAACAATACAAAATCATTGTTATTAACATTATACCAGGAACAATAGGTGACAGTATAAGTGTCTAAGATTGAATTACATAAAAACAAAGGCTCTCAGCTTGAAGTTCCTAAGGAATTTGCATTGGGCCCTCTGTTGATTTGTCTCCATTCCTTTAAATGGTTTCTTGTCCTTTCTCTAAATTCTTCAATAGCAAGGTGATCTTTAAGCTGCTCAGATAACAGCTATCCATTTCTCTGTGGTCTGGGGTATTTCATCATCCTTATCTTTCAGCTCTTAATCTTCTGCTTAGCAATAACCTATTGCTCAATTTCCATTGTAGCTATGATTTTATTTATTATAATTTCTATTTCAGTAATTGCATTTTGTCTCTTTTTGTTATCACTTGTCCCTTTGTTCCATTATTTCTTTTAATGATCTTAAAGTTATTTTCCATGTATCCATCGCAGTCTGCTTCAGGTTATTTACTGATTCAAAGATTGGAATAATAGCTGTATTTGTTATGTTTGTGGGTTCATGGGAAAGAAGTATTTACATTTCTGTTTTAACTGCGGCCCTTTTATTGGATGGGCTTGTTCTTTGCTGATATGACTTGCAGTGAGCACGGCTCTAGAGGGAAACTTGGCGTTAGCTCTTCTTCGCATCCTGAGTGTGTCATAAGGAACAACTTGTATTTCAGTATTCCAAATCAAAATATAATCTGGGTTCAAGCATTTGGCTGCTAGGAGACTTCTCGGGGTGCTAAAACATGGGAGATTCTTTGTCCAGATCTGGGTCATTGCACAGATGTTCACTACACATTTCTGTGATACAGACTTTATTGAGGGAGGTTTTTTCCGTAAGGAGGTTGGAACTCTACCTGGAACAGTCTACACACAGATATTGAAATCCAAGTCTCATCGCTCTTGCCGGAGGTCGCAATGTCTCCACCAGGACTTCAAAACTGGCTGCTACCCCTCATTCACTGACGTTCCATTCCTCTTAAACAATTTTGCTGTAATGCCTGGACATTGTCTATCTCTCCTATGTTCTCAGTGTCACATTCTTTCCTGAATGTCTCCAGCATTGATGTCGAGAATGTAGTCTTTTGATCCACCACTGCTGCTGCCTAGGATTGCATTGGCAGGAAGTTGGAGTCAGATGCCAGAGCACTCCAATATAAGATGTGACCCTCTTAAGCATTAGGCCAAACATTAACTTTGCTCACTGTTTCACACTGAGCCAAGAATATAACAAGTACCCAATAAATATGTGATGAAAGACTTAGTTAATACCTTCTATTAATTTAGCAGGAGTGAGCAGTAGGCTACTATCAGCTGAAAAGATTTTTTTTACAAGGACTTTAAGTTTTGGGTGCAGATGACTGAACATATACAATGCAATAAGTTACATACAGTTAGTAAATATTGCATGGACAATCCAGATATGCTAACAACTCTGTGTATAATATCAGCAAGAGTACTTGAGAAAGATTGTAGGAAGTGAAATTAATAGATCATTTTCATATGAAAATTGACATCTGTGCATATGAAAGATCTTCAGATGGTCCATAAAAATGTGCATTATAAATATGCTAAGCATAGCTTTCAAATGTTTCTACACTAAAATAAGCATTTTACTTCATTTTTTCTACCAACTTGTTGAACTGCCCTCAAATATATGTGCATGTACATTTATGATATTCATATATTACCCAAGATTCTATTGCTGTAACAAAATACTTGACATGAGTTACTTATAAAAGCAAAACTGAGTTCAGTTTTTGAGAAAGTTCAAAAGGCACAATGTCGACTTTGGTGAAGTCACCCTGGCGGACAGCGGAACACTTGCAGAATAAAATAATTACAGGGTAGATGCCGGCCTTGCAGCACAGCAGGCATTCCGTATGGATCCCATTCCGTTCTCCGCTGTTTCACTTCCCACCCAGCTCCGTACTAATGGCCTGGGGAAAGCAGCAGTATGTCCCAAGTATTTGGGCCCCACCACCCATGTGGGAGACCTGGATAAAGTTCCTGACTCCTGGCCAGCCTTGGCTGTTGTGACCTTCTGCAAAGGGAGCCAGCAGATGAAAGATTCCGTCTCTCTCTCTCTCTCTGTCTCTCTGTGTCTCTCTCTCTCTCTCTTTCTCTCTCTCTCTCCCACACACACACACACAGAAGCATGCACACACACACATTGTGTCTGCCTCTCTATCTGTGGCACTAACTTTCAGATAACAAATGGTGAACCAGGAAGCAGAGCTAGGGGGCACAAAGTCAGGTTTTTATGGGAACTGTCTTGTGCGACCTATCTTGTGAGGGACCTCCCAATGTCCTATGAGGTTGCCTACAGATCCACCTCTTCAAGGCTCTACAACCTCTCAAATACACCACCCGGAGAATGAAATCTTACTGCGCATGCCCCTGGGAGATCCCAAGCTCATATCCTAAGTACAACCTGTATATCTTATGTAGCACATCGAGTCCGTGTGTCATAGATGAGGATATGATTCTAATACTCAAAAATAACACTGCAATTGGTGAACCTTGTGTTTAGCTATGACATTGGCCATGCCTCTTTGCCAGAGGTCCATCGCATCAGCTGTGCTGGTTCTAAAGGATTCGTTGACTTTTTAATGTACTTTTTATGATGTCCTATATTCAATATTAAAATTCTTCTTGCTCGTTGTCCAAATTCAAGCTTTGGATATTGATCATCAGAATTTTTATAGCTTCATTACTTCATCATTCCAAGCTGGAAGCCACATGCTTCAAGTCTTTGGAATAAGATTGGGAAATACATTAGTGAAAATAAATCAGCTGCTCTACAAGTGCAAGTCTTAAAAGATAGAATTTATGGAGCTTCATGTTACAACAGTATCCTCTCGTTAAATAGCTTTTGTGTCGATGAATTCATTAGGATATGGCTTCTTCCCCTCACTCCTACGTTGTAACAGTGTAATACATCTGCTAGACTATCCTAGCTTTATCAGAAGGATTTCTGAGAAAAGCAACTTCTCGTTCTCCCAGCGAAAATTTGATAGAAGTAATGAATTTTCTATTACTTTGTGTGTCACTCTTTGCTAGCAGCTTTGGTGTTATCTTATGGTCATCATGAGATTGCTTTGAAGGAGAGTGTTCACATGTCTAACCCTTCAGTGTTCCCCCAGTGCTCAATATAAGGGTTACAAAACTTTATAGGAGACAAATAAATATTGGTTGTTGAATACATTTTAGAAATAGTAGCTCTCCCCCCAAAATATCCCAATCTATGACATAGCATTAAGTTTAATAAAAATAATATTGCGTCACAAAATAGCTTTTTAAAATACACGTCTGGGTGAAAGTAAGAACTCTTTCCTAATTCAGAGCTAACTTTATGTGAATTCAAATCTGTCCTTTGTCTTTTTCTATTCTCTAGCCTTTAAACACACCAACTAATCAGTTAGCCAGAGCTCTCATGGCCATTATACCGACTTGAAACAAGCACGTTCAATTGCCAACCTAGCAACACAAAGTAAAATGAAGTGAAAGGCTGTGAGTTTAAGGGCTTCACCCTCCTTTGTGCTGGGAAGTTTGCCAGCTTGCACATCACAGTAGTCTCCGAGCCTTTTGTTCAAATTCACAACATTGAATGTAAAGAATGGCTTTACATTGTGATTTTTTCTTATCAGAGAAATCCAAATGCATCAGGAAAAATGCTCATCCAGGCTTGGGACAGAAAGGAATTTATTTTACATGCGCCCTAGTTCTGTGTTACTCAGCATCAGGGAAAATGCATTGGTATTACAGCTGTGAATTAACATCCTCCTCACCCCTATGAATCATGAAGCCAAAACATAGCAACCGACTTAACAACCATTTTAAATATTAGACAGTGATCCTGGGGAACCCTGAAGATCACTGTCTCACATACTTTAACAGAGTCAAACATGCAAGACATAGTCTAGATTCACGTTGTTCTGTCAGGTGATCATTAGCACACTTTTCTATGTAAACATCTGGCCATGGGTTTTGCAGCTTCTCTCTGAGTATAAGAAAGACAGATATATTCAAGGAAGCCAGCATGATGGAGTGGGGAGGGCACTGGGCAAACTTGCAAAGAGAGTATGTCCTCAATGTTACAAGATCAGGTGTTAGCAATTGTAGCAATTTGCGGAATGAGCCAGCAGATGGAAGATCTCTCTCAGTCTCTCTGGAACTCTGTCTTTAAAATAAGTAGAAATAGAAATTTTAAAAAAGTTAAGTCCTGAAGTCAAGGAGATTGTGATTTTGAACTACATGAAAAAAATGTATTGCAGATGAACCAAATAACCAGTTTTCAGTTGTGTTCAGGTTTCCAACTATGTTGCAATTTCTGTTACTTTCTTCTTGTTCTTGTGATTGGTTTGATGGCAACCAGATCCCTACTTTGACCTTTTTAAAGAACTGAAAGATAAGACAGACTACCAGAGGCTTGTGGCAAAATTCATGAAGACCAGGCTGCCCTTTATCTGGACGGTGGCAAAAAAAAAAAAATTGCAGATCTGCAGGAAACAACATACAGGGGATTAAAGAGAACAGAATGGAGAGCTTGGAGGGGGATGCGTGCGAATGGCCAGAAGGTCAAGAGTTGTGTCATTGTGCCCCAGCCAGGAGTGGAGAAACCAGCATTAGTGAGTAAGAGAAAGAAGCACCATAGACTTTATTAAGAAGAAATGACCAGACTTTGCAGGAAAGTTACTTCAGTAAATAAAAACTGCATTGAAGAAGTTTCTAGGATAAAAAAAAAAATCAAATGGATGTGGCAATTTTGCAAGGCATTCAGCAACCAAGTGTAGAGGGGAGAAAAGTGTTTCTAATAATGGAGAAAAGATCAAGATGTTCGAGGTCCTTAGAGAGGATTACGGGAAAATGAAGGCAGCAGGACCACAGAGGGTAACTTGTTGAACGCCATCCTCCGGGTCGCATTACTCTTCATCTCTAAAAAAAAAATACTATCGTTTCATTCAGGGAAGAAAAATTTGCCAAATCTGCGATTTAATTATTTTAGAACGGTTCCTTGAATTGAAAGCACACATGATAGGCAAACACCCAAATGATTTCAAAACTCAATAGTCACTGTTATAGTTTTTCAGTTTTTTTTCTACCAAAGATAAACTCAAAGAAAACCAGAGTGTAAAACTGCACAGAACATACAACTCCCGATAATACAATGCATTGGATAGAATTATTACGAATATTTGATATTATCGATGAGAGTCTTATTATGTACACAGAGATATCTGAAAGTTAATGTTTCTTTTTTATTAGGACCATTTTGCAAAATAAAATAGATTAAGGGAACTATATATAAGATTACTTTTCCATGTGTGTAAGAGTAATTTAGTCTAATGCTGCTTTTTAGGCCAAATGCAGGCAGATATTGACTTTCACAATGTAACGAGTGAAAGTTTGAAGAGGGGGCCCTGCGTGGTAGTGTAGTGGCTAAAGTCCTCACCTGGCATGCGCCAAGATCCCACAGGGGTGCCGTTAGTTACCCAGCTGCCCCACTTGCCATCCAGCTCCCTGCTTGTGGACTGGGAAAGCATTCAAAGACCCTTCACCTGCGTGGGAGACCCGGAAGAAGCTCCTGGCTCCTGACTTTGGATCAGCATAGCTCTGGCTGTTGTGGTCACTTGGGGAGTGAATCAGCATATGAAAGATCTTTCTCTCTGTTAATCTGACTTTTCAAACACATAAAATCTTTTCTTTTAAAAAAAGGTGGAAGAGGAAGTCACTGTAGCCATTCATGCACACTGTTAGTCCCTGCTCTATCCCGCCGCACACAGCACTGCCTGACACATGGCTAGAACTCAAGAAACGTTTGCTATTGAGAATCAACGAACAATTAAAGCCCCGCAGAAAGATAATTAGTAGCTGAATTCTGTAATCATAGGAGTGAATCTTGCCAGAAAAATCCTGAAGTGTGAGTTAAATTGCCTGGTTTAGGGTGACCTATCCTGAGTACTGAACCTCAATCCTGATAATAGTAAGTAATGACCTGTGAATATAAATCAGCATTTTCATAACCAATGGTTTGGTTGCTGTGTTTCTGTGTGTGTCCTTCTGTAGTCCTCTCAGGGTCGTGTCCTCAGTTGACCTTCTCTGGGTTACGTAAAGTCTCTTTAGAGAAGATTACAGATGTGACTACTGAAAACATACTTGATGATGTTTCTAGAATACATTAAGTTGTCTCTCATCATGACATTTTTCTCAGAATGTCTAGTAAATCCTCTTTGAATCTTAAGATATGTAATGGCTCATAATTATGTATGAAAAGCAATTCAAAATTAGGACCATCCCACTTCATTCCCTTCTTATCTCTTGCCGAAGTGACTTCTGTAGCCTCCTGAATTGCAGCTCCATCTCTTCTTTAACCCTTCCACAGCACACTCTAATCCATTTTAACACCTTTTTTCACATGGCCACCGAATACATTTTGTAAAAGTCTTCCCCAAATGAAGGATAAAAATGCATATGTTAATGCTATACTCTGTTTCTAGAAGTTTTAAAGCAGAATACTGGTGTTAAGACATGCCTGGAAATTTAGTATGATTCAAGTATAAAGAAGTATTTCACTAAGTATCAAAATTGGAAAAGCAAAACACCTGGAAATTAGAGACGGAACAATGCAGAGTAGCGTCTGAAATCTTATCCGCACCATTGAGCGCTAAGAAGGCCTGCAGATTTCTAAGGGAAAAATAAACCCCAAAGCTCATAGCAGCCTAACGGATGTGTACGTACATAAAACTAACAGCATGAGGAGGTCCCCATGACTGTGGAACACGTGAGAATGCCCGTGAAACATCCTTGGTGATTAGATCCATCAACACGGAGCTGAATGTTACTCCTTGTTATGTCCATCTTCAATCCAGACTTCTTTTTCTCATTTTAGGTTCTAAAATTCTAAACGAAATATTTGAATTGGCTCAGGTAGGCCAGGTGTCTATTTTGAACCAATTATGACAGCAGGCCTAACTGTTCCCTGATATCGTCCCTGCTTCAGCACGTGACCGAACCTACCAGCTGAGTCACGCAAGCCATTACAGAGCCACGGTGATGGTGGTCCAACGTTCCTGGTGCTGAGGTTGAGAAAGTATGCACTAAGCTCACAATGTAATTAAGAATCTGGGTCTTTAATTTTGAAGTTCTCTTCTGAGCACTAGTGTGTTGTTCCCTCTCCTTGAAATATTTTCAGCTTTGCAATTGAAAGGGAAATGACACAGTCAGCAAGTCAGACAGAGGAAATGATGCAGGCTGAATACCAGCGGCAGATCACTTAGGCACAATAGCCACCACAACGCCTGGGCACGTCTGATATTTGTCACTTGCAGCCTGATTGATAAGAGAGGGTTGACTTCCCTGTAGGAGATACTATAACTTATTTCCTTCCCCTCTTTTTAAAAGACCTGGAATTTGCAAGCTTCATCATAATGCATTCTCATAAGGCTGGAAAGAATACTTGGATCATTAGTTTATTTGACCTCAGATTATAATTCCCCTGAGAGCCTGGAGCAAGGAAACAGAATGTGATGATTTCTTGTTCTCCCACATGGAAGCCAAGCCAATAAATAACACAGAGGGCTTTATAGACCAAATAATGTCTGCTGTCTTGGAGCTGAGGGTACTGGTGGCACAGCTGCCTCTGTTTCATGTAGATGGTCTGACTGTAGCCCAGTTAGCTGTTCCTTGGCATGAGATTAAATCCACTGGAGAGGGAGATTTTTTTTTTTTTTTTTTTCTGTCACAAAAGCTTTGGAAATCTTGACAAGTACTCTTAATAAATACAGGCTACTTTTTTAGGGGAAATGCATAAGTACTTCTTAATATGCATGAAATTTTGCTTGTTTTCATCAACAAAATCATTAAGGTAAGAAGGCACCCTTTTAAAATTGAAAAAAAAGTCGCACTAATTTAGCCACATGGCAATGCGGCTGGAGAAAACAATTTCTATGACTTCATTCACTTACCATGTGTGTTTTTAGTTACAACACAGCTTGCCAGAAACCTGAGTCAGACTTACAGCAGATCCTTGTCCCAGAAGACTCAAGAGCTTAAAAATCAGGGAAGATGCCATATTTTGACATAGCACAGCTGTGTGCGAATAGCAGAGGGGGAAAAGGCAAAATGAGTGTCGCTACTCTGAGCTCCTCTCTCGAGCAAGAACAACAATACGAAAGGGTTAGATCTCCTTGACTAAATGTCCATGAAATAATTCCATTGGCAAAAGTTGATTCGTCTGTTTAATAAATCACTTTGTGAAAAAGGGAGTATTATGGAACTATCCAAAATGGTACTTAATCAGGCACTTAATCAGGTACTCTAACAGCTTCTTATGTTCAAAGACTCTATTTTAAAAGTGACTATCTGGGGTCTTTTGTGTATCTAAGCAGATAAATCCAGCTGTTAATAAATTAAAAGATTAAAATGAAGATCAATCTGAAGAATTTAATTGTAGAGTTTAAAAGACAATGAGGTTGAGAGTGATATCACAGGTTGAAAATGTCTATCACTCTAGTACATGGCCGCTCAACTGGCATTCGCGAGCCAAGTATCTCATGAAGTAATTTTCTCAGGAACACAAGTGTTCATTTTGATATAAAAGTAAAGCTTATAGGTTGAGAGAAAATTTTTCAAAACTTGCATAATATAAGTTCCCAGCTTGTTAAACAGACTGAAGAAAGAAGCATTCTTAACCTAGGACCCACACTCTGTGGAGGAAAGGTTTGTATAAGTGAGGGTCCAAAATCCTGAGAGCCTCTTCAAGTCACATGCATGTGTGCAGACCCATACTGGTGAGCTTTACCGTTAATCTGTTCTTCACAGTCATCTCCTTAAAGCTTAGAAAAGGTTAAGTATCCTTGGACAATACAGAACACCAGTTAATGCATTTGCAATTAATCAAGGCATTCATTTTCAATGTTTCCTATTCTCTCACAAACATTGGAACAGGGAGATTCCGTGGAACATATTGAAATAATTAGATACATTTGTCCGGCCACAAAATCACTCCATATAATCATTTGCAACAATACACTGCAGATGAAGTGAAACACTTATTGTGAGTGCAAAAATCCCTCTGTAATCCAAGAGACTATTTTTAAACTTTCCTAAACTTTTGCTATTAAAGATACAAGCATTTGTATCTTTAGTAAAGATAAAGCCTAATTCTAGGCCTCAACTGATGACTAATGCATTAAAATCTTAGTATTTTGTGCAACTGCAATGCCTTGCACAGGATATGAAACATAGTAATGTGTCAATCAGTTATGAAATATGATAACCAAATGTTTCATTGACTAAGTAGTTTCATAAGGTTATTATTACACATAACTGTGCATTGTGTAAGGCCTTTGGGGTTTATAATGTTAAAATTTCTTCTTTCTTATTTTCTCTTGGTAGCCATTGTATGTTTAAAATTTTGATTTCTCAATTTCTAAGCCAACTCCTGCCTTGAAAATTCTACGTCCATTTGTATACAGTGAGGCAAGTTGCTTTGCCTCACTAATATTCGTGGTTCTCCGTGTTGGGTTTTCTGTTTGTTTATTTTGCATCCAGAGTGTGAAAATGTAGGACAGTCTGTTAATTCCATGCTACTATTCATTTATAAAATTATAAAACTTTGTATTTTAAAGTTTGGCTAAGTAAAATGTTTAAAACTTTATTTTGAAGTTTTTTTTTTCCAAAGGCATAGGGACAGAGAGGTGAGAGTACAGGAGAAGTGTCTCGCCTGCTGGTTCACCTTCTCTGATGGCCAGAAAGGCCAAGCGGAGGCCAGGCCAGAGCCAGATGCTCAGACTCCGTCGAGGTGTCCCGTAGGAGTGGCAGGACATCTTCCCGTGCTCTCCCAGCTGCGTTAGCAGAGAATTGGATCAGAACATAGAACAGCAGGGATGCGAATCAGTGCTCATGTGGGAGACCAATGTTGTACGCATTAGAACTCAACAGCATGGACTATCATTTTCTGCCTTCCGGATCATTACAGGAAACTGGATCAGAATCCGAGGCCGATCACAAGCCCAGTCAGCCCTGTATGGGATGCAAGTATCCCACACAGTAGTTTAGCCTGCAGGAATACAAGCTCTGCCCCCAAATCTTAAAACCATCAATCACAAACAAATATATTACTGCACAGTGAGAAGTTTATTAAAGTTAGTTTTTCAAAAAAGTATAATAGATTCCTGTACCAATATAAATTGAAGCTTTTATTTAAAGCAACTTATGAGAGAACCAGTAAAATGATAAAAAAAATTTGTAAGAGTATTTTTAAAGAATTATTTATTTCAACTGAACTTCAGAATCACAAAGAGAAGAACAACAAGAGAGAACAATCTTCCATTTGCTGATTCACCCCTCAAACTTCTACAACAGCAAGAGCTGGGCCCTTCCAAAGCTGGGAGATAAAAGCTTCTTGTGGGCCTCCCACATGGATGCACAGGCCCAAGACCTTGGGCCATCCTGGGCTAAACCACATAAAATTCCTATATCAGTTTCATGCTAGAGAGATGAACCATCCTGTTGTGTCTTTCAAAAGACAGTGAATAAATGAATCGACATTTAGGTTTATATTCATTAGACACAATGTAACATATGTTTATAGGTACAATAACATGAACTGTTTATTAAATGCCTTCAGAGAGAATATGTGTTTTCTAGATTAAAACATAATAACTTTGTACTTTAGAAGCTTTGGGGTATTTAATAAACTTAACTATGAGTGTGGTGAACCAAATGTTAACTTATCATGTCTCATCATCCTAGAATATGACACCGGTAAAGACTGAAATTGAGTAGTAAGTAACCTCTAAAGGTGGCCTTGATAGTAAGCACTGTTTCATTGAAATGGTCACCAAATTCAAAATTGAGACCTAGACATAATTAGTGGAACTTCAATAAAAAAGGAAATGAAAAATTAAATTTAATGCACATCTGTTCATTAATTTGCATACCAACTAAGACAGTGCTACCGGAGAATCTCCAAAAAGCTCATGAAAAATGTTTCTTACACAAAATTTATCAAGGGTGTTCAAAATTGTGCCAAAATAAGCTTACTTTCAATCCCATTTTTCCATGAACTTTTTGCAGCTCCCATTATGTATGCTGCAAGAGAAGCCATAACGATCACTAGATGATATCAAATATATCCACACAAATACAATTCTTAACAAGCAAGATAGCAGATATTCCTTATGCTAGTTTCTGAAAGTAACTTACCTACAAAAGAAAATGAATCCCTGTAATTAAAGAAATCACAAAACTTTTTCATTTCTGATGTTTTATTATACATTTTTAAGATATATATTTATTCTCAAATCATCAAATTGAGAAAAATAAGTCAGTTAGTAATACAGTTAGTAATTCACTTTTGTGTGTCTGCCAAGGTCCATTTTACATGTTATAAATAAGCCATATACGTTTATTTGATTCAAAGCATGATATAATTTGAGTGCACTTGAAATGCACACAGTACTTTCATTATTTCAGTAAGGAAAACGATTTTAGAATTTGACGCCTGGTCTTCAGCCATTCATTATCGAAAAAATAATGCATCATGAATTATTCACTGATTATAAACAAAACATTGTTAAATAATAAAGATGTCCAGACAAACATGTGTGTCCTTTCGTTTAGTGCTAAGCATTTTGGAATAACAGAAAGCAATATAAAGTCATACATCCTTGTGTGAAAGGACCATGCTGCCTGAGAGCAGCACAGCATGAGACAGAAAATTAAAGCCAGCTTCTGGGGGATTAAGGTTCTAATCATTAACATTACATTTTGGACTGAGATGCCAAGTTTCGTAAAAGACACGAGCAACTAAAAATGCAACCTTGATAAGCTAAGGTGTAAAGCAATTTTCCCAAAGAGTAACTTCAGATCAATAACTCAAAATACAACCTGGACCTCCATCACCCCTGTTAGCCCAGATGTTCACTGATTCATAAAGCAAACGCAGAAAAGGACTTTGTAAAGTTCAAGAACAACAGGTACAAGAAAAGACTCAAGAGCCAATGAGAACAGGAATATGTGGAAGCAGAAAGAAACAGGGCTACTGATGGAAAATCGAAGAGAAGGATGGTCCAAAGATCAGCTTTCCAAGGGCAAGTGTGGCACTGAAGATGCTAAACATAACACTTTTGAATGAAAGCCGAGAACGGTTATAATTAGATAATCAAATAGTTCCTTTCTCCTTCACCCATCCTCTCCTGCATTTATCATACCATTTTGACGCTTCGTTCCAGGCACTGTGATAAATAAGAATCTAGAGATATGCTCATTTTTTTTCTTATGTTAACCTTTCTTGTAAACTCTTCAGTAATTCTGGTTCACACGATGTTAAGATACCCTTGAGCAAAACGCAGAAAGCGTGTTACACTTTAACTCTATCAGAGGGAGCTGAGAGGAGAGAGGCTAGGGTATGTTCTGACACTTCGAGGACAAGGAGAGGCTCCGTGAATCAGTTCTTAACAGGGAGACAGTAATGATGGCAGCGTAATGATGTTTGCATTACATCTGAAAGCTCTGTTTGAATTGCTGTGATTCACGTTGATCTTGACTGTCTTCCAGGGACATGAAGACTCAAAACATGAATGCCAAATGTCTAAATCCTGGCAAACTGAAAAACTGACAGTTTGGGAATTACTTGAGGCCTACTATTATCCAAGGTCACAGTTTTTGTTCTAAAATCATTTTTTTCCTATTTCTCACATTGGAAAAAGGAAATGATATATTTAAACAAACTTGATATCTGTTACCTAAAGCCAATATCTGGGCAATATTAATTGTCAGGTTAATTATAAGTATGCAGAACAAACTTGAAGAAACCCGCTATTGATAATAAAATATACACAAATTACAGCATATCCTTTGTAAAACAGGAAAGTTAAAACATTCATTAAAATAGATATTCTGTAAGTAATGTCAAATCAGTAACTTCTACCTCAAAATTAATTTTCTAAGACTCTAGACTTAAATTAGACCAAAACTAAAAGAGCAAAAGTAATGTGAAAATTGTTGGATGCGGATGGTTTCTGTACTGTCATGATAAATTTCAAAAATAGAAAAATACGATTCTTGCTGCTGAGAGGTGACTGATTTGTTTATAGACGTGAGCAAAAATACACCACTGGGTGTGCACATAATCAACTATTTTTTTTAGAATGTGAGCGCAGGCTCTGATACTTTGAGGATCATGTGTCTCAGTTATCCAATGTGGGATTGCCCCTGGGTGCTGTTAGGGACAGAATACCAAGTACCATTTGCAGTGAAAGTTAGCAGACCCAAAACATGGCATATAATATGGTTTATTAAAGGGCGCAGGCCCTCTGGTGTACACTGTTCTATTAAATCGAATGAAAAAAAAAACATTTCAAGTGCTTCCTAGAATAACTGGGAACTCATCAGTAATCAGAAAACCCACTTGTCAAAATATTAGAGAAAATTATAAGCAAATGTTTTTGAGCAGTATGTTTTGAAAAACAAGTCCACATATAATGCTCAAGCCCATCCAGTCTGCATGATTAAATTTATTTGCTTTATGTATTGATTGGCGTTGTTTCATTTCTTTTAAAAAAAAAAGTCACTGTGCTTTATTTAAAAACAAAACAAAACTGCATAAAAACATCCAGCCCTCTGGCCAGCAGTTAACTTCTGTCATTCATTCATAGGTAAGACTTTGGCCCCGTGTGCACTGATGTAAGTGATAAGAATTTTGGCTCTCCGTTCTATGACATCAATAAGCTTCTCAATTCCTTGTCTACCTCCTTGACTCTCCCAATAGATTTTATCCAAAAACAAAGACTGAAGAAGTTTCTGGCGTAAGTGCTGGCTCTTCAAAACAGAAACTGCAGATTCAGGAAACCTGGAAAGATAACATGATATTTCATTTTTAGCAATTGCTGGGAAACATTATCCTTTACCCAACTGCTCTATCCTTCATTTATCTGGCATAACGCATGCTATCCAGCGGTACCTTGAGGAACAAAACATGTTTGTCACTGTCAGACTGACACCTTTCCTAATATCCAAGAAGAATGTGTTTCAAGTGAACTGAATCTTATATACCGGAGATCTCGACACTCACATCCCACTAAATGTCATCGTATGCAGGCAGAAAGAGTCACGGAACTAGAAAGGATACCATTAAGCCAGCAAAAACATTTTTCTCCATTAAGTGTCATTTCACCCACAGTAACTTCTTTAATTTGCCAAGTAGAACAGTATTCTATAAGTGTCGAGGTGGTGCAATAAATATGAGATGCTAAAGCCATCTACATCAGCTGAAGAATTTAGCAAACTTCCTCAGTGGAAGTCCTAGGTAGCATTTCGCTAAACCCACCATTTTATTTAAAATGAGGATGAGGAGTCACCATTTGCTGTGGCAGTTGGATCAGCCACATTCTGTACTACAGGGCCTGGGGTCAAGTTCCATATCTTCTCACGTTGCATCCCTCTGCTAAGGCACTGCTGCAGTCAGCAAGTGATGGCTCAAGCAGCGGACTTACTGCCACCTACGTGGGAGACCTGGCATGAGTTTCTACCTTCCAGTTCTGGCCTAGCTTAGCCCTAGCCATGGTGAATATCACTGACTGGGAGTCCCATCCCTGTCTCTCTCATCAATTAACTCTGATTAATTAATCAGCTAATTACAATGGAAGGATAAATAAAAATACTGAAGCTCAACAGCAATATCCAAATAAAATCACTTGCACTTTAAAACTAAAGTGAGAATACACTTGTGTATAAAAAGCAGACTTTGTTAGAAATTTCAGATATTCCGAACACCTTCTCCAAATTTCAGTGTAAGCAGTATGGATGGCACACAGAGTACACAGAGCCAAGGGTTCCCATAAATCCCAAGGGAGTTAGTGCTTAAATTTCCCCCACATGGGGGATTGTGATGATGGTTCTAGTTTATTCCTTCCAAAGAGACCAACTTGGAGACCAACTGAAATGAATAGCAACCTTGACATTCCATTGCCTTGCTGATAAAATGGAAGATGAATCACAAACTTCTCTGTAGTTTGAGCCTTTTGCTAGAATATTGGCTTAGACCGTCCTCCATAGCCACCCTGCTTCCTGTCATAATGTCACTTTCTCAGGGCAAATGGAGCACCTGTCCCCTTCTCGAACTGTGCGACATTGTGGGATTTGTGCTTGCCCCATGTCATGGAGAGGTTCAGGAAGTTTTAGGAAGGATTGCCATGTTTTCCTGAGTCCTGTCAGCACCAGCAGCTGCCACAACTCTGTGTTGTATAAAGACCAACAGCAACAAAGCAGATGTGCTTAATGAGTCTGAATTAAACCATGCATAAGACACACACTGTAAAACTCAGTGGCTATAGTATTAATTAAGCAGGAACTTTGATGCATGAAGTTTTAATAATCTATGATGTGTAAATTCTAAGGCTTTCTCTAATTTAGCTGGGGCAAAGTGCGTGAGATGAAATAGATCTCTTCCGTGACTAACCCTCTCCATAAAGAAATCAAAAATACCCATCTGTCTTTGCCTTCACAGGGATTAACAGGAATATTCAACATATAAATCGGGGATTAGCGGAGTGTTAATTTTTGCTATTCAGTGTGTGAATTATATATTCAAAGGAGACTGAACTTCAAAACCATGACTCTGCATAATGTGTTTAAAGTACAGTCTTTGAAAAGAGTGGATGAATTGTATTCCGCACTCTTCATCCTAAGAGGGAATTAGCTGAGGGAGGAAGCCCCCATAAAATAAACTCAGGAAGTGTTGTCATGACCACTCTAAGTTCTCTTCCTGTTGAGTTTGTTCCCTTTCTCTGGATCTCAGTTTCCAGGTTTCATATTCACCACTGGCTTCAAGATTTAAATGGGTCAGACATAGACTTGGAGTTCTCTCAGAACATTACTACTTCCTTAATGTAAGTGTAATGTTCTACAGATGTTGTTGCACCACAAAACTTACTCTTTGATGCCTTCTAACAATTTGAAGTTTAAATTATCTTCACTTCTGTCAAAGAAACCTTTATTGTCTGTAAAGACCAAATGCCTTGGGTCCTGCTTTCGCTGGACGATGTGCGCCAGAGTAGCGGAGTTTTGGTCGTCACATTTTGGCTTCAGTCCATTCTTGACACAGGCATCTTCTTTGTGGGGTCTGAATCCGCAGCAATTCGGATCTAAACGATTGTAAATCTGTAAAAGGAAAACAAAATCTCAAGTGCTGAGTAAAAGCAAAAGTTGGGAATGCTAGAAGTTATCAAAGAATTGGTGCTTTCTGACTAGTTCATTTGTCAGCATTGAAGAGAACCAGGCTGGTTTAATTGAAGTCAACTGTCAGAGCGAAGTCCAAGGTTCATATCCTTCTGACTCAGCTCCGGTTAAGAGCAGTTCCAGCTTCTACTAACAACTCCAGAGTCAGGTCATCCAAGTTAGGCTTCTCCACCCTTTATATCCAGAGTTCCCACTGACATCACATACGAACCCGTGGCCAGCAGAATCTCTAACTCCCAGTCACGAAAAAGACGCCATTGTACTCTTACCAACACAGGAGGCTCTGTCCTCTTCTCTCTGTTATTTTGTGTCGAATAAAATCTGAGGGGCAGGCAAGCTAGTAGTTAAGGAAGAGGTTGCATTGCCTGTGCCTGTGTTGGAAGTACATGACTTTGATACCCAGCTCTGTCCCGTCATTCCAATCTCCTGCTAGAGCAACTCCTGGAAAGTGGCAGTTTGCCGACAGGATGAGAAGCTGTACAATACCCATGTGTGGGCTGATGCATGGTCGTCGGAAAGTCAGCTAGATTTTAGCCATGCTTTTCTGTATCCCTTTCTGAGCGTCCGGTCTCCTAGACTCCTCAAGGACACTGAAAACACAGGAGGTGGAGAAATGAATGGAGATTTAATGCCAAGAGAAGAAAGGGCCAGTGTCTGTCTAGCTGGCTTTTCAAACACATATGAATGGCCATAAATCATTCAGCATAGTGGATCAGGAGAAAAATTACAGGATTTCGGAAACAGACGTACATCTAGATTTTAACGTTGCAACTTTCAGTAGTCTGCTCAGTGCAAATAACCTCTACGAGGCTCAGTTTTTTTAATTGATTGATTTATTTATTTTACTTGAAAGGTACAGAGAGAGAATGTTTCTCCTCCAGATGCCTGCAATGGTTGGGAACGGAGTGGGACAAAGCCACGTGCTGGGAACTCAGTCTGAGTTTTCCATGTATATAATGGGTACCCAACCACTTGAGCCATCATCTGCCACTTCCCAGGGCCGGAGCTGAGCCAATCCAAAGCCAAGAGCCAGGAGCTTCCTCCAGGTTTCGCATGCTGGTACAGGGGCCTAAGGATTTGAGCCATCCTCCTCTGCCATCAGCAGGGAGCTGAATCAGAAGTGTAGCAACTGAGACATGAACCAGGACTCATATGGGATGTTAGTGCTGCAGGTAGACGATCAGCGTGCTTGGCCGCTGTGCCAACTCCCCCACCCCCCCACACACTTTTTAAGATTTACTTATTTGGGCTCGGCGGCATGGCCTAGCGGCTAAAGTCCTCGCCTTGAACACCCCGGGATCCCATATGGGCACTGGTTCTAATCCCGGCAGCTCCACTTCCCATCCAGCTTCCTACTTGTGGCCTGGGAAAGCAGTCGAGGACGGCCCAAAGCTTTGGGACCCTGCACCCGCGTGGGAGACCTGGAAGAGTTACTGGTTCCCGGCATCGGATTGGCGCGCATCGGCCCGTTGCGGCTCACTTGGGGAGTGAAACATCGGATGGAAGATCTTCCTCTCTGTCTCTCCTCCTCTCTGTATATCCGCTTTCCAATAATAATAAATCTTTAAAAAAAAAAGATTTACTTATTTTTATTTGAAAGGCAAACTTACGGAGAAAGAACCAGAGAAAGCAAAAGATCAAACTTAACCCTTAAAACCATTTCTTGGGGCCCGGCGCGGTAGCGTAGTGGTTAAGATCCTCGCCTTGCACACGCAGGGATCCCATATGGGCGCCGGTTCTAATCCCAGCAGCTCCGCTTCCCATCCAGCTCCCTGCCTGTGGCCTGGAAAAGCAGTCCCTGCACCCGCGTGGGAGACCCGGAAGAGGCTCCTGGCTTTGGATCGGCTCAGCTCCAGCCGTTGTGGCCGCTTGAGGGGTGAACCATCGGACGGAAGATCTTCCTCTCTGTCTCTCCTCTCTGTACATCTGCCTTTCCAATAAAAATAAATAAATCTTTTTTTTTTTTTTAAGAAAAAAAAATTCTTAAACACCTTGCTGCAACTGAATGTTATTTTTTTTTCCACTGTAGATTTCAGGCTAATGAGAAAGGACTAAGACCTGTACTACATTTACACTTCAAGGAGTTTGTGAAGTGACAGAATTTGGGCATAGCAGTTAAGATACCACAGAGGACACCGTGTCCCATTTCAGACTGGTTGAATTTGATTCCTGGTTCTGGGTTCCCTCTTGGCTTCCACTAGCATGCACATGGGGTGGTAATGGAGATGCTCAATGGATCAGGTACTTGATACTCAGGCGGGAGGCTCACACTGAGTCCCTGGCTCCCAGCTTCTGTGCCCTAGCCATTGTTGGCACCTGGGGAGTGAAACAGCAGATGGGAGCTCTCCAGTCTCTCCAGTTAGATAGATAGACAGATAGCACAGAAATGCATTAAAAAATGTACTTAATGGGGGACCAGAATGATGGTACCAGCAAGCTTATCATCCACCTGTAGTACAGGCATCACAGAGGGGTGCCAGTTCCTGTCCCAGCTGCTCCATTCCTGATGTATCTGCCCACTGTTGACCTGGGAGGCCCCCAGGATGAGCCAAGGTCTTGGACTCCTAAGCCCAGGTGGGGTACTCAGAAGCTCCTGGCTCCCGGCTGTATATGGGTCCAGCTCTAACTGCTGCGACCACTTGGGGAGTGAACCTGTGGACAGAAGTTCTCTCTTTTTGTCTCTCTCCCTGTCTCTGTAATTATGACCTCCAGGTAGATATATATATATATGCATATATATGTGTGTGTATATATATGCTCTTATTTTAGTGGCAGAAGAGTTTTGAAACACATGTTTTTGCACAGTATGTAATTGCTCCTAACTTTCCAATGACCCATCAAATGCATGGATATCAAACATTTTTGCACCAAAAATAAATTCACTTCTTAATTCCTTTCTCCATGAAACTTTGAAGTATCCATCTATTGTCTCTACAACAAAGCCATGAAAATTAAATGTTAATACTAAATACTAAATCCTTTATGCTTTAAGTCCCAAGACTCATTGTTTACATATTGTACATTTCTATTTTATAGTATTTTTAAATTTTTTATTTTTTGTATAATATTTTTCTATTTTTAAATATAAAATATTATAACTTAAAGGTAGACAATATTGGGATCTTTTTCTTGCCTTGCTAACATGAGATTGTTTGCTACCATGTTCTGAAATTAAGTGGTTTGTCGAACCTAGTTTTTAATCTCTCAGAAGTCTGTGATGATTTCACAGCTTCCATGACATACTGTTGTGCCCTACACTCCTAGCAGGTTGTTCTTGAAAGCAGCTATGTAAGTCCACTCAAACGTCTCTTCTAGAAAATGTTACCACTCATTCTATTAAGTTCCATGCATGAACCTATTGTGTGTGTATACAGTCTTGAATGGATGTGTGTATATGTTTGTGTGTGTGTGTGTATGTGCGCATATATACCACACATGTGGAATTAGATTGTAAGGCCAAAATAATCCGAGTTTCCCTTTGTTTTCCTTATCTTCCAGCTACAGTAAATTACGACCTTGTGCTATTGCCCTTGTTTTGCACAGCTTATGTACCTCTTAAATCACGTTCTCTAACCCCTCTAGGAGTTTTGTTTATAGTCTTCCTTTTGAATTCACATCCAGTATACCAAAAATAATTTGGCCACAAACCATAAATCCAGTCCCTGAAGATCAGTGCCATTATATTAAATTGAGCACATTTCTCCTTACTTTTTTAACATTCCTGAACTAGTTTTAAAGCCTGATAAAGCATATCCTAGGTAACACTGAATCCATAATACAGTTCTAGTATACTGTTTAGTGTATACATTAAATGGCCATACCACTCTACCATTGCAAGATTAAATGCTTGAGTACGCATACATGTATCTGTGTTCTCCAACAGCTATCCTACAAAGGATGTTACTTAGAAATCATTTTTGTCAGTTCTACATTTGTGTTAAGCATCATTTTCACAGCATGTTCAAATTCACTCCTCATTCTTTAAAACAAAGAAAACCTGCTGTGAAATTGATCTACAGCTGAAGATTACTGCTAACCACTAACCACTATTTTCCACAAACTCACTCTTTTCTCTTTTAGGAAAATCCATCTTTTCGGTGTTTACCCAACCATAAATGTCTTAAGAAAAAATCCAGGTATTCTAGCCAAAAAAAAAAAAAAGGTGGTGCTTGTGGTAAAATATTTTTAGAGATATTTGCTTTTATTTTTTACTCTATTTTCCTTTGGCAATGCTAGTTTTTCCTTAGAAAAAAACTGTCTCATGAGTGACTCATGCTGTGGTTCCAGTATCGAAGCAAGGGTGCTTTTGTGGAACGTTCCCAGCTCCCCAGGGCGCACTAGAAATCTGGAGAAATCGAGTGACTGTCCACCCCTAAGCAATAGCTACTGTCTTCCTAGCTTCCTCCCCTGACGACAGTCATTGAAGTACTCATTCCCTGATGCCTGAACAAAGGCAATAAAAATACTTAATGTGCCATTAACATTGACCATGATAAAATGGACTAGCAGTCCTATACGGTGTTTAGATTATATTTCATGTTTCACATACATTATTTCCTTTCATCATTGTAGCAGCTTTAAGAGGTGGTGGTTACTAGTGACAACCTCATTTGTTAAATGAGAAGACTAAGGTACAAAAAAGCTAGCTGTTTTCCCCTAAAATTTCTCAGTTCATGAACCACAGAACTCAGGATTCTAATGTGCCACTTCCAAGAAAAGAGACAAAAAATTACTCTGGGACAGAGTGTTAAATGATACTGTATTCAATAAATATTGGCTACAAGGGTTTTGGTAGAAATACAAAGAAATTTAGTGTAAAGTTTCAAGGAAAAACTCATGCAGGAGAGAAGATTACAGTTGGATTGGAAACAGCCAGGGAGCATGCGCTGGAAAATCGGAGTAGGCATGGAAACATTCCTGTCCAAAGAAAAATACACAGAACTAGAGTGTACTGGACCGGTGTTTCAACAAGTCGAGTTGCTTTATTGAATTAATACATTACTACTAGTATTACTATTTTTGCTTATTGGAGAAATGAAACTTTTACAAATACGAACAAAATACCAGGTAAATATTTTACCAGTTAAACAGACAAAATTTCTCAATTTGCAATCAAAATTACTAAAATTTTCTTGGAATCTTTCCACTTGTCTCACCATGGAGTGACGTGAAGTTGCCTGTGTCATTGGATCATGTACCATTGCCCATGAAACTCTGTTGCCTGAGGTAGGAGGGATTGGAGAAAGACCATCAGGGAGTCAGATCCAATAGTGAATAAGAGTATTAGGTCTTTCCACCATTGTCTGTGCCTCTCACATTAGAATACACTTAAATAGCAGAATGATGAACGTATGACTGCTTTTGAAGGACTTTACTACTGCATATAGGGGAAATCAGTGGGGTGAGGGGAATTAGAGAGAGAGGAAATTCCTAAGCCTATGGAACTATATACAAATTTTTTTTTAAAAATTAAGGTAGCTACAAGACTCTGCATATGAGAAACTATATATTAGAAATATGTTTTATGTATGTATTTACATATAATTGGCTTGCTTTGTAACCCTCTCTGTTTTACTTATACACATAGAAAACATTATTAGCTATTCTTTAAAAAAAAAGAATGCTGAGTCTACAGGGAATAACAGACAATCTGTTTATAGTCGCACGATCATTTTCTTCT
The DNA here is from genome assembly GCF_030435755.1 of Ochotona princeps. Classification (NCBI taxonomy): domain Eukaryota; kingdom Metazoa; phylum Chordata; class Mammalia; order Lagomorpha; family Ochotonidae; genus Ochotona; species Ochotona princeps. Next base: position 3,751,393 of record NC_080863.1, on the reverse strand, counting down.
GCAGAGATGGAACAGAAGAAAGCCGGGGAGCAAGACATCAGATGACAGACTGGAGGCTCAGTGGCGTGAGGAAGAAGGTGTGTGGGAGCTGAGCAGTGAGTAAAAGACAATTTCTTCCTAATGCACATGGGAAAGTTCCATTACCCCATGTGTTTCTCATTCAATTATGTTAAGTTGCATCAACCGGCATATTTTTCAAGTAGTGTTTTCCCCTACCTCTTGAAGGGTCTGATTTGATTTCTACACATAAGGTTATATGTAAATGTGTGTATTTCCAGTGTAGTGAATGTCATCTTCTTTTTTTTTTTTCAAACTATTCACTTTTATCATTTGAAAGCTGTACCTTGAGAAAGCAAGCTGCACTTATAAAGTAATATTTAATGAAACATCTAATCAGTCAGATTTAATAATTCAACAAATATCTAGCATAATAGGTACTCAATAAATTTTTATTACTGAATGAACTGTAGAAAATTGGTACTCACTTTGTATTTGGCTATATATAAAGTTCTTTTAAAACACTATCATATGTCATGAAGAGCCAGATAAACACAACAGTAGTGGCACAGTATGATGTAGGCTTAATAAAAGTAGTATCTAGTGAACCGAGCAGAAGAAAAAGAAAAATGGGATGGGGCAACAATGGAACTGTCAATAATTTTTTATTTTGTTTGTTATTTATCTTTGGTTGACTTATTTATATAGGTTTCATATCACTAACAATAAAATTTCCTACCAATTAAGCCTTCCATAGCACGCTGCATGTAATTACAAAATAGGCAGCTGCAATGAAATAAGTAACCAAAGGAAGTTCCTTTTTATCATCAGAATTTTTCTAGAAGACTAATCTGAACTCAAGTTACTTTCCTGCACATTCCATTGGGTTTTAGAACAAGCATGCGTAGGAGCAAGTGTTTGTTTCAGTGGTGAGGAGGCCAGTTGCAACGCTGGCACCCATGTTGGAGTGCCTGATTTAAATCGCAGCTCCACATCACACCCAGCTTCCTGCGAAGGCACGGGAGCGGCAGGTGTGGCTGACATCAGTGGGTCCATGCCACACAAAGTGATGATGCAGATGAGGCTTTTGCTTCCTGTCTGTCTCCAGCCTGGCCCAGCCCCTGCTGTCGTGAGCAACTGGGGAGTAAATCAGAAGATGAAAACATTCTCTCTCTCTCTCTCTCTCTCTCTCTCTCTCTCTCTCTCTCTCTCTCTCTCTTTCTCTCTCTCTCTCTCTCTCTCCTCCCTCTCTCCCACCCTTCTCTCTCTCTCTCTCTCTCTCTCCTCTCTCTCTCCCACCCTTCCTGCTATCTCTGTCATTCTGCCTTTCAAATGAATAAATACATATATTTTGTTAGACTACATGGACTTACTTAGCAAGTCATAATTCACATTAAAAATTCCTTCTATATGAATTTGTCTTGATGTTAACCAGTGGCACAGTTTATCATGTTGCCAATGGAATGAGACTGGAACCGACTGCTTCAGTCCACAGAGGTTCCACAGGTCATGCAGAAGAGAAAAGCCTGGCCAAGCCGACAGGCCACCGTGTCACTGGGGAGTGCAGACAGAGCCTCTTGCATTGGAAGCTCTGCAGAGCCAAAGTCCAGGGCATTCTCTCTCATCTGCACCTCTCCCACCTGCGCAGCCTCACCTCCCAAAATAACAGATTTCATTTTTGTTCTGGGTTGTCATGACAACAAATGCTATAAAAATTAGGAAGCATGCAAATGTGGCTATCAGAGCAGCCGATGAACAATGGAAAAAAAATAAAGTCTGCAATATATGCATGTACCAGTGGGCAAGGTGCCCTCTGCCTCAGAAAACAGCAAGCATTGCTCTACTGAGGAACGCCACCTTTAAGAGCAGATACCAGCGTATGCCAGTTCAAGGGAGACATTTTAGTTTCTTCCGCATTTTACTAGATAACAATTTCCTTACCTAGAAGTAAACATATTTTGAATGCTATGATATATTTGGGTGAATTTCCCTAGCTGACTGTTTCACGGCCACATCCTGCCCCTCTGGTTAGGCGTTCACATCAAGCGCTGTTTGCCGCAGACCAAGCAAGTGGCAATCTAATTTTAGAGAATTATAATTCATGTTCTATACTTTACACAAGCAGAGTTGCATGAAAATAGCTCCTACCAGGGGCACACCCACCTTCCTGAAAGGGTTTAAAATGAGTACTCAGACTGACAAAAATAATGTCCACATTTTATGAAATTCTCGTTTATGGGATGAATTTAAATTACGAAAATAAATTTCAGATGAGCCTGAAATCGTCTCACTAGAATAAAAGTCTGTTTTGAATGTTTTCCTTCAATGAACTGCAATGCCTTTTAAACTTAAATCATAAAATAAGATTACAAATAATCTAAAAATCAGGCTTGTTTACAACTATAAGACTACTGTCACTAGAAATATTTGCTTAACTCAGCATGTACAGTTTTTCAGTATTGATATAGAGTTTCTGTCAACTTGATTTCCACTATAACTTAGATATCTTATTTAAGTGAGTCTGAACAAAATAAGTAAAGAAAAAGTACACCCTCAGAGGCGGCAGACAATGGGTCAAGTACTTAGGTCGTTGCTATGGGAGGCCCAGACTGAGTTCCTGGCTTCTGGCTCCCACCTGGTACAGCACCAAGCACTGTGACATAGAAAGATGGGAGATTCTCTATTGCCTCCCCCCTTCCTCTCTGCCTTTCCAATAAAGAGGTAGATTTAAAAAAAAATGTAAAAATAAACACCTAAATTTTAACGACTTTTTACACAATATGTACATGATTTGCCATTCTACTTTGTATTTCTTCCTATGCTCCTTGGGCAAGCAAGCAGCCATAAAATAAAATCTTTCATGCAGGCTGGTTGAAAAAAGTCTAAGAAACTGCTAAAGCACTTTTCATGAGAAGATTTGTAATCACCAAAACGATCCAAAACAGCACTGGCATTTCCCATCATATTGTAAATGGAAAACTGAAGCAGAGCGGAGAGTCACCTGGCCAAGAGGACCGCGCTTGGCCGCTGTGCAGTCCAGCAGGAGCCTGCTGATTGCTCACCCTGCTTCTGGCGGAACCAAAGACAAGGTTCTTGCTTCCGTGGAGATTACAACCCACTGCCTTCAAGCACAATTCACCCTGCGTCCTCGACAGCAGCCAACAACATATCACGTGCCATGCGCTTCCTTAATAAATGGTTACAGGGAGGAAAACATGAAGGAATGAATACCAGCTCCACTCAGCTCACCTCTTACAGCTTTTGTGCTGCAGCCAGCCAGACCCCCACGGTCCGCTCACTCATTGTCTTCTCCTAAGTTCAAATCTACACTTAAAAATTGCAGAATCTTCGAGAATCACGGAAATGTAATACCACTGGAGACAGCAGGCAGTACATGGAGTGGGGGGAAACAGGGGTGAAGGGGGCAGATTGATTTCAGAAAAGTTACAGTGAGCAGTTTTCACATGTTTTGATGTCAGGCTCCTTTCATACTTTCCGGAGTGCTGAGGCCCTGAAGTGCCCTCACTCCGAAGGCTGTGTACCAGGACAGCTGTGACATTCCGCACAGAGCTGTGACTCCACCGGGGGTGGCTGCACCCCGTATCAGAGAGCCAGAGTTCAAACACAAGCCCGCGACTTCAGAGCCAAGTATGGTAAGTATTATGGCTCTCGAATCAAAGAAATAAAGAATGGTTTAAAATAGAACAGTTAAGAATTTAAAGAAGAATTATGTTTAATTCATTAACAAATAGCTTGTTACATGTTAACATTAAAATATATTTTGAGGAAAATTATCAGTTTCCAAAAAAAAAAAATAGAAATAGCATCAAACTTTCAGTTTAAGAATGTGTTTCATGAAAAAAAAAAAATCGGTTAATGCAACTTACAATTCAAACTATTTTGTTTTTTCTCAATATAGTCATTGCACCGTGAGGTGTGGTAGTTGCGCTTCATTTCATGTTGTCATGTAGGATATTAAAATGATACGGGCTTATGGGTAGAAATCTAATAGAATTAGTAGTAGTTCTTTTTGCTTCATTAAGTCTCCTCCTAATTGAATCTGGCAGTTAATTCATGTGTCTTTCCTTGTAAGTGCATTGCAATTTGTCCATTATTGCAAATATCAACACAGTAAGGAAAAAAGCCAAGCATACCTCTTCAATGTTATTACTAAAACAGTTCCAACCTGTTCAGCCTAGTCCTAGCCAACTTGCATTCAGTGTGGTCACTGACTAGCAGCAGTTCAAAACTCAAGTGTGTCTCCATGCACCTGTGTCCATAGCAACAATGTGAATATGGTAAGGGAGAGCATGGAGCAAACAGGTTCCTTATCCCACTCCTACAATGATGGAATCAGCTCTCACGTAACTCTTATCTCTCTGAGTCTACTTCTTCATAAATATTTCAAATGATGATCTTCACTCTCTCTCTTTCTCTACATACATACGTACTTAGATGCATTCTATATATGTATATATATATGTATGTAGATAGATAAATCGATATTGTCTTCCCTGTCAGATTTTACATGTAAACACTGTCATGCTAATTTTTCCAACACTCTCAAATCCCTTATCTCTCAATCCTAGCTATGTATATGATCAGAATTATGACTGAAGCCTAGTTGGTCAGTTTCAGCAGTCAGTTGTGTTGGTAAGTTTCAGAAGTCTAAAAAATACACAGAAAGCATGGAAACAGCCAAAAAATGACATATCATTGGATAACATTTTTGAATAACAAAATTATAACTGGCTATCAATTAGCAAGACGAGATTTTGATTAAAGCGTATTTGACCAAATTCCCCCTCACTTTGATCCACACTGATAGAAGAAGAAGGAAATATGTCAAGCAATTTCCTATCCACATGTTGCACAGATGCACCAATCTCTGAAAATGAATCAGTGCCACCAGTATCTGAAAGTGAACCCTAGACAATCGGTAGTAAGAACATATGAAATTCAAGATGGTTTCAACTGAAGCAGACATCTGGGGAATGTGAATGGCCAAAAAGAGAAAAAACAGGGTCTGAAACATGCATCACTCTTAAAAGTGAGTGAAGAGTGCCCAGCACAATAGCCTGGTGGCTAGGGGCCTTGCCTTGCACGTGCCGGGATCCCATATGGGCCTTGCTTCCCATCCAGCTTCCTGCTTGCGGCCTGGGAAAGCAGTCCAGGAAAGCCCAAAGGCTTGGAACCCTGTACCCACATGGCAGACGCGGAAGAGGCTCCAGGTTCCTGGTTTCGGATCAGCTCAGCTCCGGCCATTGTAGCCACTTGGGGAGTGAATCAGTAGACGGAAGATCTTCCTCTCTGTCTCTCCTCCTTTCTGTATATTTGACTTTCCAACCAAAAAAAAAAAAAGTGAGTGAATAGTATCCAGAGAGGAACCTTGTGGTTGTGGAAGCTAGATTGGTAAGAAGCTATTTCTCCACGAGAAGCATGGGTCAGGGTGGATAAGCCGTTCTGCATCAACCATGAGCACAAGATGAACGAATCACTGGTAGACAGGACAGTCCTCCCCAGGAATGACAATGACATTTTGTCAAATTCAAGAGGCAAGAAAAAAAATCTTAACAAATGATTGAAACCTATAGATTTTGATGTGGAATTATATAAACAGAAAATTTCAAAAATCCCTCAATTCAGGTTTGTTGTTGTAATCAAGTCTCGTGGGCGATTTCCTGTTGTCTGTGATTCCTCGTTTTGTTTATAAAGTTAAATTTAAAAAACTAACTTATTCTAGCAGAAAAAAAAAAACATAAGAAATGGTTTTAAAACAAACTATTTAAAGGAAACTCCTGCTCGTCCAAGCAAAGCTTTGTAAATTGACCAAAAGCAATAAATAAATGCTCTTTGATATCGCATTAAGACTCTGGTTCCAATCTGGGAACGATTTCTTGGCTTCTGCATTGAACATATGTTCCTAGGAACAGACCCTCCGTCATATCCACCTCCAACCACACTGTGTGGATAGAATCTCAGATCTGTAGCCCGGCTGCATCCTGCCCCTCCAAAATGCTGGAACAGGAAGGAGTAGCTAGTTCCAGGACGATGCAGTTCATCAACGGCGATGAGAGGAAGAAGGTTCTGAACACGGAAATATCCACTTATTGTTATGCACAGATCCACATATACTCCTATGCGTGGGGAAATTATTTTAAAGTTAACCAAAAAGATGCACGCTGATTTCATGACAGTCATCATCTCTTGGGTCAAAGTGAAGGCCATGGTCTTGAGGAAATGGCCAAACAGGACCTGTGTTTCTATTCTAAAATAAAACCTGAATTTTAAAAATGTTGACAAGATAATTAGGAAAGAAAGAAATGGAGTATTTTCTATTTGAATTGTGCTTTGGGTTGAATGGCTCAATGAAAGAAACATATGGAAAAAACATCACTTTTTTAGTTTACTTCTTTTTTTATCATTTTATGATACAGTTCCATATATCGTATGATTTCCCTTATCCTCTCCCCATTTCCCTTTCCCCTCACAGAGTTCCCCTATATCATTACTATAGTATAGTTTTTCATAAAAAGTCATATGTTCATCATTGCAGGCATGGACAATGGCAGAGAGTCCAGCATCCTATTGTCAAGATAGGGTAAACAGTTTCATTGGGAGTCCGTCTTTGTCTAGAAGTAGAGATGCATACTGCATTGTATCCTCACATCTGGACATAACCATCTCCATTACACAGCAAACCGATGGGAACTGCCTTGGTTTGACCCTGTGGCTCCCGACAGCACCACGGCTGCAATGAGCAGCTCTGTACTGTAGAAATCAAAGAAAGAGCCACATAATCCCTCCCAATATACTCTCTTATTTCAGTATTTAGAGATTTGGAAAATCATACTTGTGTGTACATATAAATACTTATTATGAGTTCAAGTTCTTACGTAGTGGGCTACTTTATTGAGTACTTTATACGCACCATGTTCTACGATAAGGACTTAATGTGCATTATTTGTTATGTTATGCTCAAAACAAAAGTGCAAAGAAAATGAAAACCCAGAAACAGGCTTTTGTTCTAGTGGGAAAGCTGCCTTGTGATGCCTGCAAGCTGTGTCATAATGCCCCAACTTGCATCCTAGCTTCTTGCAGGAATCCAACTTCTTGCCAGTACACACCCTGGGAAACAGCACATAATGAAGTGGTTGGGTCCTTGATGCAAGATGCGGTTTGAGTTCCTGGTTCCCAACCTTAGCCTGGCCTGGTCCGGGACGTTGCTGCCATCTGGGTAGCGAATCAGTACATGAGAGCTTCCTCTGCCCTTTCCTCTCTCCTGCTTTCACTCTCTCCCCTTCATTATATCTTTCACGCAAATAAAGTGTTTAACAAACAAACAACTGGGCCAGTGCAGTAACCTAGTGGCTAAAGTAGGATCCCATATGGGCTCAGGTTTATATCCCAGCAGCCCTGGCTTCCTATCCAGCTCTCTGCTTGTGGCCTGAGAAAGCAGCTGAGGACGGCCCAAAGCCTTGGGACCCTGTACCCGTGTGGGAGACCTGGAAGAAGTCCCTGGCCCATTGCTTCAGATAGTCCCTGGCTGTGCCAGCCATTTGGAGAGTTAACCCGCAGACGGAAGATCTTTCTCTCTGTCTCTCCTCTTTGTATATCTGCCTTTCCAATAATAAAATAAAGTAAATCTTAGAAAGAAAAGAATACTGTGAGCTCTCTACTCTTGAATTAGCTCAAATTTGACTCAAATATATTTTATAGAAACGTTACTCTTTCATTTCTCTAATAGTAAAAACTTGTAAAATTATCATTATATTAAATTTTGGAAGAGAGGGAGCTAAATCTGACTTTTAGTCCCAGAAGTTTTGTAGAAAAAGGATTTGATCTGTACTTCAAGGTTTGGGAAAGCTGTATGTTAGATGGGAAAGTGTAGGAAGCATGGATAAGTGTATGGTATTTTAATTGTCATCACTGACAGTGGAAAGACGAAACTCCAACACACAAACACACTCACATCACTCACACACGTTGTATCAGAATTAAGAGCAGGTGAGAAAAGAAGGAAGTTAAATCACAACATCTTGGTGTTCTGTACATATAATGCCCTTTATGAAAGACTACTCCTCCACAAAAAAGAATGGACTTCCACCATTTGCACTGAACTGGTTCCAACTAGAGATCATAAGGTCAGTGTAACAGCCCAGTCACAAAAGGACACATATCATATTCTCTCTGATATAAGCAATCTTCATGCAAATTCAAGATCAATAGATATATATGTAAACATGTATACACATATATTTATCTGGAGGGATTGTATAATAGAGACACGTATACTGTGACGTGAAGCTACTTTGCAGTATGCATGGTCGGCTTCAGCATCACAAATGCATCCCAATGAAACTGGTAAATATATCTCGACAGTAGGAGTTCTGGACCTTCTGCCATTGTCTATACCTACAATGTCAGGACATATTTAGATAGCAGAATGATGGACTTGTGAGTGCTGTTGAAGCATTATACTATTGTTACAACTAAGGGAGGGAAGGAAGGGGAGTATGGAGAAGGTGAGAGGAGAAATCCCAGAGCCTAAGAGCTGTTGCATGAAAAAAAATTTTAATAGTAATGCCCTTTTTTTCAATATATTCTGTATCATTGTATAAGCAAATAGAAAATGTAATGACAGATCAATGCGATCATCAGTAGCTTCAGAGACTACAAAATGAAGGATTGAGCAGACAGCACATACTGTCTAATAGAGAACTCAGCACCATCTCTCAAGAAATCTTGAAAAAAATAGACGCGATTGAAATGGAATCAGAACCCTAAATCGAACACCAGTGTATGTGGTGTGTGGAGAACAGAAAGACAAAGGCACCACAGATGTTGCTACAGAAAACAGTGGTATCAGCTCTACAGGACAAGTGTCCTGGTGTCTCCCACAAGTACATGGCAAGGGATAAAACGAGGACACAGCTGTAGAGCCTATAATTAAAAGGCATGCCTACCAAACATGAGGTGTAGACATGATGTGACCCCTGAATCAAACAAACTGGACCCTCATGGAACAATTAAAAATGTCACTGCTGGCTGGATATTTGACTGGAATCATTGCTAAGTTTTATTTCAGGTGTGACCGTAATGATATGCTTTATGTGTTTAAGTGACACATACTAAAATATAGAAATGGAAGAATGTGATGTAAGTGCTTTGCCTCCTTTCATTAAGGCACACATGGGAAGTAAGTAGGACTAGAAATGAAGAGCACTGGTAATGAGCTCTTCATTGTTGAAGATGAGTGACATGTACATGCAGCTTCATCAGAACTGACTGTCTTTCCTAGGACTTCGGGCTCCACAATAATTTGCTAAGGCAGCAAAGGCATTAAAATTTCATTTCCAAATAAAATGGAAGTCTTTGGAGACCATTACTTTTGCAAGAGATGAAAAGATTAAAAGCAAAGTAGAGAAGATAAAATCAGCAATAATTTTCACATCCATTTAAGTGGCAACAGGAAAGATTAAATACAAAGAAATTGGTTGAAAGTCTCTTATTTAATATTCTGACCTGTATTACTGAAAGTCTTAATGAATAATACAGTCTTAACAAGAAGGCAAAAGAAAAGTTACAGTCGTGATTTTGAACAGCTATCAAAATTTCCCAACACCTGAATGTGAGACACTAACAGAGACTCAGAGAATTCAAACCTGGCAGATTTTAAAAACAGTAACTTCATGAATAGAACTAGGTGAGTCAGGAGGCCAGATGGTTAGGTGATGAGGCGACACGTTTGCTCCCAGACATCAAATTTGAGAGGCTGAGGTGACTACTTGGTACTTAATGCAAATGATTATGTAGTTACCATCCATAAAGAAAGATATCCTTTGTGTTCACGACTAAAGTGGGATGATTTATGTAAAAGCAAAATGTCATACATTAAACTCAGTAGAATGACATAACTGAATAACAGAAAATTTAAGTAAAATCTCTGGACTGCAAATCAAAACAGTCCAAATAGGCTTTAATAAAAATGAATGCCTGACATAGTTACAGCATTTCGTTTTTAGCACTTTCTTTGTGAAAGCCTCTAAATTACTTAAAAGCATAAGTATGTCTGCATATTTATGTTACATCACTTACATTATCTCTATGCAACTAAAAAATAAAGCATAAACATTATAAATAACAAATAATTTTCTAGCCAATTGCTTATGTATTAAAATGTGGTATCATTGTCTTATGCAGTAGCATTATTTGTTATGTAGCATCATAAATACTAAAGTAATGTATCCTAGTGACAAACTATCAAGCAATGTATAGTTGAAACTGTGTCAAAGTCAGACCTGTGGATTTCATTTTTGACAAAAAAAAAAAAAAAGTACGTTGGTAATGCCCAAGAGAATGGTGAATGCCCAGGAGAAACAACTTAGGAAGGAAAATAGCTTCTTTCGCCTTATAGTTTGGCGACTCACAGGCCAAGAGCTGTCATATCAATCTGGCACCTGGTGGTGGTTGGCAGAACAGGGAGGTGGTGGATCGCACAGAGAGCCAGGAAGCATACAGAAAGGAAGCGAGGTTTGTAACCAACCTTCTCTTAAGAGATTTGTTCCTAAGGCAGCCCCTAATGACCTAAACACCTCCCACATTTCCCAGACAGAAAAATTTTATCAAGTCTCCACTCTGCCACCTCAATCATTAACATGAATCCCTTAACTGTTAAAAGTGCAGCTTTGAGATTTATGGATCTACATGAGTTTGGGAAGGCAAATCCTGCTCAGGCCATAACAATGGGCAAATCTTGATTTTATACAATTAAAATTCTATAGTAATCATAAACATTTCAGTGCTTAGCATGTTCACACCTTCAAAGTTTTATGCGTATCACTTTTAATCCCTAAAATGTCATGCTTCCCAATGCCTTTAATAAGTGACTCCAACTAATCAAGTGAATGATTTTAATTCTCTCTACAGTTAAAAATTAACAGAGCCTCAACAAACAATAAAATGCACAGAAATATTGTTCCCTAACCCCAAATGATCAAAGGGATCCTTGGCTGTATAATCTCAGTCAATTGCAATGTACCAACCAATACTCTTGATGAAAACTAATTCAAGCATTCCTTGCTGTAATTAAGACAGCGTCAGACGGCAGCATCCTGCATTGTTTGCTAACACATGACTAACAAACTTTATCACTTGCCTGCCTGATCTTCTCAAAAAGGACAGGAGTAGAAGTCTTAGATTTGGGGGTCAAGATTGTAACAGAACAAGCTAAGCCACTGCCTGTAGAGCCAGCATCATATATGGATTCTGGTTTGAATCCCAGATGCTCCACTTCCAATCCAGCGCCCTGCTATCACACCTAGATAAGCAGCAGAAGGCAGGCCCAAGTACTCGGGCCCCTGCATCCATATGAGAAATCTGGAAGGAGCTCTTGGCTCCAGGTTTGAGCCTCGCCCAGCCCTCCCTGGCCATTGTGGTCATTTGATGAGTGAACCAGCAGATGGAAGATCTCTTAATCTCTGTCTCTCTTCCCTCATCACTCTCATTTTCTCTGTAACTATATCCTTAATTGAAACATAATAAATCTTTAAAAAAAATGCCAGGATGTCTAAGATGACCAAAAGGCTAAAGAAGATTATCAAGACCAACCAGAAAAAAAAAAAAAGAATACTGAGGAATAACACAAATCTGCAGACCAAAGGGACAAAAGCAGTACCAACGAAGAATATCTAACAAGCCTTGTCCAACAAAAAATAAAGAGGTCAAGTGGATTGATAGGCCTATAACTCTACAGAACAACCATGCTTACCCATACTGAAGTTTGAGGACCCAGTGAACCACATGTTTCACTCTGGAGAGCACCTGCCGGAGAATGAGTTCCTCACTGGCCTCTGGAAGGAAGACACTGATCCCTAAACAGTGAGGCAGGAAGAAGCGAAGGCTCGGGAAGGTACTACCACCTACCAATGGGAGCATAGTTACAACTGTTCTCTGCCTAACAGAGAATGATGATAGGGAAAGTAGTTAATTCCCCACTTGATTAAATGATGGTTGAATTTTTACTTCGAAATACTATACACTGGAAGGGAAAAAATAGCCCATGGAATTAAAAGCGAGAGAGATTAATTAGGTCAAAGTTGAAAAATATGTAGTGTTATTTTTAATCTCAGGTAATAATTCTTTAAAAGCCAGAGATTTTCACAGGAAAAATTAACCAAAAAGAAAACATTTTACATGGCAAGGCAGATCAATGCACAGAGTTGTTGCTTACTGAGTTAATGAGTGTAAATTTATCATCCACAGCCATTTGAGGAAAAATTGCCATTCAGGAACAGGAGAAACTTCTGTTCGCATCATTTCAACCACTCAGTAAAAATTTCCACACCTACAGCCCTTTTCTGTGAAACTGTCTTCCTGCCTGTTGTACTGACATGAGCCCTGCAGGTTCATATCTTTTCCAATTACTGTCACATTCTCTGACTATGCATGAGAATCAATAGCACCTCACTTCTTTCTCTTGGATGGTAAACTTAATTAAGGCACCTAATATACTTCGTGCTTTTTCTTTCTTCTATGAGATTGTATAGGGTAGATAGGCTCATTTTATTATTTTTTTTATCATCAGAAGTGAACCAGATGAGCACAAATTGTGAAATTCAAGAGGAAGGAAACGTATATAACTTGTTTGTTGTTGATAGTAGAAGCATATATTTCCTAGGACAAATCTTTGTTTATTCTTCTCTATGAAAACACCAACTCATTTCTCATCTAATAAGTAGCTATTCTTAGAAAATGTAATTGCATAAAGGACTCAGCCTAATTGTAAATATATGCATATTTTCTATTCATTCCATTCTTTTATGTCTTAAACTGTTCATTACATTCCCTTAGCAGAACTAATTATTTCTACATGTCAAGTAAACAATTATTTTCTTTCCCTTTTGACATTATTAATTTGACATGTTAGGTTTAATACAACCAAGTAATTTCCTTTGATCAAAAAACAATGCTCTGAATAATTGTGACATTTCCAGACACTCTGCTACCGACACAAAATCCGCAAAGTCGAATGAGACAGGGACTTGCCCTTGAGAAATTCATGGTTTATTGAATACAGACAAAGTAATTAAAACCTAATATACAAAGGTCCATCATGTAAGTGCAAACATCCCTTAGACTATAAATGAATGAAATTATTTTAAAAATAATGAAAATTAATGAATAAAAATATTTAATCTTAATTTACCTGTTTTCTGACTTTCGGAAGATTAATTATTAATAAGTACTGTTCATTGAGTGCCTACTATGATAGCATTTCCTAAGGTCTGTGAAAAAAAAAAGTGAAATTAAAAGGGAAGCTTATTTTCATGCAAAAAGATTGCAAAATTCACAGATAGTTTTTTCATGAAGCACATTTTCTTGAACTTTTCAAAGATCCCTTATATGAACCAGCCCTTATTCTAAATAATTTAGATCTAGGCAGGCAGTTGGCCTGTAGGTTGAGATGCCAGTTGGGATACTCATATTCCACATCACAACACCTATGTCTGATTCCCAGACTGAGCCCCTGACTCCAGCCCCCAGCTAATTCAGACCCTAGGAAGCCCTGGGTTCTTCCAGCCACATAGAACACTTGAGTTGAGTTCCTGCTACCAGCAATTGGCCACTTGAAATAGCTGGGGATGGAGAATGAGCCAGTGACCCAACAAATGGGAACTTTCCTGCTCTCTCTCTCTCTCTCTCTGTCACACACACACACACACACACACAATTATTTTATTTTTCATTTCTATTTATCTTGTGCATATTATTGACTTGTAAAGTTAACAACAAAGTACTTGATGGCAAATATAAATCAGTGAGGATGGTGAAAGTGTTATGTTTTAGAGAAGGCTAAATTTAGGGAAAGATGGATTCTTATATGGATGGTAATAAACTCATTCTTGTGTCAAGGAAAGTATGCATAGCCTTCGCCCTCCATCCAACGGTGGTATTGCTCCCAAGGAAACCAAGCCAGAGAGAAGTTGAAGCCACGTCCCAAGGCTGAGAAATTCCCAGCAACGATTCAAATTTAGCACTCTAATTCCACAGCATAATGCCCTAACCATAATTCTTTTAATATTTCTTAAGTCAAGAAGCAAGTTTTCTGCATTCCCCAATTTGTTTCTGTTATGTGATATAATCATTTGAGAGAAATGCGACCAAGCCAAGGCTTTCTAGAATATGGTCCTTTGTCTTCCTTGGAGGGATGCATTTTTCTCTGGGCAGTTTATTCCCCCACGCTCAAAAAGAAAAGACTTGTGTGTCTCTGTCACATTTTACAGACCCAGTTATACGGCCTAGGCTTTGTGAATGTAGATTCGTTAATTGGCTGAAACAAAAGGAGTGCTGTGTCCAGAAGGTTAACAAATGGATACTCTATTCCCTTGCCCTTGCTCTGTATCATAGAGCAAGTGATTTGATTGTGTTTCAGGAAAACGGTTTTCTAAGATTGTTCACCAAATCCACCCCATACTTGTGCATTCACAAAAAAAATTCAAGAAGGCATATATTTGGGCCTTCAAAATAACACTTTCAGTGTAACTAAGGAGAAAGATTATTGTGCGCAGGATACTGCTTACTTTGTTACTCATGGAAAATGGCCCAAGTTTGCTCAATTATTTATTTTATTAATAAAGTGTGTCAACCAATATTCTGCACTTCTTATATCAATTTTTGATCTGTATTTATTTTTGAAGATGTTAATACGGCAAGCAATTTTTCAAGCTGCAGACAATATCTGCCTTTGCAGACTATTTTTTCCTGATCAAGACAATAAAGATACTGTATCCTTCCAAGTCGAATGCGATGTCATGGCGGCCAGGTTTTCTGGTCACCTCTATGAGACTTGGGGACACAAATGCATTATCTGAAGCATTCACTGATCAAACTCTGTATAAATCCCATGCAACAGGAACAAAGAAGCACCAAGTCCACAGCGCTGGCTAGCTCGTGAGTAGTTAAGTCGTTCGTCTCTGACCCAGGAATCTCATGTCATCTGCGGGAAATCTATCAATCTGTTACAAACAAATTGGTTAGCTTGCAAAGTACAATTTCAGCTCCTTGATAGTTCTTGATAATTACCTCTCTATGGTTCACTTTTCCTACATGTAAAACAGAGACACGCCAACTACCTCCCCGGGTGAGTCTATTCATGAAAATGCATCTAGGTCACACACACACCATACCTCAAACAAACCTAACTCTCAGGCGTGGACTCCTCACACTAACATGAGTCAGTATTTGGTCTTCCTGACTTTCTCTTGGCCCAGTCAAGTGACTTGCTCTCTCACGCAGTCTTCAGTAGGGACTGCACCACTGAAACCGGAAATCATGCTCCTCTCAGTCAAAGTTCCCTTCCTCTGGACTATGACTGTCCTGGTTTTCTTCCTGCGGCTTTGTCCCTGTCTAGTTCCTTCCTAAACACACACACACACACACACACACACACACACACACAACTAACTAAAAGAATGTTTTGCACATATCCTAAGACACTCCTAAATTTCTTCAAGATACTATTTAATGATAAAATAGAAAATTAGTTTTTCTACAATGGGGAAAAAGGGTGTTCATCAGAATGAGGGGAGTGGAAAGATTCCATGATATCTTTTTGTTTTTAATTTGTTTTTTATTGCAAAGTTAGATATAAAGAGAGGAGGAGAGACAGAGAGGAAGATCTTCCCTCCAATGATTCACTCCCCAAGTAACTGCAACGGCCGAAGCCAGGAGCCCGGAGCTTCTTCTGGGTTTCCCACACGGATGCAGGGTCCCAAGACACTGGGCTGTCGTCGACTGCTTTCTCAGGCCACAAGCAGGGAGCTGGATGGGAAGTGGAGCTGCTGGGATAAAAACTGGTGCCCGTATGGGATCCTGGTGGCGCTTTCAAGGCGAGGACTTTATCCACTAGCTACTGCGCTGGGCCCATCTTTTTAAAAGATTTATTTTTTTTTTAATTGCAAAGTCAAATATATAGAGGAGAGACAGAGGAAGACAGTGATATCTTTAGAAAACGGAGAAAAGAGTTGCAAGAAATATGCCATATGGCAACAGGCGCTCAGTTACGTAGACAGTCAATACTGATATTCTCCAATCTCAAACTTTAGTGAAAAATTAACCAAAAAATACTGCAAACAAAGTAGGAGAACCAATAGTATCAGCCAAAATACACTGTGCACTAATGAGGAAAAACCTCCCAACGTGCACCAGAAATCCCAGCTGCAGCTCGTCTTCCATGTTGCTGTAACTTGGATGAGAAATTTTACCTCTCCAAGTCTCAGGCAACTCACCTCCCAGATGGGGTCAGACTGTACCCCATTGCTCAATAAACTGCGACTGTAATGAGTATGACTACCTTGGGATGAGCAGTAAATTTCTCTTTCAGATACTAATAAAAAGGTTCGGGGATATTTATGATTAACTCCCAAAAGAATATAAGAGTTTGTAATGCATGACAGAACTTACAGCTAGGTCTTCCTAGAGTCTCCAAACGCTGCAGACTCTTTCATGTCAGAGTCACTGTTCTGAGTCAGTCATCTCATGTCAGTCACTGTTCTGAGTCAGTCATCTCATGTCAGTCACTGTTCTGAGTCAGTCATCAAGGACCACTTACTTGATTCATCAACTTACCTGTAACAAAAAGTCAAACAGCGCCACCTTGGACCACTCATGGTGATGGATTTCAGTACAGCCCCATTCAGCTTTGGGGACTCGGCCATTCTGCCAACACTTCTGTTTCAGCAGCTGCTGGTAAGCTCCCCAGGTGAGCTTAACAGAAGAATGGGTTTCATTACTTGCTGGAGATAATGATGGGTCCCAGAGGATGATGGGACATGGGCGGCCATCTAAGGAAATCAGAGAAAACACACTTTCAGCCTGCTGTCGGTCCATGGATACACTTGCACGGGAACTTTAATCTCTCTCTCGCCTGTGCAAGAGTTGAATTGAAAGAAACTGTCCTAGAAGCTTCTAGACTGTTGAGGAGATGTTTTGCTGAAACTCTGATACGTTTGTACTCCACTTATACTTCCAGTTCAGAGTCTTATAAAGTGGAAAGTTATTGCTAGACAACAAAAACAATTTAAACAAAATACTTTATAGATGTGGCAGGAATCGGCTACTAACCACTAATAACAATGTCCTCTCTGGTTAGTGTGGTTTTATTCCACATCTAAAAGCAGCTACCACAGAAAAGGAAAGAACCCAGATGTTTATAATTGCCTATTGAACGTCTGAGTGGAACTGCTGTCTATTTGCGGTAACAACTGCCTGACTTTCTGAGGCCACATTATGATGTTAGAAAGAAAAGGCATTTTTAGAAGGCGCAAATTTCTAAATGAAATTGTGTGGTTCACACCAATCACTGGAATCTCCAAAGGTGGGAAAAAATACCAAGGTTTGTTGTTGTTGCTGTTGTTTTTCGATAGAAACATGCAAGCCTGACAGTACTCCTCAGAACGCATCATTCCTCATTCAAAAAGCAGGACAACTACATGTGCATAGCTGGATTCTAAAAATAGTAATAAAAAACTAATACTCAACTTGTTTTAGTCTGACACTTGACAGTTTAGAAATGCAGTTTCTTTCATTGCTAAACTGGGTAAAGAATGATGAGCCCCAGTGAAGTCATCATAAACAAGGAAGACCGTGACCCAAGCACATTAAACAACACTTCAAGCCGAGAACCAATACTATCGCTCCCAAGCCCCTCTTTCTGCCAAATAAAGTCAGAGGGAGATTGTGTCGAACAGCTTTGCTTATGACTTAGAAATCAGAATAATGCTTTTGAAAAGGATAGACAGAACTGCAAAGGGCTAAAAAAAAAAAATCCCACTTCAGGCATGCTTAACAGGAAAAGCCCTGAGCGACGGAAGCCTGTGGGTATGACTGCAGTGCGGACCTGTCACTGGAATTCCTGGAATCCCTTGAAATGGCCCCAGCTGATCTCACTCTATACCTTCACTCCTTGTTTGTTAGAAATGTTTATGTTGCCAGCTGGCTTGCTGGCCTTTTGATAGGGTTCTTTCCAGGCTGCTATGAGAAGCAGTCAGATTCCCTCACCGTTCCTACACATGGTGTCACACAAACCTCAGTAACTTTGATAGCCTTCATTCCATCATTCTCGTCACTTGTATTTCCGTTTTGTTTGAAAGAAAAACCTTCTGTTTTAGCCTTGCAGTTTATACCTAGGCAGGTGAAAAACCCTTTGGATTGTGGAAAATATGCCAGCAACATTGATTGACACAGTTTGGAGAGAAGAGAAGAAGCAAGGAGACAGTAAGTGAAAACAAAACACTTCATTCATGATACTACCTGTCTCCTGTCAGGTGCTTTTTGGTGAGTTGGGGCTGCTAGAACCTCGTCATCCTTTTACATATAAGGTTGTTTCAAATGTGCCTATTGCCGATACTCCGCCAGTGCGGGTGGGAGGGAAGTGTCTTGTGCAGAAGCAAACTTGTCAGGACCGGTGTAACCAAACGCGAAGACAAAGCAACCAGGCTTTCAAAGGCGTACACTTGAGCAGATCCATCCATCAGTGTCTTTGGACCAAAGCTATACACAAATAGCACTTTGCATTCCAAGGCTAGGAAGTGTTCAAAGGGGTGAAACCTAATGCTGACCTTTAGCAACACAAATCAATCAGGACAGGCCATCTATGATGGTCTTAAGCAGGAGAGAATTCAAAGGACTAGATGATATTTTACAGTTGCTCAGGAATTCACATGCTGTTCATTTACTTGTTTGTTAAGGAAGTATTTATAAGTGACTCTGTTTTCTCTGGATCTATCTCATTCCACAGTTTCAGCAGAAAGAATTCCGATGGGGAATGTACTGGAAACTAAGGCCTTCCAAGACTCCAGTCTCAGGTAAGAGCTGAGCATGACAGAGTTTAGAGTTCATAGAAACAGACAGGATTACACATATACACTTGCCAGTTGAACAAGTGTTTTAAAGAGAAGTGGGGAAGAACCACAATAAAAGCTGAGCTCCTGCCATAAAAGCAGGAGGTGAGAATCCCCGTACCCAAGGAAAGTGGTGAAATCCCACAGTTAATACAAGGTGAGGTGCTATCATTGACCACACAGAGAACCTCAGAAAGGGAATTGAGGGCGGGATCCCAGTGAAGAAAAGACACCCAGGCTGTCGATTGCATTGCTGATGTCATTGTGGGTCTGTATCATCTTGAGCAGTGCCCCTCAGACACCCTGCCTGAGGCATGAGGCACTGAGCTCTCTACCACGCCGGAAGAACACCTTCCAAATCCACCCCACAGAGTTGTAGGATCGCAAGAATAACTGAAAAATAACACCTCGTATAATACAAATAAATAAGCAATGTGAAGATTTTATGACTTAAGAACGAAGGAGGGGATGGAAAGACAGGATTCTGTCTATCTGTACCTGCAGATTCTGCATTGCTGACCAAATTCTGGATACAGGAGTATCTACGCAACTCTATCACTTCACACATTTTAGAATGGCTCTTTTCCAAAAGACCAAAAATAGCCAGTGTTATGGAGCTTCTTCAGAAATTTAAAAATATGTGATCCAGTAATCCCACTCCTGGGTATGGATTCAAAGGAATTGTCATCAGGATATCAAAGCCGTAACTGTGCCACCAAGTTCATCACAGCCTTCCTCACATTAGCCACACCATGGAGATAAACTAGGTGTCCGTCGGCAGATAGATGGGTAAAGAAGATTTGTAGAGACACAGTGGAATGTTATTCAGTCTTTTAAAAAGGAGAAATGCTGTGATTCGTGATCACATCGCTGAACCTGCAGAATACCACTGTAAATGAAATCAGTTAGGGGCACACACCTTCGTGCTGTCAATTAAATACAAAATCAAAAATGGCTGAGCTCACAAAACCAGAGAGAATACTGGGTGCCAGAATCTTGGAGGAAGTTATGGAGAAGGACAGGGAAAGATTATCTACAAAGTTCCAATCAGACAGGAGGAAGTAGTGAGGATACAAAGTTTCAATCACAAAGAAGTAACAAGGATACAAAGTTTCAATCACAAAGAAGTAACAAGGATACAAAGTTACGATCGGACAGTAAGAAGTAACAAGGATACAAAGTTACGATCGGACAGTAAGAAGTAACAAGGATACAAAGTTACGATCGGACAGTAAGAAGTAACAAGGATACAAAGTTTCAATCACAAAGAAGTAACAAGGATACAAAGTTACGATCGGACAGTAAGAAGTAACAAGGATACAAAGTTACGATCGGACAGTAAGAAGTAACAAGGATACAAAGTTTCAATCAGACAGGAAGAAGTAACAACGATACAAAGTTTCGATCGGACAGGAAGAAGTAGTAGGGCTACAAAGCTTCAGTCAGACAGGAGGAAGTAGTGACCCAACGCACAGCATGCTGACAACAATCAAATGCATTACATATTTCAACATTGCTGAAAGAGTGCAGCTTAAATTTTGTTTAAAAAACACGTGCAGTCTGTGGAGCATTTTCTATCATCAGCCTGATTAGCTGTTCCTTTTTTATTACCATGTATCAAAACATCACATCATTCTTGATAATAATAATCATAGTATTGTCAATTAATAACTGATAAAAAGAAATCAATTCCTGGATATTTAAATTATATTTTGTCAAACAAAAAAAACAAATGTGTTTATTTACCTATATCATTGGTTTGCACGTCACAATTCATTTTCCGTGGGTTGAGCCGAGCTCATACAATCTCCCACTTTTCTCCAGGGCCGCCTCTGTGCGACACTCAGGAGGCAGGAAGGAGGAATGTCTTGTGAATTTCTCCCTGGTGGATTACTTAATCCAAATCATCAGTTCTACTTTTAAAAAACAAATTATCCTGTTTGTTCTTTTTGAACCTTTGACTAATGAGCAGGAATTCTACATTCCTGGTCTGCCCTGGACTTGAGCCAAAAAAATGAACATTCGCAACCCCTTCCTGTCTTTCTTGATGTTCCGTTAAAAAGACATTTAAAAAAACAAATCAATGCAGTTTGACTCCAGAGGATGGTGATGGCATGGTCACTTTGCAGATGAAGCCTTGGTAACGTCAAGGTGACCCAGTCCTGGACAGTTCAGTGTTTTTCACAACAGCTAAAGGGGCCATACATTTCTGACCTTGTTACCATGCAGAGCCCATTTGCGGACAGCCCTTATCACACCCTACAGAGATTGCCCTGTCACCTGCAAGATAAACTCCACACAGAGCGTACACTCAGACTCCACTCCCCAGTTTCATCTCACGTCAGCTCCCCAAGGCACCATTCATCCATTCATCTCCCCAGCTCACCCATTCATCAGACTAGTTGCAGTTTCCTGAGCGCCTCTGTCTCCATAGCTTTGGCATTCGTATATCCTGCCCACCTTGGTGCACCCACCCATCTCTGCCCACAGTGACATTTTAAGAACTTGCTCTGGCTTTATCTCTTCTTTGTAATTTCCCTACCTATTCCCCTCTATGCACATTCCAGGCTGAAAAGTTTTTCTCTGTACCAGCAGACACTACTAATATAATATAATATAATATAATATAATATAATATAATAATCATATATATGCACTGAAGTGTTACTCTTCTTGTATATTTATTTAGCTGTCTCCTCACTTAAGAACTTTCTAGGAATTGGAAGTATTTGTCATGTATCATGGGATCTGTAATTCCACATGATTCCATATGACTGCCTTGGCAAATTAATAAATTCATTTTTTCAGAATTCCCCAATGTTCATGTATTGCTCTTAGGTTCCAAGGAGTTGTCATTTGGACCAGAATAAAACATTGGTTGCTATGACATTCTAGAAAACCGGGATTTCCATGTCCTCACTCCAATGAATTGAAAAAGATTAGAAGCTTCATAAATAGAGCCAGATGTATGTCGGTTTCTGTGACCTCATTATGTTCTTCTGGAACAGTGAAGGCACCACTGCCTGCCTCTTCCTGACCTCAGATGACGGTCAAGCAAAGAGAAGCCGTTCAGGTACTGTGACTACATGCAGGAATCGAAGTGCACAGCGCTGGACAAAGCAGGTGATGACACGGGTAGACGACGAGCCAGGGAAGTGCCAGGCTGCAGTCATTGGAGCCTGCCATGTGATGCGAGCTGACAGCAGCAGAAAGAAGACACAGCATGAAGAACGAGGCTGTGGCATGCTCCCACCCTGTCCGCATCCCAGCCCCACTGAACACGCCTGTGGGCCATGGAGAGATACACACTATGCTCCGAGCCTTGGATTGTCTTCAGAAAGTTCCTACAGGAATATCTGACATGTGGGGTTGTTCTGGTAATGCAATAATGAATGTCAAGTTCTCAACATGTTACAAAAGAGAGACGCTACTATTATCAACCATGGATGTCGAGGTTTTTCCGTAAATGGAAATTTTAAATGCCCATTTTTGTGGGGTTCAGGTAAATACCGGTCTAGATAAAGAAACTAATAAAATTGAAAGAAATATATAACACAGAGAACTGAATCAGCTCAAAAACTGAGTGATAGTAAGAGGTAGTATCAATAAAAACTACTGTGTATTCAACACTGTTACATGTTCTTCATATCAGCTCAGTTCTCATGAAAACTCTGAGTACCATAACCATCATTATTCTTATTACCAGCATCTCTGTTATCTAATGGAAACACAGAGTATAAATAGAATAAATAACTTATTCCCAGTATCCAGGACAGGGCCTAACACATAGTATTAAATGGTCATTGAATTGAATTGATTAGAGCTGAATTAGAATGAAACCACAGTGTTCGCCCGTCAGTGGAGGTAGAAAGGGCCGCCCAGCCCTGCTAAACCTTGTGGTTCCTAGACCAGCCAGAGGCACTGGTTCAGTCCCTGTGGAAAAGTCATGACCTTGAATTCAGGAAGGTGCTGACTGAATCCAGAACACCATAACAGTGCGATGTTCGCCGGGCTATCAAATCTGTGAATGAGTCACTGGTGTCCACTTGAAGAGGACATGAATTCTTGACTGTTCTCTGCAGTGACAGGGGAGGAGCTGACACGTAGCAGGTACTGCATGGACATTTGTTACTAAAGGATAAAGAGAATTGTGATCCTGGAGAGAGGCGCATGTTGTGTGGGTTAAGGGATGTACATCTTTTGTGCAGTGAGTACTAAGGCAACCATTTCTCGCCTCTTCCATCCCAGTCATGTCTGGGATCAGGGGACACATTCCAACAGCGCAGCAGGGAAGGTTGCCTGGTCCCCTCAGTCTGCCCAGGAAGGTATGTAGTGAGCAAACAAAAGGACGCTAACGGACAGCGCTGCCTCAGAGCCCAGCTCAGTCAACTTTTGTTCACTGATGAATGAATGTATAAAGCTGACCAGTTCAATTTGATTGCTAAAGAAATAGCCTTGGGGCCTTTCTGATAAAGAACGAACACAGTATGCTTCCAATCAAAATTTTCAAAAAGGAAACATAACTTGATGCCACCAAATCAGCATTTTTAAGATTTGCAGATACATCACAGAGTGTAAGAGTTAGAAGCCGCAGTGTTTCCAAGTTGTAGGGGCATCAGGCATGTCCTCTAAACTCCCAGCACAGCCATCGGTCACTTTACAGCCTGACTCAATAGCAGACGGGAAGCTATAATGCCTGTACCCTGGCTGCTGTGCCGTCAGCGCAGAACCAGTGCCGCATGGACTTGAAAAGTGCACAAAGTCCACACACTATCTCTCCGCTTCTATAAAAAGAGGCGATGCAAATTGGAAAACAGTGAGCAACTTGGGATCCACCATGAATTTCAATGGAAGCTAGTGGAGTGTCTGTAGTTTGTCTTCCAAGCAGCCTTGACATACAGAATTCCTGGAACCAGGCAACCTCGATTCAGTATGACAGCTCTATGGCAATAAAGCAGGATCCTAAAAATAAAGCCTACATAATGCATCTCCCATGCTGGAGTGCTGCAGTGCTACTAAAACGGTGCCCCTAAGATCCATTCACATTATTCTGCAGACCACAAGGGTGGCTTGGGCAAAACCACTAAATCAAAGACTGTGGAAGGCCGCTGCCTTTGCTTTTCGTGTGTGCTTGAATTGCACATGGATGTGGTCTTCTTTGTATCCTGGATAAATGCTTTAGAATATATATGTATATTTCTTAAGTTACCCAGATGTATCAGACCAGCACACAGTGGCTGGTGATTTTCACAATAATCTGAAACACCTGCAAGGCTAGTTTAGCAAAATAAGAAAAAAGCTAAATCCTGTTTTCATACATTGATTGTTTGTTTATAGGATGCTCTGCTGGGTCAAGCCAGATCACCACAGAAATCTATGAATAACCTAGATTATTCCTGCAGAAACCTCATTATCAAATTATCCTGTAGCATAATGCCAAAAGACAAGACCATATCGATGGTTCTTGTAAGTCCTTTCAACCTTATTATTCACATTATAAAGAGACTTCTACAGCTAATTTCCATTACCTCCACAATAATCTCTTGATGAGATCTCCAAGGAGATATACCAGACTGGATTTAGGACTAAAGATGGTAGCACTTGTCCTGAGTATTGGAAGCTGCAGACAAATATAGATTTACTATTTAGAGCCCACAAGACAAGCCAAGAATGCATTCCTGCAGTCATTCAAAGTATTTATTGAGTAGCTACTATGTGTCAGATTCTCGATGAGCACCCACAGATGCAGCAACAAGGAAAGAGGAAGTGGTTGAGTCTTCCAGACTCAGATAGTAGTGGCAAGAAACAGATGGTTATATAAGCAATTATGCTGCAAATGAGCATTGTGTAATATAAAACAGAATGAACCGGAAATAGGTACTGGATAACTAATTGGGCTCTATTATACTCTTAGATATGTCTAAGAGACTCAAATGAATCCAAATTGAACTAGGAAAATAGGAAAGGTCTTAGAAGGAAAATACACACTTCTATGGAGATCAGAAGAAAGATACAGGTCAGGAAAATAGTAGAAACATGTGGATGGAGAGAGATAAGAAGAATCCAAGATTTTCTCTGTCATGACCAGAACTGGCCTGCTGGTATACTTTGCACTGTTCTAACAGTCTACATGCATAGATATTTGATGTTTAGAGTGGGCATGACTATTTGTAAATCATTTTACAGATTCCTGGAGAGACTGGCCTAACTGTAAATAACCAAACAGGAGAAAAATCTGAAAGCAGGAGCAAAGAAAGACCTGGTGTTGTTGGAGGTAGTCTAGCGCTTATCTCACAGAGTTCGATCAGTATGACACGTTGGCATTCTCCTCAGCATCACTGACACACGGATGGAAGAAAACCTGGACCACGCTGAGAAAATGAATCTCCTCTTCCTAGCGTTCTTCATAAAGAAGCTGGAAACTCAGAGCACAGAACTAAAGATCTAAAACGAGTCATGATAACAAAAAGCTTAATTAAGAAGTCAACTAGATTTGGATTTTAGTAACAATCCTGGCCTATAACGAAATGATATGTAAGGCCTCAAGCCTCTGTGAGTAACTCAGGTGACTTGGTATCAGATATGGGTGATGCAGTCACAAAGTGGCCAATGTGGATTGGATACTATCTCTTGCCAAAATGTCACTTCCCAGATATTCCTAACAGCAACCTCATGAAGGTGGACAGCACCGTCATTTGATAGCTGGGGAAACTGAGGCATGGCAACGGAGTGCAGCATTCCCAGGTTTTATGACTGGGATAAACAAATAAAATTTTAAAATAAGTAAATAAAACAAAATGTTTTTAAAAAGTCAAGGCAGGCCAGCTGCGTAGCAGGCTATGAAACACTCCTTCTCCAGATTCCACCCTAGGGGAGTAGGAAGTATATATCATAGTACCCTGTCTTGATATAACCAAGCGTTCATCTTCTCTGGCATATTTATGACATGAAAATAAATGACAATACAACACAACAGGGTTCATCTCATGCCCTGCTTTGCCCAAGGAAGTCTTGGTGTACTCTTGCCCAAACAGAGGCACCTGTGTCTCCTTCCATTCCAGAATATCCCACTTTGGATAAGTTACCTAAGGCCAGCAGTTAAAAGGTCCTGTCCCATGCCTGCCTAGCCCACATCTGAAAACCAGCTTATCCATTTACTAGCTATGGAAATTGAAGCCAACCTGCTTTACCTAAATAAGTCTAAAGTCTCTTAGGCACCACATGGGAACAAGAATGGTACCTAATCCCTAGCAGTGTTTGAAGAGTTAGAGGAGACAGTGCCCGAATGAATTCTGTGTGCCCATTAGTACAATACTTAGCAAACCAGGAGTACACATAAAACTCAGCTTTGACTAACATTCGGTGAAGTGTTAGAGGGGGTTTGTCACACTTGTCCTAATCGTGGTGGACCACTGGTGACCTTGAGACTTCACACCTGTGAACTAGAAGCACTCAGACATGAAGCAGCCTAAGAAATGCCATAGATTGCCAAGAGCATTACCGACACTTCAAGAAGTATCCGTTCTCGCTGAATTCCCTGGCTTGCTGAGTGGTTCTTCCTACACCCGCACTCCACCATCCACCATCTACCAGGGGGCCCTTTGTCTCGCTCCGTAATCTGTCGTTTGGATTTTCAGCTAACTGTAAGCTTAAATAAATAAAAAAGTCCCCATTCTAAAACTAAGTTAGTAATAGTCCCAAAGTCATTGGAAATGCAAGTTGGTTTTTGGCCATTCCGGGAACTTTAATCTGTTCCATTCCAGACTCCCTGGAAAGCTCACAGAGAAGCAAGGTTTATAGTTACAAGGCAGAAGCGTCTTCTGAGCTCACAGTCTCTTTGGGGTGCGTTTTGGTCTTGTGTGTTAGCCTGGATTCACCGATGTAACTTCTGGGGTCATTCTGCACTCCAGCACAAGCCCATGACTCACTGTACCTTGGATTTAAACCATGGAACAGCCTCCACAGTCAGAGAACATCCATAATATGACAGAGAAGCATGGCCGTAGACCGAGATTTCACTTGCGACAGCAGTCAGCGGCCACCTACCCCGGAATTTGTCGAAACTTTTGTAACCCAGAAAACAGCATCTCAGAAATGAGGCTCAGGAAATGTGTAGTCAATTGCTTGAAGAAACTGCCTGCCCAGTTCACAGACATGTTGAACACATCATTTTTTTGGGGGGGGCTAATTTTTTAGATTTGCTAAACAAAGGAGTGAAACCTACGGTTATATGAAAAAAAAGAAAAAAACAAGGATCTCAATGTCACATGTTCTGGCTCTGAGCCTCCCAAGAGCGCATCTGCTAAAGAAAGATAATCCACTTCCTCCTTACTTTTAAAAACTTCGCAAGGAAGAAAGTTGGTCCCCTAGTAACTTATGCCAGCATGCCTGACCGTCAGCAAGTTCTTTGTCTCCAACGGGCTTCTTGTCCTCATCATGCAAATTACCATTGGTTTTAATTAGATTTAATAAGCCGCGGGGAAGTGCAGCAAGGGACCATGGAGAGCACTGTACGCCTACTCTTGCGTGTCCAGCGCAGCGTTTCCCTGGAACTCTCATATCCTCCCTGGTTGGGAGAAATAAAGCCTGCCAAGGGCATGGGAAGACACGCTGCTGCTGCTGCTGAGATCCAAGTGGGAGACGTGGGTGGAGAAAAGGCATTTCAAAAAAGAAAGAACGAACCCGAATGCGCAACAGCTGCAAATAACGACGCGCGCTCATCTGTTACCTTGGATGAACTCCGATTTCCTGCTCACAGACGGCAGGGTCCTGTTGAGGCCCAGGATCCTGTCCAGGTGGAAGGCGAACACCTCACTCATGTCCAGGGGCTGCTTGAGCAGCCCGCAGGGGCTGGGGCCACAGCGGGGTGTGGCGCCAGAGGCACCCCCCTCCAGCACCAGCAAGAGGACCCCGCGGCCGGAGGAGTCGTGTTGGAATCCCGCCACCGCACCGTCGGCCAAGAGCCGCATTCTACGGATGTCATCTTTGCTCAGCCACGAGGGGGCGCGCTCGCTGTAGATCCTGATGTTGCTCTCCTGGACCTTGGGCAGCTGCGCACCCCTCACCCCTCTCCATGGTCGCTCTCCAAGGTTGGCCGGGTATTCTCCCTGAGCATACCCAGGCATCTCTGCATCAGCTGCCCTGGCAGGTTCCTGCGGTTGAAGAGATGGTCCAGCCAAGGCCTCCTGGGCGGGGACCGCAGATGCCACCACATACTTCTTCCTGCGCTTGGGTTTCACCGTGCCACGGATGTTGGCAGGCTTGCTGCGCTTGGAGCGTAGGGTAATGTACACCACGTTGGGCTGCAGGGTGGTCCCATTGCCCTGGGACTCCGGAGGGGCCAGGGTGCCATCCAGGGGTATCTCAGGGAATGAGGCCTCCGCTGCGTCACGGCTGTGGTGTGGCCCCTTTTCGGCCACCTGCCCGTGCTGGAGAGAGGCCCGTCCCACCTGACTCACCAGGAAACCCAGGTAGATAGCACAGGCAGTGCCCAGCAGGAGGTTCCTCCTGGTCCTCGGACGCCGGCTGCTCCAGAGCTTGCGTGCCCGGACCACGCACAGGGAGCAGAGGAGCCAGTTTATGAGTCGCCCGGGCTCGTCCGGACAGGTCATTTCTTGGCCGCTTGCACATGTTGAGCGGAGCTCACCGTCTGCCCCTGGCTCCTGCTGACATGACGCATGGCTTCCTGGACTCAGCAACCGTGCCCGCCTGTGTGCCTGGTCTCCAGTGGGCAGCGGTGGAAGAGAAGCGTCGGCGATGGAGGTGGGATTTTTTTTTTTTTTTTTTTTTGACACCACAACAAACGTTTTCAACTCCTGTCAGCCTCCCCAAGGAGAACTGTGGCGACTTCTGGGAATGAATGCAAACAGAGTTCACTGAGTCACACAGTCTCAGCCCACTTCAATTCCTATACAAGAGGAAAAAGTAACCCTTTCCGTTCAAAAGTGCTATCAGGAAAAGTGAGCCGGGAGGAGGGCAGGGAGCTGCTGCCAAGACAGACTCGTTTTAAAGCAGTGAGAACAAGCCACAAAAATGCAAGAAT
The DNA here is from genome assembly GCF_030435755.1 of Ochotona princeps. Lineage (NCBI taxonomy): Eukaryota > Metazoa > Chordata > Mammalia > Lagomorpha > Ochotonidae > Ochotona > Ochotona princeps. Next base: position 3,722,452 of record NC_080863.1, on the reverse strand, counting down.
GCTGTCTAGCTTGTAGTTAGAGTCATTTCATTGGACTCTGAAGCAAAGCATGATAAGGTGACAAACCTGGCTGTTCCTGAAACTCAGAAATAAGACACATGACAGAAGTACTGCAGGACCGGTAGCTCTCCCACAGCCGTCTTTAAGCCCTTCATTAACTAAGGAACCCAAAGCGCCGAGTGTTAATATTCAAACTGCACACACATATTTTCTTCATGTAATGGCCAAAAAAAAGTTTCTCCACAATGTGTTCCATTAGCTCACCTTGCATATGTTAGTATAAATGTAAAGCTAAGAATGTTCATATATCTTAGAAGCAATGACACACACACACACACACACACACACACACAAATCCAGATGCTTTGTATTCTTTGTCTTTCGACCCAAATCAGCTGAAAAAATTTAAAAAAAAAAGCACAATCTGTAGTTGCAGGTGTTTTTTTTTTTTTTTTGCACGTTATTAAAAACAAGAAACTCATAAGCAAGCCTACTTACACAGCTGGCCCCACGCTTGGCTCCAGGAAGAATGGAATCCCTGACGCTAATGCAAAGAGCTTTGAAAGATTGAGAACATATTTCATGGTCAAGAGTGTTCCTCATTTCGAACACTTCCGCTCAGCTTTCAAAGCTCCCTTGAAAACCACTGCTTTCCAGGCAGGAGAGTTACCTGTAAATGGACCGCTGCACCGCTGTAACATGTATAACTTGAAAGAAGAGTTTAGAAACCAACTTTAGTTGTTTAAATGATGAAAAAAATGCGGTAGAGTTTTCATTCAAGGCGCTTCCCACTGATTTTTAACCCCTGGGTGCCCCCTAGCGTCTTGTTTTGCAAATAGACTCAGAAATGTCAGGGGCGGGACGAGGGTGGGCAGTCAAAAAGGGTTGAGTGTTTGCTTAGCTTGGTGCAGCTGCAGAATGAGGAATGTCCGCGGTGCCCAGGAACTGCCCCTTACCTTGCCATCCTGGCCCTCTACAGGGCAGCACTTGTCTCCCACCAGTTCCAGAAAGAACAGGCCTGGGGTTTCAGAAAGGTTAGAAAAGAGTTCATTAAAAATGCTAGAGAAAATAGAACGGTGAGATAAGAACGCACATTGATAGGGAGAGACATTTACAGCGTGCCGTCGCGCGTACAACGCAACAGTTCACAAAAGGAAGTTGTGGGGTCGTCCGAGCGGAGGTTTTCTTTAAAAACAACAGCCTAGTGATTGGCCTAGGTGCTTGGCAGGTCCAGGCACAAAGGCGGGCGCTGATAACCTTGACGTCTCACTCCCAAAGCACACAGAGTAGGAAGGGAAGAGGACTTTGATTGATTGATTGATTGATTGATTGATTGATTTTCACCTACAGGAGAGTAGGGAGGGGTGAGTGAAGCACCATTGCCATAGCTATAGTAGAATTCCCTAGGACCTTTTTTTCAGACCTTTGTGGAGCAGGGAAAAATTAATGATGGAGAAGCAGTAGTATGGAAATGTGGTAATGTTGTATTTTCTCCCTTAAATGCTATTTACAAAAATATGGTTATTTGGAGGTACTTCATTGGCCGTACATTTGTGATGTATGTACAATTCCATAAATTTCTTATGATCCAATAAAGCACAAAGATGCAATGTCTTCATTTTCTAATTGTTTAGGTCTTGTACATGGCCCACATCTGTACAGTGAGGGGAGATGGTGTGTTTGACATTTTTCACTTACAATTAAAAGTTAATACTACCCGAATCACTTAAATATTTAAGGACAAAAACATCACTGGAAATGTTTGAATCAATGAATCTCTGGGCCCAATCCACCTTCCCAAGATTCTGGTATAACCCTCATAGAGCCCAAGAATCCATATTGCAAAGGACTGAAGTCCACGGTTCTGAGGTACCCAGCTCGGTCTGGAAGCCAATTAGCACCTTTTTACAGTGAAGATATTTCTTAGGTTCTGTAGGCTGTGAAACAATCCATAATTCCTTCAAGGTTCCCACTTGTAAAATCAAAGTGTGGTAAAGCTCTGGCATCTTCTCCTTGGGCCAAGTTCCTGGATCAGAAAAGACAGAGAAGAAGGCTTTCAGCTCCTCCATGGTCAGCACTCCGACCCCTTGCCCCGTCAGGGGTCCCATCCACCCCCTCCTGGGAGCTCTTGGAATGTAAAGGAAATGGAAGGAGTCTGGCCTCTACAGAGCTGAGTGTCCAGCGTCACCTTGCTCTTGGTGGCCCCTGCCCGTCACGCAGATGACAGGCCTGGAGATAAACGCCTGGTTCCTGGCTCTGTGCTGACTCCACCCTTCCGCTGGCTCCTTATCCCTTCCCCACCTCCCTCCTGACCTCTAGGGTCTCTATCCCTGTAAGAACCACAGCTGCAAGGTTGCACTGAGGCTGCGTGCATTACCTCTGTCCAGCTTGCGTGTGGAATTTGCTCTTAGCCTAACCATATTTAAAAATTTGTCATAAAGACACTTAACAGAACTGAAAAATCCTTCAGTGCTTTCTGCTGGAACTGCTCAACTGTAATGTAAAATTGCATTCAGTGTCTTCTGTTTTTTAACAGAAAGAAGTGTGCTGTTCTCTAACACTGGGTTCCTGAGCTCCAAGAACATCCTTGCCATTAGGCTACACAGCGACCTGTCCTTACAAGAAGAAAGCACCTGTCCTTCAGAGCCAGGCCCACGGGCGCATGAGACCACATCGGGCCCGTGGGCCTGATAGGTATGACCAAGTCAGCACCGAGACAGGCAAGTTGTCAGGGCACCCAATGCCCAGCATTTCGTTGTGGTGGGTGTGCTTGTCTCTGTTCATACCTGGCTAGAAGTGCATGGGGCGCGCCGCCATTTCCCAGCGTGGAGCGCTCCCCCGTCGTCCAGGTAGCCTCACTTCCTTAGGGGCATTTGTTCTATTTATTTAAAGTCAGGTTTATCTTAGTATGGGTCTACTACATGACCAGAAATTCAATGATCTGTATTTGAATATACTAGATCGATTAAAAAAATCTGATTGATGCTTGAAATAACAAATATTTCTAAGATTATTTCACTTCTTAATGAGATGATCCATGCTTAGGATAATGATTACTTTTTTTTGTTTACTTTTTTTTAAATTATTTATTATTTAACTTCATTAATTACATTGTATTATGTGACACAGTTACATAGATACTTGGGTTCTCCCCACCCCTCCCCAAACTCTCCCACCATGGTGGATTCCTCCACCTTGTTGCATAACCTAGCTCAAGTTCAGTTGAGATTCCCCCATTGCAAGCGTATACCAAACATAGAGTCCAGCATCTTATTGTCCCGTCAAGTTCAGCGGCTTCTTAGGTATACCCTCTCTGGTCTGAAGACAGAGCCAGCAGAGTATCATCCCAGTCAATTGAAAGCTCCAACATACCATCAGCAAAAATTTACATCATTATGGAATTAATTGACATAGTAATGAGTAACCAATATGTTAAAAGTAAATGCGGGTTCCCAGCCACCTTCTGTGACCACCTCACCTATACTTCAATTTTAGTTTATACACAACATATAACATTCAAAACATAACATGTTATACATAACATCATATCATCTTAAATTAAGGCAAACATGTGGTATTTAACCTTTTGGGATTGGCTCATTTCCCTTAGCATTATGGTTTCCAGTTTGGCCCATTTGGCCACAAAGAACTACATTTTGTTTTTTTTAATAGCTGAGTAGTATTCCATGGAGTAGATGAAGCATAGCTTTCTTATCCAATCCTCTGTTGATGGGCATTTTGGTTGCTTCCATGTTTTTGCAATTTAAAACCTAATAATTCCTGGAGCCAGCATGGAGCGCATTGGAGGCTGGCCTGTCCTTCTGTTTCTGAAGGGGACACTGAAGAGGTTAAAACCCTGTCCCCCACGTGCCTCGCAGGCCACTCACATAGAGCAGAAATCCATAAGGACACGTGGGCCTGGGCCATCCTCGGCTCAGACAGCCTGGCACAAGAGCCCACAGTCCCTTGTTTGGGTAGAAGAGGAAAATTTGGGTAAAATGTCTCAGTCCTGGGGCTCCTTGCAGCAAACTGGTGCAGGGCTGCAAGCCATACCTTCTCTCTTCACCTCAGAGGCGGTTTGTATAAAAGAAAATCTGTTACAGAGAACACTGAAAGGAAGGCAGGCTACACCAAGCTGCAGTCTGGCACGTTAGAAAGACGTTGGGGTCAGGAACCAACACCCTCCAAGTGCAGAAGACGGTGGCGAGAGAACTATAGAATCTGCTCATGGTTGTACCCGTGAGGCCTGCGTGTCCGCCTCTGTGACTCAGACGGACTGCGTCGTGGCTGTGGGAGCACTTGTACATTTTGTGAAGAGGCAGGGAAACGGAATGAGAAAGGAGGATGCGTTAGTCTCAGCCACCCTGCCCATCTCCCCAGCCCTGCAGGCTCGAGTGCCAGGAAACATCCAAGACGGGAGGAAGACATTGACAGGTGCCCTCCCGTGTTGTTCTGAGATAGGAAGACAGTGCGGGGGCACCAAGCTTTGATTTCTCTGTGATGCCAACTTAGGAAGCACTTCATTCTTCCCATCTCTGCGTAGGCAGCTCTACATGCTGTCCTTGGCAGACAGACCCATCGGGGAGCGAGGTTCAAGTGTATAACCAGGAGTGCCTGGGTTATAGGCATGTCAGTGACAAGGCCGGACATCCCTGAGACGCGATTACATTATCTTCAGAGGCACCGCAGGGCATGTTTTATGTAGGAGAGGCCAAGAGTGAATGTCACTGAGTCACTCCCACTAAGGAGTGCTTTGTACCCACGAGGTGGTGAGGTTTGAGGAAGAAGTTTGTATAGCCCTTTCTGTACTAAATGACGGTCCCGAAAGCCGAGTTCTCTGCAATGTCTAAGGAACTCCTGGCTCAGTAATGTGTATTGCTCAAAAAGATTTCTTTTTGTATGTATTTGAGAAGTAGAGAAGAGGGAGACACAGAAAAAGATCCTCCCACGGGTTCACTGCCCAGATGCCCACAGCAGCCACTCTATGCCAGGAGCGACGCAAGAGCCCCGAACTCTATGCTGGTCTCCCACCTGAGGGGCAAGGGCACAGACGCTGGGCCGTCTTCTGCTTCACAGGGCACTTGAGCATGGAACTGCATTGAGAACAGAGCTCTGGTTTGGGGTGCCAGCATCACCAGCGACGGCTGAACCCTTGGCACCACAGCGATGGCCCAGTACAGTTTAAATAAACACTAACGAGTGAATGGACTTGAATAGAAAAGAGCGAAAGCCCGGACCTCAGGCTGAAGATGCTGGAAGCACAGCCCCGAACAGGCAGCATCAGCTTCAACAGGGAAGTTTTCAGAAAGTCAAAGCTCAGAGCATCGTCGGAGCCCTGCTGAAGCAGGAACTCCGGGCGAAGGGCTCTGCAGTCTGAGTTGAAACAAGCGCCTCCTGGTGGCCGAAAGTGTGAGACCCGTTGCCCTGGATGAGAAACAGAAGCGGGTGGGCGGGTTGGGAAGGTGACAGAAGATGAAAGACAGCGGTGAGAAGATTCAAAACCCTACCTGCAATTTGTCTGACCCACCCCCTTCTTCCAGAGAGTTCCGTTCCTTCCTGAAATCCGGATTACCACGCACGCAGCCCGGACACCTGTGCTCACCTCCCCAGTGCCCTTTCTCAAAGCCAAGTCACAGGATATGAAAACCAGGAGAACTTACAGCTTTCCGTGGAGGGGTTGGCTAAACAAAATAATCAGGATGACTCAGTTCCCCACAGGCCAACGCCCACAAGGATGCCTTTTATGGTAAAATCACACTGTTCTCCAAAAGGCAGTCACAGGGTCCCTGGGTCATGTAGCCGGTAGCGTAGCCAAAACTTATAAGCCTAGAAGCTTTTGGTTAAAAGCCTGGAATGAAACAAGGGAATATAACACAGAAAAGAAAATGAAATATTTTTAGAGGAATGAGCATGTCCTTTCTCTAAATATAAAACACCCCAATTATTTTTCCACAGGAAATGACCAGTGCTTGAGCTAAGAATGCACATTCTATTGCTATCCTTGGGCAGAATGAAGCCACTCTGGGCTGAGGAAGTCACAGCACCCTGCTTTATTTTCACACCAACTGCCTGTTAAAAATACACGAGAGGGGCCAGCTTTATGCAGCGGCAGGCAAAGCTGCTGTCTGCAAGACCAGCATTCCATACAGGCGCCGGTTCAAGTCCCTGCTGCACCACTTCTAACTCCTACTGATGGGCTAGGCAAAGCAACGGAGGATGCCCCCTGATACGCATGTGGGAGACCCAGACAGAGTGCCTGACCCCTAGCCTCAACTTGACCAGAATCTGGCCATTGCTACCTCTCTCTCTCTCTCTCTTTCAACTCTTTCAATAAATAAATGTTTGGGCAACTAACAGAACTACACTAGCATTCAAGACAATAAATATGTGCCTAATTCAGCTGAACCAGAGATGTAATAAGCAAAAACCTTTTTCCAGATGGGATCCTTTTTGCAAGATATTTAATTTTTTTTTCTGTTTCCTCATCTGAAAAACACAGATTGGGCCCGGCGGCGTGGCCTAGCGGCCAAAGTCCTCGCCTTGAACGCCCTGGGATCCCGTATGGGCACCCGTTCTAATCCCGGCAGCTCCACTTCCCATCCAGCTCCCTGCTTGTTCCCTGGGAAAGCAGTTGAGGACGGCCCAAAGCTTTGGGACCCTGCACCCGCGTGGGAAACCTGGAAGAGGTTCTAGGTTCCCGGCATTGGATCGGCACGCACTGACCCGTTGCGGTCACTTGGGGAGTGAATCATCGGACGGAAGATCTTCCTCTCTGTCTCTCCTCCTCTCTGTGTATCTGACTTTCCAATAATAATAAAATCTTTAAAAAAAAAAACCCACAGATTGCTATCTATATTTCACGGACTGGTTCTAGGAATTTCAGTATTGTCAAGCACTTAGCCAGGTGCTTGAAAAATTGAAGGAAGTAATTGCTGGGTCACTCATTCTTTTTTTCCCCACGGATGACGCCAGTGGACAAGCACGTTTTAAGGAATCCACGGGAAGACATTAACTCGTTGATAGAACCCAATAAAACTCATTGATAAGCACTTCATTTCAGGTTAAAGAAATAGTTCTCAGTGTTACTAAGTTACTAATGCAGAAAATCACCCAGAATTCGCTTCATATTTTCTTTTATTCTTAGCAAAGGACTTAAAACATGGTCAGCGATATATTCTGCGTGCTACTTTGTATAAGGTGTTTTTGCCTTTTGCCTTTGAAATACAGGCAGTTTAGGTGAGGCTGTAGTAAGACTGAATGTTGTCAGTGTAATTAAAATTGGGGATAATTTATCATAAGACAGTAATTGTAGATTAGACATTGAGGGATTTCTTCTTGAAATATTTGATACATTCAGATTGGTCGGTCACACTTCTTCTAGGCCTCTGGCAAGATTACCAGAGCCAAAATGATTGATAGCAGCAAGAGTGTGTAATAGTTTAAAATTAATTTCACTCTTTTAATAGCACCTGTCTTATTAAGTAAGTTAGAGTAATGAATACATGCAAGTCATTATTATGCAAAAAAAGGCTTTTTATTACCAGGACACAGAGTTGGGAAAAAGTGACCTTGACTATATTTATTTATTGTGGCCCAAGTGCGATTCTGAGTGGCTCATGCCCACTCATACTTTGATTAGAGGAGAGGTCACGTCGACAGTTTTCCTAGCAGGTCCCTCCCTATTATGGAGACCCTTGGAACGGCTTCTCAGTTGGTGGGGTCAAGGTTGGCACCGTGTGCAGCAGATGAGGTAGTACCCGGGGACTCCCAGGTCCCATGTTGCAGTGCTGGTAGGATTCCTGAATGGGCTCTCGGCGCCTTCCCCATCCACCACCCCCTGAACCACCCAACGTGTCACACGTCCAGGTTCAGCTCTCACTTCTGTCTTACCTTAGTGTCACTAAATTGATCATGCCTACATACAGTCTCGATCTGACAAATCCAATCAAGCCAGTTTTGTCACCTGCCAAAGGACTGCACTGGACTTGTTTATTTGGAATTTTCTAGGTACTTTATGTTCATTAATAAGCAGCGTACCTGCCTGTGTGTCATAAGTTTCTGACTTACGACAAAAGCTTGCCTTCACTTAATTACTTACTAGATCCTAGAAAAAGGCACCCACATGGTCCCTCTCCGTAAGTAGAGGAAAAAAATCCTTTAAAACTATTTGAATGTCAGTGACAAAATGAATGTACATTTCTCTAAAATGTACAATTTCCTTTACATGAGTGAAAACAATTTTAATATGTAAGATCTGGAATGCCTGCAGCTCGAGCTTGTGTCTGAGAAGTTTGCTGAATGTAAGCTCATCACTACATAGTTTTATTGCTTTTTAAGTATTTCCAAGGAGCGCAATTCAGAGTTGAAGTGTAACTTTTTAGTTCAAGCAGTATAGCATGTCAAGTTGGAAACTCGCAAAGTTCCCTGTGAACAACTAAAATGTAGTAAAATGTTGGCCTCTGCACTCAACAGTGTAACTTGCATCGAACTAAGTGTTCTCCAAAACTTGGAACAAAATGTTATCCTCAGAAGGCATTGGAGATGCTCTGCCAGTGCCAGAGAGAAGCTGGACTTCTGGAGAAAGGGGGCACATGAGAGACATTCTACTCTCCACACGGATTTTCTTGAGGGAGTTTTCCAAAGTGCAGTGAAGGCGAAGAGCCAAAGAGAACAGCCGACTCCAGGAAACGCAGGCTGAGACTCAGGGACACTGAAGGAGCTGGGATTTGAGGAGCCAACTACTGAACTACCCAACAGTCTGCATCCAGACTTCCCTTACATCATTCGTCAACTTCTTTGCTATGTACAAGGCAGGCAGCAAAACAACAGACAGGAGCTCAGATACTGAGCACGCATCGTAGCAGCTGGCGGCACGGAGGAGCTAAGATCTGAACTGAAGGCAAAGAGGACTTTGCGAAAGCGGCCCCCAAACTGGGCAAGGGTACTTCCTAGGGTTATTATAGGGACTTCATGTAAACAACAAACTGAAATAGGGCAGGCATGGCAACACTTAAAAGTAGGTCTTGAAGGGACCTGAACGGCCTCATACGAAACAGAGAAGCGCTTCTTTTAAGAGTATCTTATAGAACCTCAACAGTTTATCATCTCTATATACAAATTATTGCAAATTTTAAAACCTAGTAAAAATAAAATAAATGCAAACAGTCAAAATAAAAGGGGACAAAAGCAGTAAAATGCAGGAGACCCCTGATGCCCCACCAGGCCTTCCGGAGCCCAGTCCAGAGCCCGATCCAGAAGCACTGGTTTCCCAAGTGATTTGTGCACTTCCTCTGCCTGGGCTAGCTCCTGGATCCAGGGTTTCCACATTCAGGTCCAGGGCTGCTGGAGTTCCTGGCTGCTTTGGCTCAGGGGCCCTGAAACCTGCCTCCGCTGGGTAGTCCTCTCCAAAAGGTAACTCCAGGTTTCATCGTAGCAGGCGCTTGATTGGTACCTCCTCAGCTCTCAGAAATGAAGTTCTGTGAGAAAGGACAGTTCTGCTTCTCTCTTCCCTCGAGTCACAAAAATGTTACTACCTTAAAAAAGAGAAAAGGATGATATTATCCACATTTTAACTAGTGGGCGGTTGCAGTTTTTACCAGGAAACCAAGCTGTACTTAGAGAATGCAGATTTAAATACACACACACACACACACACACACACATTTCATCTGAAAGGCAGATCTTACAGAGAAAGAAGACTACAGAGAGACTGTGCCTTCCATCTGCCTTCCATCTGCTGCTTCACTCCCCAAATGGCTGCCACAGCCAGACCTGGGCCAGGTCAGTGCAAAGCTGGGAGCCAGGAGCTTCTTCCAGGGCTTCCGTCTCCGTGCATGGTCCAAGGTCTTAGGCCCTTCTTCCGCGCGTTCCCAGGCCGTCAGCAGGGAGCTAGATGGGAAGAGGAGAGGCAGAACTCAAACAAGCGTTGATATGGATGCTGCTGCCACATGGCAGACAGTTAGCCCATGTGGCACTGCGCTGAACCCAGGGTTCAGACTTTTTGAAAACACCATTTGTCCCACGTTAAAAAAAAAAAGGAAGAAATCACGAGGTGAGAGGTGAGAAATTTCTCTGAGTCGTGATGCACAATTGCTGTCTTCGTTTATTTATTTTGGAAAAGACTTATTTTTATTGGAAAGACAGATTTACAGAGAGGAAGACGCTCTGTCTTCTGGTTCACTCCCCAAGTACTCTGGAGCCTCTTCCGGGTCTCCCACGCAGGCGCAGGGTCCCAAAGCTTCGGGTCATCCTCTCCTGCTTTCCCAGGCCACAAGTAGGGAGCTGGATGGGAAGTGGGGCAGCCAGAACATGAATTGGCGCACATATGGGATCCCGGCGGCATTTGTAAGGTGAGGATCTAGCCATTGAACTGTAGTACCAAGCTCAACAATCACTATCTTTAACGTATCCACCTACTATTCAAAGAACAAAACGTTCATCCTAAGAGGTGATAAAAAGTTATGTGTAAGGCGCTGAGGATTAGTGTGGCTGACCTACATAAAGGAGTACAAGTGAGTATTGAGGGGTGACCAGTGTTGCTTTGCACCTGTGCCTTTGCGAGTTGCTGCAGTCCGATTTCCTGTGTATCACGGCCCTCACTTGCTTCCTTTGATCTTACACCACAACCACACAGTACTGTTGTCAACACAAGAAGAAGTCCTGCTTTTTCGTCTCAAACATCAGAAGATGTGCTACCACCATCTGTTTAAACTTCTGTGTGTGCCACCACTTTGCAGGTGGAATCCCATAGACTTTATTTTCTACTGCAATCAAGGGTGACCGATGGGAAACAGAAACTAATCTATCGCTTCTAGCGATGTAATTTCCCAAGTATGTCTTTAGCTTGATGGTTGCAGTACACTTCTGTTTAAAACGTAACAACATTAGTTCTTATATATTCCCCAAATGAAGTTTATTTTAATTAGCATTTTAAAAAAGACATTAAGCCATAATAAAAACCATGATTATTTTTTGCTTTGAAGTGCTAGCTAAGGAATTTAAAGAGATTGAAAACATTTAGAGATACTCAACATATAATGGTGTTTATTGATGCTTTTTTTTTTACCATACATAATATGAACAATTTTGTCACTTTCCACAAGAAGGAATAGTGTTTATTGTTTAAATAATAGTTGGAACACTGCTCAGCATCAGCATGTTTTACTCTATTAGGCAATGTGTAACGGATTTTTTTTTCATGTAGTTTTTTTTCCTTACCTGCAAAATTAGAGACAAGAATTGAGACAAATACTCTGTCAATCTCTTTCAGGTGATCATGGCCATAAAATACTAAATTATTGTATAGAATAAAATAAATCAAGAGATGACCACAAAAGAAAGAGATTTTAAACACAAGATTGAAATCCATAATAAACCATCCAATGGATAATCTGAAAAAAATACTCTGAAATTAAAAATTATTTGTCTGGTTTTAAATGAAGATTGGGAAACAGAATGCAGGGTGTGTGAAATCAAATAATAGATCCCTAAAAATGTAAAAACGATATCAGAGAACAAAATGGACTGAAACAATTAGAATGGAGTATCTAAGAGATGTACAGGACAGAGTTGAAGATCAAACCCATGTGTAGTTGAAAATCTAGAAAAAAAAAAGAGAAAGACAATGTGACAGGAACAACATCTGAAAAGGCCAGGACAGAGAATTTTGAAACTTAAAAAACGTGAGTCTAAAAATTCAAGAAAATTATTAAAAACAATGTTACATGTTTATATATTTAAAAAAAACGTTACCAAGAAATACTTCATAGCTTACTAAAACTCAAAATATATACAACTGGAAAGATCATTGTAGACTGAAAGTTGGAAGATTACAAGAAAATATCCAAGGTTGGGGACCAGCATTGTGGCACAACATGCCAAGGCACAACGTTCAGTGTCAGCATCCCATAGCAAAGCACCGGTCGGCGTCCCCAGCGCTCATCTCTGGTCCAGCTCCCTGCTGGAGCATCCGAGGAAGCGGGAGATGACGTGGTTGCCTGGACTCTCCCAGTCACCTGTCAGATCCAGAAGGAGTTCCCACTTCTTGACTCGGCCTGCTCCACTGACCCTGTTGGCCATGCAGAGATGTGCTGAAGTACCAAAAGGAATCAGATGAGAGCCACATTTGAAAATAGCCAACATTTTCCTATTCCACTAATGCTCCCGGCCTAGAGAAGGATAAATATAAACATGTTGAAATGTTTGGGAAATAGAATATACTTGTTTTTGTAAATGGAATCTTAAAACGAGAGGATCTGAGAGATAAACCAATATAACCTACGGACTGCATAGATACAGCACACTGAAGGTTACTCAGCTTAATGGCCTAAGTCAACTAAGGCACAAGAGTCCAAACGAAATTCAAATTAAGTATTCCTTTCACTGAATGATGCCATCCCTCTTATTCAGTTTTATTATGTCCTCGGCACCATCAGATCAGATAGACGCTTTTTTTTCATTTTAAAGATAAATTTCCTAAACTAAAAAAAATGTTTCAACATTTCCTGCTGACTTCTACACTGCCAACATGTTGACAGGAAGAGTAATGTTTGGGCAGTTTACTCGTTCAAGATCTCATAATGTCAGAGCTAAAGCAGGGACTAAAATTCAGGTTTCTAAGCTTGCAAGGAGAGAGCATTTCTAAAGCTGGCATTTGAGCCCTTTAGCTAAAATCACAATGTTCATTCTCTTTCCCTGTTAGCCTTCAGGGTTGCCTGTGTGGTGAGTCGTACAGTGACTGATCCAATTCATGGTATTCAGTGAAGGAGGAGAGATTGCAAGAGACAGTGGGAAAGGCACTCGAATTTATTTTTAGTAGGCATCTGACTTCTGTCGAGCTGACACCTTCTTTAATCTAGAAACAAACCCAACGACAGCCCCTGGAAATGAGAATGGATATGTGGCTCACCCATCACTAATACAGTGAAACCCAGTGTTTAGGAAAGCAATTGGTCCAGGATTGAGAACTTCCCTCAAGCTCAGAAAATCAAACTTCTCCTAATGGTTTTAAATCTCTAGTGAAGAAGCCGTGAGGTAATGATTCCAGAAACTCACAGTGGCCATGATTTCAGCCAGCGTGAGAAAATGAAGCCAGGATTCAGCATGGAGCGCAGGAGGAGGAAGAAAATGACCCAGGTTCCTGTGACTAGTTTTTAAGTATTTTCCCTAATGATGATAAAAACATAATCTCTAAAGAACAGGCGGCCAATTATTTTCTGTTATTTGAACTTTAGAAAGTTCCTATTTGTTGAACTGCGTTATCCCTCAGCTTCTCCAGGGTCTGGGTCACTGGGGTAGGCACCCTACGGTGCGGGGGCACACGCGCACACACGCAGCTCCTGCAGTGGCACGTGCAGCTCATTCAGGGTTCGCCTCGTTCTCACATCTGCAGATCTGAGATTTGCAGAACTGATAGCTGTGAGGTTTACTGCTGGACTCCCTAAGGGAGCAAGAAGCCATTCCTAGTCCTCTGCCTGGAGTTAAAGGCCCTCACACTTGATGGGACCCACCAGTGGCTGTTACTGGAGACTGGGCAGAGTGATAATATTGATCACCTCACAGGGTGGCCTAGAAGCTGGAAAGACCCAGGCGCTAGTGTAAAACTGTGACTGCTACTTCCAAACCAAAATGGGCCATGTTCGTGAGAAGCATTTGAGCTTAAGCTACTTTAGGTTCAAGATACATCAACCTCTCTGCAGATCTTAAGTGAAAAGAGGTTTGTTTTCCCAATGACCATGAATTCTAGAAAGTTGGACAATGAGGAGCTGTACGCGCAACAAAGCTGAGTTCCCTGCCTCATGGCTGAGGCGGTGTCTTGGTCTTTCCCGACACACCAGCTGCTACCTCCTCCCTCGCCTTAGGATTTCGTCTTTCTCTCTACATCCAAGGATTTCTTCTGCTCATTTGCAATATTTTATTCACTCTATTAACATTTACTGTTAGTTGGATGCCTTTTTCTTCTGTTTCAGGAGATAGAACATATGAAAAAACCAGCTCAAGTTGCCACAGACAGAAATGTCACTGGTTAAGTCTCACAAGGACATCCCGGGTGGAGCGGGCTTTAGGGCAGTCAATCAAATCTGGATGCATTTCTCTGTGATTCTCTTGGCTTCATCCTTGTCCAAGGACTGGCTGTGTCCTTAGGCTGACCTTCCTCCTGGCCACACGGTGACTGTCTGAAGCAACAGACACAATATGCTTCCTCTTTCTCATCTAGGTGGAAAAGATTATAAACCTGCCAGAGCCACCAAACAAGCTCTCCGAGCTTTGTGCAGAAGCAAGTCACTGTAGACAAGAGTATCGTATAAATCTATATTCTTAGTTGCATGCTCATTGCTGAACTGGTAATTATTATGATTTTTACATGGCCCTTGGATCGTGTTGTAAAGTCAGCACAACACAAAGACTGAAATTCCTGAGAAATAATGAGAATGGATGTTGGGTAGGGAAACAAAAAAAAGTTATATAACCTTGTGAATTTTCTTGTCTCTTGGTCCTCAGGTGCCTGGGATTCTAAGAGACAAAGAGACCAGCACTGAACCATGTCTGCATCTTCAGGCCCTGACACATGGCCGACATGTCATTGGTACTCAGCAGTCACCCACACAAATGAAAAAGTAAGCAAAATCATTTGTTCTGTTTTCTGCAAAAATCTGCTTGTCACTATCCATTCTGAGAATCCTTCAAGCATATTATAGTGACGATAGTGTTTTCACCACACCTGTTTGTTGAATGCCTCCCTGCTTGGTTATCATTTTTATCTATTGCTTCCTGAATCTTCCACTTGATTTCAACACATTCCTGATTATTTTTAGAGCTGCCATTAACACAGACTTCAATTGCTGTCCTGTTTTCCCCTTGAGCGCTGAGGCAGTTGCCATGGAAACAGAATCCAATGCCTCTCTTTGGAGCCTCACATCAATGCAATTTGATGAGAAGGGCTAACACACCACCTCCCACCTGTATTTTAGAAGTCTGAGGATCTATTACCTGAAAAAGCAGGAAGCATTTGGGGAAAGTGAACTTGAAAAAGCAGGGGTTTGCCAGTCCAAGAAGACATATTAGGGCTATCATCTCAAAATAATGTCCTAATAAGAAGAAGGAGAAAGGGATTATCACTTGGATTTACTAAAAATATGAAGTCACAAGGTAAGTTTTATTTTAAAAGTGGGTAAGGGAATCATTTTAGTCAGGGAAACTCTGCGTTTCTCTTGCCAGGTCTTCAGCCTTCAAGATGGCATCCAGCGATGTCTGCCTCCTGGCAGAACTGTGTGTCGATTAGAATACTGCAGGAACCACGGAGTGAGACATCAGAGGCCAGGTCATAAAGGACAATGACACTGCCGTCTTCTTAGATCCCTCACCCCGTGGAAAGCCAGCACCATGCTGTGAGACAGCTCAAGCAGGGCCTTGGAGAACACCATGTGAGGAGGAACTGAGGTCTTAGCATCTAGAATCAACTTGGACTTCACGTGAGTAGCCACCTGGATGTGGATCCATTGGACCCAACTGCATCTCCAGGTGACTGGCACCCTAGGCCATATCTGACTGCAACCTTGTAAGAGTAGGAACTCCTATCCAGGCACTCCCAAATCTGAAACCCACAGAAATTGTAAGAGATAATAAATATGTAGTGATTTTTTTAAGGTAGATTTACAGAGATGGGAGACAAAGATTTTCCATCTGTTGATTCACTCCCCAAGTGGCCAGCGCAGCCAGAGCTGAGCCCATCTGAAGCCAAGAGCCAAGAGCTTCTTCTGGATCTCCCATGTGAGTGCAAGGTCCCAAGGTTTTAGGCCATCCTCCCCTGCTTTCTTGGGCCATAAGTAGGAAGCTGGATGGGATGTGAGCAGCTGGAATATAATCAGCACCCGTATTAAGATGTCACCATTTTGCAGGTGGGAGATTAGCCAATGGAGCCATTACAACAGCACTAGTAGTGATCTTTTAAGTCAGGACACTTTAAGGGACCAATGTTCTACATCAGGTTATGTTGTCATTTCAAATCAGAATGATATTTTGAGTTGGTTATCTTGTGTCCCATTCAATTGTCCGACAAAGTGCTCGAGAAAGCTCTGGAGGATACCCCAAGTTCCTGGGCCTCTTTCATTCAAGTAGGAGACGGAGGTGGAGCTCTTGGTTCCTGGCTTTGGCCTCACCCAAAGCTGGGTATTGCGGTCATGTATAGGAAGTGAACAAGTGGATAGAAGAGCTCCTCTCTCGCTCCCTCTGTGGCTGTTCCAGCTAGATGATAGAGATAACATCTTTAAAAACAAAATCATTAATTACATTTTGGATGGCCACATTTCACATATAGCAATAAGTAGCTAATATATACCTCATGGTCCAGATTCTTCAGGGTCTCCCCATCTCTCACAGGAATGGCTGAAGTCCTCCTGACAGTGCACTGGGCACCTTGTGTCCTTGCCTTTGTCTTCTACCTCCTCGACTCCAGTTGTGATGTCCCCTTTATCATTCCTCAAATACTTCTTCGAACTTTGGACTGGCCATCACTCCCTCCTGCTCCCTGCCTAGGTGGCCAACTTCCCTCCTCCCCAACACAAAGCTACTCTGCTTGGTGTAATCAGGTTTGTTGTTGTTAGTGTATGTATTAGCCAGCTAACTTATAGAGGAAACGATTAGCTCCGTTTTGGAGGTTCACAGCCGTGTGTCTACTGAAGGCGGTCAGTGGCAGAATGTGTGTGAAGATCAGACCCACAGAAGCACCCTCATTATCCATGTTCATGTGTCTAAATGCACCATGATTTGATCATAGGTTCTCCACTCCAGCAACTTAACCCAATGGAATCAATTTCCAAAGCTTCCAGCTTCAGATATGCCAACTGGATTAAGTTCCTGCCCCTGAATGCATTATCCATAAGCATTAACCCACTGGCTATTAAGATGACACTGTGGGGCTGAATCCCGTAGCCCATGAGCTTTTGGGGGACACTAAAACTGACAATTCAAAATATAGCAGCAAATGTCACTATTTAACATTTGTTATTATCTCGATTCCTTGCTTTTTTTAAACTAAGTTGATGCAGGGATTTTTACCTATTCATAATATCCAGAAGAGTGTCTGGTTTATAGTAGTAACTCCAAAAAGATAAATGGGTAACGAGAAGAATGTTTTGAATGTAAGGGTATCAGGGTGAGCATTATGGTTCAGCAGGTTAAGCTATGGATCCTACAGTTCACAACTCCCACCCCCATTGTAGGAGTGCCTTGGTTTGGGTCCCAACTTCCAATCTAACTTCCTACTAATGATGACTCAGGAACTAGGGTCTTTCCCATCCATCCAAGACACCCAGGGGAAGTTCCTGGCTCCTGGCGTCAGCCTGACCCAGCCTCGGCTATGATGGCTATTCGGGGAGTGAAACAGGGATTCGGTGTCTTTCTCCACCTGCCTCTGTGTGTCTGCCATTCGAATTAAATAAAGGTGTCTTTAAACAAGCAGATAAAAGAATGTAAGGATATCCATTAGTAGGATATTCAAAAATGACTTGAACATAGCTCGTTTGATAACCCTCATGCTAGCTGCATCTGAAATGTGAGGCTGGGAAAAGCCTGTTTTCTCATGAGTTGATTCACAAAAATAGCAGATACATGGGAAGCCATGAAAACCATCTGTTTCCCTTTACCCTCCTGAAACTCAGAACAAAACTGAAACCAAGTGTAATAACCATGAGTCCTTAGCATTTACATCTTTCATTTTGTCTCATCCTGACTTTAAGTTCCCAGTTGCTATCTTTTGACCCTATAATTCCATTATCTGATATTCTGTGCCATCTCATAGATTTCCTGAAGTTAAGTAGAATATAAAGGAATGTAAATAAATAAGTAAATAATGCAAAAGACATAGATACATCTCAGTAAGACTCTGGAAATGGCATTCTGTAAAGCTGGATGAATGACGTATGATATTTCAATGTCCTGTCTGCTTATCTTACTACTTTAAGGATGAGAGTCATTTTTAAACAAGAGTTCCTTCTAGATAACCTCGCCTTTTGACAATTCCTGCTTTCCACTTGGCTTTTACCATTATTAACCTCCAGATGAGTTCAGCTAAACATTGCTTCTTTAGACAGGCCTTCCTTGAAGTCAGAGTAAGACAGAACCAGCACTGGCCCTGTCTGAACGTAACTGCCCATTCCTGCCCCACTTCTGCTCTCAGGGATTCCCATGAGGGAGGTCCTGGTGGAAGGCATGTCTGCACTCCCAGGACTCACACTCTAAACAGTGCTTTGCACAAGGACTTTGAGCGATGATACAAATGTGCCACAATCTGCAGGGTTGGTATGGAGCACAGGAACAGCGTTCAGGTGAACAGACGAGTTTTTATTCTAATTTAATGTTGTGATTGTTAGCTGTTTGGGTAGGCTCAGATCCAGAAAAAAAGACAGGGGGGAGATAGTGTATATGCGTGGGAGAGAGAGAAAAAAAAAAAAAAAAAAGAGAGATCCTATTAACCAACTCACTCCCCAAATTACCCACATCTCAATATAGATTTCCCACATGGGTAGCAGCAAAAAACCATTATGGCTTGCCTCCCAGGATGCTCCGCAGGGTTTACGTGAGCAGAAAGCAGAGCCAGGGTCTGACCCAAGCATTTGACAGGGGCTGTGAGTGTCCCAATAAGTTCTTAAGCTAGTGCAATTTCAATTTAATAACCATCCATATCCATATACCTATTGGCCGTTTACAGACATGGATGAAAGTTTCTGAAAGTTGCCTGGACGCTGCAGGTTATTAGTCCATTGCACAGGTGATTTTTACAAGCAATGACATTTGGCAAGTCCAGGCTGGCTTCACATTACAGTCACCCCGGAGGAGATTGGAAACGGATTCCTGAGGGGCCAGCGTGATAGCCTAGTGGCTAAAGTCCTCGCCTTGAACGCTCCGGAATCCCATATGGGTGCCGGTTTTAACGCTGAGAGCTGCACTTCCCATTCAGCTCCCTGCTTAGTCCTTGGGACCCTGCATCTACATGGGAGACCTTGGAAGAGACTCCTGACTGCAGATCAGCTCAGTTCGGCCGTTGCAGCTGCTTGGAGAGTGAATCAAAGGACAGGTGCTCTTCTATCTCTCTTCCTCTCTGTATATCTGACTTTCCAATTAAAAAAAAAAAAAAAAGGATTCCTGAGTCACACCTCAGAGAATCTCTCTATCTAGTCTTGAATGTGCTTATTAGCATTGAAAATCAACAAAACAAACAAACAATCCAGCTCCTTGAGCCGTTGTCATGTGCGGCTCAGAGGAGTCTACTAAGTTTCACATGGCATGCATCAGAGACTGCGCGATTCGGCTTGTTTGCATGCACTTAGGAAGAGTTGGTAATTCCAACTGAAACCACGTGCTGTGACAAGAAAAACTCAAAATATTCCTCCGCCTTTTGTTGTCTCCATTAACAGCCCAGGCTGTGACAGACTCAAAGCGCCCTTTTCTCCTCTCCCTAACCCGCTCAAGACCAAAGCTCCGTGGACTTCCTGATGTCACAGGGCAGCCCCAGGAAGGCGTGGCTGCACCTGCTGTCCTCTGGTGGCCTCCTGGTCACAGTCGCCACAGCCCTCCCTGCTCCTCAGGAAGTCTGAACCGGCTGAACCGAGGGAGCCAGTCCTAGAGCCCTCCCCCGACCTGCCACAGGTGTGCAAGCAGGAAGTACAGGGTCCGGAGGCCACCCGGGAAGAGGAGTGAGCCAGGCAGCCTTCAGCTGCGCACCGACTGTGAGAGGAGGCTACCCGAGGGGCAGCGAGTTGGAGCCGCCGTCCCAGAGCTCGGTGAGTGCCGCGACCCCCAGAAACCCCGGGAGCTTGAGGCGGGGCCGGCGGTAGGGAGCCTCCCAGGAGGTTCCTCCCAACATTTTCATCGTGCAGTAGAAAAATCCAGGCTCAGAATAAACGCCTCCAAGCACTGTAGACTTCAGGCGTGAGACCGGCAGAGTTTGCTGGGCGATTTGTGGCAACTCCTGCCTGAAAATGAAATCATGGCTGGAAGGCGCAAGCAGTGTGGATCCGTTCAAATTACTAGGGAAATGCTTCCTAATCCACAAGACGGAAGTGCTAAAGCAAAATTTAAAAATGAATGAATACAGTTGGAGATCAGTGGGCACTTGAAAGTGTAAGCTTAGAGATAACACTGGGTTTCATTTAAAAGCAGTTGGAGATGCAGCAACAAGTTTGTGCTAAACAGGAATTGAGAATGAGATGCTAGAAAAAGAAGTGAGACTGTTTTTCAGAGTATTGCATTGCTTTCAAGACAGTTTTCTCCAGTCCACAAAGCTACAGGACCTCAAGCCTTCTGCAGATGCCAGGGCCGTGTGGAGTACATTGTTTTATCTACAGTAATCACGGAGAGAATTTCATTCAGCAGCCACTGGCCCGTTCCATCTGGCCTGAATCTTAGAGGCTTAGGGCTGTGGGTTCCCTTCGCAGAGCCACCCTTGAAGGCCCAGGCACTGGCTTCTTAGCGCTGTACTCAAGTGCAGAGAAACGGGCTTCTTAGCTCTCGGCTCTCTGCAGCCCCGCGGTTGCTCCCCCAGACATCTTGTGCACCTGTGTCCTGTGGCAACTGACCACTTATCCTTGCTGTAACCCACCTGGGTGCTCCTTGAGCCAGAGCCCACGCCTACAGTAAAAGCACTGAGTCTTCCTGTGCCTGTCCACGCTCGGTGTGTCTTACCTGCAATGCGGGTGTTGTTTGAGAAAGCACATACAATTGCAAGCAAGTGTTTTCTTTACTAAAATGTAGTGTATAATTTTGAACTCACCCCTGAAATCAGTCAAAGTGTCTGTGATAATGCTTTTTTTTTTAACAGTTTTGAAAGAGTTGCATGTTTCCGTATTCTCTGCAGGCAAATGAGAGGAGCAATCCGTGGGGCATTAGACAGCATTATAAAATAAAACAGGAAGGAGTCGTGATTTGAGGTGTACTTTAATCAGTACAGATCCATGAGACGTGATCACTGTCGCTTTACATTTACGGGGTGGTGGGAGGGAGGAAGGGTGACTATCCTGTGTCCCGTGGCAGAGCGTTCTTCCCAAGGGGTCAATGGGTAAAGTGTGATTCCAAGATGCTATCATGAGGAAGACTCTATTGACTCGCTTTGGTCAAATTACGTGTGTCATTTGTTTTTCTTATCTACCTTGTACACTGAAAAGATGAACTGTGTTCAGTGGCCTTGCGTTCTGGTTCTTGATTGTGGTTTGGGGTTTTGTCTTCCTAGAGGAACCAGAGCTTTTTATTTAGCAGAGCAGTGTTACCCAATAGTATTTTCTTCTTCTTTCTTTCTTGTGTGTGTGTGTGTGTGTGTGTGTGTGTGTGTGTGTCTTTGCTTAATATTTCTGGGAACCAGCCCAGGAGTGTTTTCTGCAGCGATGGAAAGTGTCCTCCAGCCTGCGCTGTCCTGTCTGGTGGTGGCGAGCCACGTGTGCGCAGCGAGCACCTGTAGCATGTTGACACGAATGAGGAACTCCATGGTTCCCCTTGGCTTCCTTCGTGGAAGCTTGGTTAGGTGTATGTGTCTGATTGCATAGAACAGGGTGGCTGAGCTGCCCCGCCATGCTCCGCTGACTGACTGTACTGCAGAGCCTTTGTAAGACTCATGAAGTGTGTCTTACACCATATCAGCATTGTTTAAAACAAGATTTATTTATTTTTATAGCAAAGTCAGATATACAGAGAGGATGAGACAGAGAGAAAAATCTTCCATCCACTGATTCACTCCCCAGGTGGCCACAATGGCTGGAGTTGTGCCAATCTGAAGCCAGGAGCCAGGAGTCTCTTCGGGGTCTCCCACACAGGTGCAGGGTCCCGAGGCTTGGGGCCGTCCTCGACTGCTTTCCCAGGCCACAAGCAGAGAGCTTAATGGGAAGTGGAGCTGCCAGGATTAGAACCAGTGCCCATATGGGATTCCAGAGTGTTCAAGTCAAGGACTTTAGCTGCTAGGCTACCATGCTGGGACCATACTTGAGCTTTTTAAAGTCATGAAGAAATGGGCACTTTCAAACTGTTAAAACTTTGTGCCTCCAATGTGTATGCCCTTGAGAAAGGAAGGTCTCCTTCCCCGGACGGGAGCCTGAGTGCGTAGCTGTGACACAAGCAACGCTTAACTCTGAACTGTAACAAAAGCTTTTGCTTATGAGTCACTTACCAGTTCTTAAAGTCTTCCTGGATTCTTTCTCATTCGATTATTACAACAAACAGCTGAAGTAAACAGGGTTCTGGCCAAGAAACCTTGCATTCTATCAGCCTACCTACCCAGAGCTTTTTCATAAAATAATAAAAAGTTGTATCCAGATTTGTCAGAAGTTTTTATTTTAAGCTCTGAAAAAGTGTGTTTTTTTTTTATAATTGTCCATTTCTGGTAAAAATGAAAGGATTTGTTTTTCACTGTAAATGAAAACAATAAGTAGCAGTAGAGTATAAGCATACTATATAGTTGCATAATGTGTTAGCTGTGTGCAAGGAGTCTTAACCGACTTACGGAAAACTGAATATGGTGTCTTAATCGTAGATGCTTCACAGATTCACAGCTTCCAATGGTTGTATTTCTGTTTCTCTGTTTTTCAGAAACACCTGGAAAGTACGTCAAGACTCTAGCAGCTCCTTCTCAGGCCTCCTGCAGCCATGAGCAGCAATGCGACAGCCCCGGCCGTTGGGTACATCTCATGCTCCGTAGCTGTCCTTTTGTTCGGCTCAAACTTTGTGCCACTGAAAAAATATGATACTGGTGACGGTAATTGTCTCTTTCCCACCATTGCTAGCCTTCATTTACTTTCAAACGTGATGTTCTCTTTTCTTTCTTTTTCTTTTTTAGATTTTTATTTTTATTACAAAGTCAGATATACAGAGAGAGGAGGAGAGACAGAGAGGAAGATCTTCCATCCGATGATTCACTCCCCAAGTGAGCCGCAACAGGCCGGTGCTGCGCCGATCCGATGCCGGGAACCAGGAACCTCTTCCACGCGGTGCAGGGTCCCAAAGCTTTGGGCCGTCCTCGACTGCTTTCCCAGGCCACAAGCAGGGAGCTGGATGGGAAGTGGAGCTGCCGGGATTAGAACCGGCGCCCATATGGGATCCCGGGGCATTCAAGGCGAGGACTTTAGCCGCTAGGCCATGCCGCCGGGCCCTCTTTTTCATTTTTTATTATTATTTTATGATACAGTTCCATAGGCTCCAGGATAAAGTTCTCTTTTCTTGATATTGTAAAAATCCTATCCATACAAATCAGTTTTGGTGAAATCAACATTTGACCAGCTGATTCAGATGCAAGCTGCTCTGTTGGAACGCCGGGCTCTGGTTGCAGCTCCATGCCTCATTCCAGCTTCCCGCTAATGTGCACCGCGGCAGGGGTCAGTGGGGACCCGAGTCACTGGGCCTCTGTCACCCCCGTGGGAGGCTCAGATTGGCGCCCAACCTTGGCCCAGTGCTGGCTGCTGGCTGGCACAGGATGTGAGGAATGAACGAGATGAAGGTCTGCTATTCTTTCTCTCTCTCTGCCTTTCAAATACATAACAGAATAATAAATGGCATTGATCTTGGTGCCTGATAAGCAGAGTTTTAAATAAGTCACAATGCTCATTCCATTTTGTCTGAGAGTTGATCATAGTAGGCTTATCCTTAAAATTCTATTTCTGGTAAAGGCAGGGTAGGTACTAGCAAGGAAGCTTTGTAGCCATCCTTGGGTGTTCATAAGAGAAGGGAATTAAGGACAGTTCTCGATAAAATAAATACATACATAAATGAACAAGCATCAAAAAGGACAGTTGTAGTAATAATGCTCATTTGGAAAACACCTTTGCTGCACAGTTAATCGTTAGAGAGCAGTGCGGTCGCAGCACGACTTCCTCGCCCGTGGATGTGCATGATTGTCTGTGAG
Source organism: Ochotona princeps (assembly GCF_030435755.1). Lineage (NCBI taxonomy): Eukaryota > Metazoa > Chordata > Mammalia > Lagomorpha > Ochotonidae > Ochotona > Ochotona princeps. Next base: position 3,698,574 of record NC_080863.1, on the reverse strand, counting down.
AGACAACTGCAAGAACGCAGCATTGTGCCTGCGGGAATAAGCTGGTGGTTAGACACAAAATGCAGGTGACGCGCATCCCCTGGCATTTGGTGTCGGAGCCCTCCATCTACCAACTTTACACTAACCCACACGCTGCAAATCTTCCAATTCCTGTTTCCACAGACAAGCTTCCTGTCTTGTTCAAGTGCAAATGTGCATGTATTTAACCCATTGACCAGTTGAAACTGTCCTTTTTGTAAGATTGATGTGTGGGGTTCTTTTTTAAGATTTATTTTTATTTTTATTGGAAAGGCAGATATTCAGACAGGAGGAGAGACAGAGAGGAAGATCTTCTGTCCGATGATTCACTCCCCAAGTGACCACAATGGCCAGAGCTGAGCCAATCCGAAGCCAGGAGCCAAGAGCTCTTTCAGGTCTCCCACGCAGGTGCAGGGTCCCAAGCTTTGGCCCGTCCTCGACTGCTTTCCCAGGCCACAAGCAGGGAGCTGGATGGGAAGTGGGGCCGCTGTGATTAGAACAGGTACCCATATGGGTTCCCGGCGCATTCAAGGCAAGGACTTTATCCTCTAGGCTATCACACCGGGGCCCACTGTGTGTGTGTGTGTGTGTGTGTGTTTTTATATGTATAACATCACGGATGAAGCTTTTGAGTGGTGTTCCGTAACATATTACCTATATACTCTGTGGGTTTTACTGTTTGAGGTTGCGTAGCATAATGATTTTCAGGAATACACGTCATGTTAAAGCAACGCTGCAGGGGAAATTTTATGGAAAGAGAAGCCAGAACATACCAGCTTCCTGACCCCATCCTGGAGTGGAAGAATATATTATAGTGAGCTGACATGTTCTTGTCCCGTTCCTTGTCCCCATGCTACTTCAACAGTGAGACGTGGATCTTCCCTCCAGAGCCAGGGACTTGCTTTGTCTTTGAGGTCGGGTGGGAATGGAGGCCACTAACAGAAAAACAGGCTGGTGGATCCGCCTTTTGGGGCTGTTAGGATTCATTTTGTGATCCTGGGCAAGTCTTGGCAATTTTTTTGTTTTCAGTTTCTTATTTCTAAAATGAAGAAGTTGTAAGATGAACTTCCCGTTCGTCTCTGTGACACTGCTCTTTCGTCTTAGAGGTTAGCAGCCCATTTTCTGTCTTACCACTAACATGATATTGAATAGAAATAGGAAAGAGGGCCCGGCGGCGTGGCCTAGCGGCTAAAGTCCTCGCCTTGAACGCCCCGGGATCCCATATGGGCGCCGGTTCTAATCCCGGCAGCTCCACTTCCCATCCAGCTCCCTGCTTGTGGCCTGGGAAAGCAGTCGAGGACGGCCCAATGCATTGGGGCACTGCACCCGCGTGGGAGACCCGGAAGAGGTTCCAGGTTCCCGGCTTCGGATCGGCGCGCACCGGCCTGTTGCAGCTCACTTGGGGAGTGAATCACCGGATGAAAGATCTTCCTCTCTGTCTCTCCTCCTCTCTGTCTCTCCTCCTCTCTGTATATCTGACTTTGTAATAAAGTGAATAAATCTTAAAAAAAAAAAAAATAAGAAAGAATCTTGCGATCTTTTTTAACATTTCAGTATTTCTTTATCTCTGAGTTCCTACATCCTTGATGATGCAGTAGCTGCAGAAGGAACAGATAGAACTCTGAGCGTCAGGTCTGCAGATTCCTGGCACAGGGTCAGAGGGAAGCAGGGAGGCAGCGAACGCCTTGCCCAGAGGAGCGAATTCTGCGTTTGCAATGTCTGGCTCAGGTCAGACATTAAGCCTGTGGGAGGCCTCTGCGTGGCCGTCAGTGACTTGGTTTTGTAAATGAGCCCTGGATGTTTAAATCGCTGTTTACTGTTGTGAAGTGATTAATGCCATGCTTCAGGTGATGGATGGTGTTGTGATTAATTATGTTTTGGTTTCCATTTTAATTGGAAGGCGGAGAGATGGAAACAGATCTGTATCTGCCGGTTTCATCTCCAAATGTCAACCACATCCAGGATTGTGCTGCGACCAGTTCAGCACGAACGGGGTTGGAACAGAGTGACATGCAATTGAGAAAATAAGAAATGAGACAGGCACAGGTGGACTCTGAAAGCAGGCAGCCAGAGGAAGCCCCTTGCTCTTGGGAAGGTTGACCCAGAAGGCTTCCTCCCTCTGTCTTTCACTGAACTACTTGGGAGTCAACTTACAGGAGCTGATGTGGCACACACGTTGATAGACGTATCCCACGTTGATGTTCACCAACCAGTGCTTAAGGATCAGAAAGCAATAGTGTAATCCAAGTACAGAAGCCAGTTCATGAGCCCGGCGCAGTAACCCAGCAGCTAGGTCCTCGCCTTGAACGCTCTGGGATCCCATATGGCTGCCAGTTCTAATCCTGGCAGCCCCACTTCCCATCCAGCTCCCTGCTTGTGGCCTAGGAAGGCAGTTGAGGACGGCCCAAAGCCTTGGGACCCTGCACCCACGTGGGAGACCCAGAAGAGGCTCCTGGCTCCTGGCTTTGGTTCGGTTCAGTTCTGGCCATTGCAGCCACTTGGGGACCGAATGAGCAGATGGAAGATCTTCCTCTCTGTCTCTCCTCCTCTCTGTATATCTGCCTTTCCAATAAAAATAAATTAAGAAGAAGCAGTCTATGACTGTCTCAAGGATATCCACAGCACACAGCCCTGTGGCCTTGGACCATTGCCTAGATGGAGACTCTGGCCCACGGGCCTTGGCCTGGCCCTCGGGCTTGTGCGCATTCACAGACCATTGGCTGCAATTTGACCTCCCTCTCCAGTGTAGCAATCTGGAAACTAAAGGTTCCAGACACAGTCTGCTGGGCTCTTCCATATCGAGGCATGCGCTTCTTGATTGGTTTTACCAACTGCCTGTGGCAGTGAGTCATCACGTGCTCCCGTGCACCTGAGCAGGAAGCTGCAATCAGAAGTAGATAGCTGGGACTCCAGCTAGGTGTTCATATGAGAAGCAGGTGGCCCATGAGGCAATGTAACATAACCAAATACCTCTCTCTGAGTGTAACAAAATATAATAAAATGTAAAATGAGTCTTGCCAATTTCAAGTACAAACTTCTTTTCTTTAAAAAGATTTATTTATTTTATTTGAAAGGCAGATCCACAGAGAGAAGGAGAGACAGAGACAAAGGTCTTCCCTCCCCTCGCTCACTCCCCAGATGACCACAACGCCCAGAGCTGTGATCATCCAAAGCTGGGGGTCAGGAACTTCTTTCGGGTCTCCCACATGATGCGGGGGGGCCACGGACTTGAGGCAGCCTCTGCTGCTCTCCCATGCTATCAGCAGAGAGCTGTATCAGGAGTGGAGCAACCAGGACGTGAACCTGTTCCCACAGAGGATGCTGGCAGTCCAGGTGGCATGGTGGCTTGCTGTGCCACCATGCCAGCCCCATAGTAACTTCTTGAGTTGCCTAAGAAGTGGGGGAAAGTGAATGTCGACCAGAAATGTGTTATGTGTAGACTGACTTTCAAGTCAACCTGGGCATCAATTCCAGTTCTGCAAAATTCTAGCTGTTAGAAAAAAATCGCTAATCTCAGTTTGATTTTCTCTGTTTCTGCGTTAGGATTAGCTGTGATGTGTATGTGTTGTAAGAATGACGAGGGAAAGTGCTTGGCATTCAGGAATTCAGTAAGTTGCAGTCTTGTCCTTAGAATAACTCATCGATAGTCCAAAGCACCCATTCACTCTGATCAACTTGCTCCAATAATGTCAGGTTCTTCTGTTTCCAGGTATGTTCCTCCAGTGGGTTCTCTGTGCCGCCATATGGTTGGTTGCGGTGGTGGTCAACCTGATACTGCGCTGCCCTAAGTTTTGGCCTTTTGCAATGCTTGGGGGCTGCGTTTGGGCAACAGGTAACGTTTGCTCTGCCTTATTCTCTAATCAATTTATGCAAGGATCAGAAAAACTGTCAGAGCAGGAAAACGAGCACACTTTGTAATTCTGAATCATCTTTAGTCACGGATATGAAATATTAGCTACTGCAATTTTTCCTTTCAGGTGACTGATAGATATAATTGATGTATTTCTAGGCCTGGTTCTGTTATGATTTCTTTCCAAGTTCCTGGTAGAAATTTTTTTTTTTTATGTTTGTTTTTTTCTGGTAGAAATTTATAGGAAAAATGTTTCAACCACTTTTAAGAATAACTCATATTTTTACATTTTATGACCTTTCTCACACATGTTCACTGGAATCTTAAATAGAAGACTCAGCTGATACCATTTTTTTAGACTTGCCCCTAATAAGGAAAAACATGCATACATTAGCATATAGAAAGAAAACAAAACAAATAACAATGTTCTGTCTGCTGCCTTCTCGGTACCTCCAATGACCTAATCGGACACTTTGCACTCTCCCAGCCGGGCAGGGCCCTGTTGTATCAGTGATAGAAGCACATGGCAGGGAGTTTTTGGTTTAACAAGGAGAATTTCAAGAATCAGAAATCTTTAGAAATAATTGTGTTAAAGACAAAAAAATTAACTGTTGATTGGTTATCCACTTAATTTGAGCTATTAGAGATTAGATGATTTAATGAAATTCCTGAGTCCAAGGCCGCAGGAGTTGGATTTCTTACATTATCGTTCATCACGTTTGCGTGTGATGGTTTTTTAATCTAACGGGGAGAGAGGAGCGCAGCCAACCTCTGCGATGGGAGGGTGGGTCTTCGATACACCTGAGTTTACCGAACATTATTGCAAGAGAAAATAATTCATTCAATTTGAGAACTTCTGAATTTGAACATGTTGATGTGCCCACAGTAGAAAACATGTGGTTACTGATTTTTTTTTTTTACCAGAAATTTGGAGCTTGGCACTGAACGCACTAGGTTCTGTCCACACCAGGGCAGTAGCACAGGACGTGTAGGACTCTAGCACTCTGTGAAATCATGCTGTTGGGTCGAGTACTCATCGGAGACTAGGAGGGGAAGAACAGGTTCAGGGGAAGGTCTTCAGTGGATACCTTGTTTCAGAAAGAGTGGTGTTAAAGAACAGCCAGAGAAAGAGCCAGAGAGGAAAAAATAGGAGGGGGCCCACGCCGCGATGTAGTGCGCTAATCCTGCGCCTGCAAGCACCGCCATCCCGTATGGGCATGGGTTTGTGTCTCAGCCTCGGCGTTTCCAGTCAGCTCCCTGGTTATGGCCTGAGACAGCAATGTCGATGAAGCCTGTGAGTCCTGCACCCGCATGGGAGACCCAGAAGAAGCTTCTGGTTTCGGATCAGCTCAGCTCTGAACCATTGCAGCCACAGACTGAACAAGCAGATGGAAGATGTCTCTCTCTGTCTCTCCCTCTCTCCGTCAGATCTTCCTTCAAATAAAAAAATAAATAAATACTGTTTGAAAGAGATGGAGCATGAGGCAAATCAGATAATGACGTTTTAAAAGTCAAAAGGAGTTGTTTTTTTCTAAAGGTTATTTGATAGAGAGAGTTCCAAGCTGTTTGTTCACTCCCCCAGGCATTCATTAGCCCTAACAGGGCCAAGGCAGAGTAGGGGGCAGAAACTCCCTCCAGGTGTTCCCTGTGAGTGCCTCAGAACCCATCAGTTGAGCCATTACCTGCTGTTTCCCAGGTCATGCTGGTGCAGGAAGCTAGCCAGAGTTAGGGGTCCTCTAGCGTAATATGAATGCATCTCAGCTAATGGGAAAAACACCTACCCCTAACGAGGAAACCTTTTAGGATCAGTTTGTGGACTGAGAGCTGACTATTAATAGGATGAGACTGTTCAAAAGAAGATGATGACATTTCTGGGTGTCATTGTGTTATTCTCACATAGTAACATGAAGCTAAGAATCCAGGAATCGGAGAGCAAGGCAGTGAGTACAGAAGGGCCTGAAGACCTCCGCCCGTGCTTGGTCCTCTTTAGAGCCCGAGAGGATGCTCACTGCTGTGGGTACCACTGACATCTGCTGCAAGGAGTCATGGAACAGAAACCTAGGTCAAGGATGAAGAACAAATTGTATGGTTTGGCAAGAAGTTAATTCACCATCTTTCATTGTAGGATTTCCCCCTTAAGCTCAGTTCTTTTAACAGTCATAAGTCAAATACCAAAAGAGTGTTTATCTTCAAAATAAGGAATTGTGAGTGACTAAAGTTTGTCCAAATCCTATGAGTTATGATTGAAATTTTATGATTGAAGTTAGAATAAATAATAATTCAGCCTATGAGTGTATCTTCTGTATTGGAAATAACACATTTCTTCTGTATATTACACTTACAGGGAACATTGCTGTTGTCCCAATTATCAAAACCATTGGTTTAGGCCTTGGAATGTTAATCTGGGGATCATTTAACGCCTTAACTGGCTGGGCAAGCTCAAGGTAACACCAGTCAAACTCTTTAACCTAAGATTCCCTCCCCCCATACTCTCCATGTAAGGCAACCGCTAAGGACTGGGCGGCCTGAGAGCAATAATATGTCGTTTGTATTCTTCTGGAGAACACAGCTAGTAAAATATACATAGCTCATCCTAACTTAGCCAGGTCACAGATGCTCAGTATTTGCACCTGTCATTTGGTGCAAATGCTGTGTATGCAGTCCCGTCATCACAGAAACTTCTAATGGATTCAGTCAGTGTTCAGATTGACACATCACATTTGGGAAAAGGAGTAGAGTAGAACGTGTTGTCTGCACCTTAATTTTTGGGCTCCTCTTCCACTCAAAATATTACAGACTACATTTAACCACAAAAGCAGGTGAACACATTGCTTTCCAAATTGTTCTTTCCTGTCCTTTGCCTGCACTCCCACCTTGCTTTGTCCAAATGCTATTCTTCTTGTTGTTCTTCATACTTTTTCTCATGCCCAAGATGGTTCAATATAGTTGTTGGTGCTTGCCATAAGCAGGAAAGGAAAGGAAAGGAAAGGAAAGGAAAGGAAAGGAAAGGAAAGGAAAGGAAAGGAAAGGAAAGGAAAGGAAAGGAAAGGAAGATGTTTAGGAGGAGGGATTTTTAAGTAAGGGATTATTTTAAAATCTTCTAAACAGTATGCACAATTGCAGCCAATTCACATCAATTGACCTTTTGACAATTTGCTTCCTGTTTGGTCTTAATAAGAAACGAAGATTCTCATGCACTTTTGTTTAAATTACCCCACTCTTCATAATAAACCTATAAGACGGGACCAAATGTTGACTCCATGTTAGCAGGGGAAATTGAGGTACAGGGAAGGCAGATTAACCGAAATCAAAGTGACAGAATCAGAAGCTGACGCCAGGAAACTGGTCCCCAATCCATGTCCTTAAAGATGACACTTGGCACATCTAACTTGGTGCGACTTTCTGAATTTCCAGGTTTGGCTGGTTTGGAATGGAGGCACAAGAGGTCCCAAGACCATTGTTGAATTACGTTGGCGCTGGGCTCTCAGTAGTAAGGTAGGTAGCCGTTTCTGACCGCTTTATGTCTTCTCAAGGTCACATGGGCTTGCAGTTCTTTTCAAGCTGAATTTTATAGGATCAGCCTCGCTTTCCCCCAGATTCTTCCTACACAAATGCTCCCATGTCTGGGATCAGATTTGGCCCTTAAAAGCTCTGAGAACTTGGGAAAATAATTTAATTCCTTCAAAACTCCATTTCATTATCTATACCATGTAGCAAGTCACAATGCATAGTTCATAAATTAGAACCAGAAGATATATTTCTGCCAACTAAAACATCTTACATAGGAAAATATTATGCTGGCTGCCTTACGGGCCTGCAGTGTGTTGTTTTTCTTTCTGTTCACAGCAGTGGTCCCCTCTTCTCCTGAGGAATATCCGGCCAAACCCCCGGGGATGCACAGTGCCAGACCTTTCATTTAACCCCTTAGGGATGCACTTAGCACGCCGTTTTAGTCATAGCTGTTAAGATTGGAAGAATCGAACAAAATTAACACACACTTCTTTTTCCTTCTTCCCTGTTCCACAAATAAAGGGATTGTCCTTAGTGTGGATCATGGCGACCTCATATACAATTATTTTTCTCTTTAAGTCAAGACTCTAGGTTTTCACTTCAAGGACATGTTTTAACAGCTTATCTTTGGTGTGTCTGAACTGAAAGCATCTCTACCCTTGTGCTTTCTGGCCATTTTTTTTAAAGATTTATTTATTTTTTTAATTACAAAGTCAGATACACAGAGAGGGCTTTCTGGCCATTTTAATAAAAGTAAGGCTCCATTCGACACAGACATGGTGATTCTGTGACAACTGCAGGTGGAGATGAGCGCTCAATGCCTGGGCGAGTAAGACGTACACCTCCATGCAGATACGCTAGGCAGAGGAGTGATTGGTGTCCAGGCAGGGGAGATTGGGGCAGCATGGGATTGCATGATATTTCATAATGCTACTTAGAACTGTGTACAATTTAAAACTTACAAAGTGTCTAATTCTAGAATGTTGTATCTAATATTTTCTTTTTAAAATTTTGTCTTTGATGATGTTTACATAGTTGGTTAGGGTAGAAAGAGTTGAGGATTAGGGGAAAGTGGGTGAGACCATTGTTGACACGTTTTCTTTTCCTTCTTCCTGTATCTGGGGGAAGGGAGGAGATAAGAGGAGGGCTGCACCCAGCCCTCCAGCTACCTCGGGACCCAGAGATGGGGAACAGCCACCTGATGTCATCCCAGGGTCCCCAGTGTGGAGCATGCTCCAAGGATTCTACTTCGGTGGTTTCGCTAGTTCTGAAACGCCATCAATCTCACCGGTCCAAGGATGAGGAAATCATTCTAAGATCCATCGGCTGGTATAGTCCACCTTAGAGTCTCCATTCACCCAGATATTTGCTGTCAGTGCTTGGCTGGGGTAGTTGACCGATTCATTGTGCCCTCCGTCCTCTGCTGTGGTACCAGCTGTCCTCTGCAGGCCCCAGTGGACAGCCATATTCTGCATGTGCATCTGGGTGTGCCATACACTGCTTCCTCTGATCCACCGAGGAGGCCCAGTTCTGGCACAGGCATGTCTTGGTCAAGTGACAGCTCCTGTAATTCTCCCCATGTTTGGAGCTCTGAGTCGAGCAATGCAGTTGGGGAATCCTGAAAGAAACCTTGTCTGAGGTAATCCCAGACCTGACTCTTGTGTGTGCTTGCCAGTACAGGGTCTGCCTATGTCTGTCACCTACTTCAATCCACACACACTGGTAGCTGCAATTGCTGGATCATTTCTGTCTCCAGCCTCTTACATAAACCAGTGGATACTGTGACCCAGCCCAGCCCTGCCTACCACATACTTGGCCCTCACGTACACCAGCAAGAGCTGCAGCCTGGCAGGAACAGTGGCCTTGCCTGACTGGCCCACACCCGTTCTGGCTCTTACTGTTGAATGCTACAGCCCAGCCCTGCCTGGTCCATGCCCAGACATAGCTCTCAAGTGATTCTGTGAGTTCCAAGACCTGACCCAGACTGTCCTACACTCACTCTCTCACAAGTAGCAGTGGGTGCAGATGCCTAGTCCAGTCTGGCACAACCCAAACCCAGGCCACACCCATGCCAAGGGACACTACCACTATGTGCAGCCAGGTCACTGCCCCCATTCTGGTTCTCATGTTCACCAGTGGGAACCACAACCCAGCTGAAGTATGCCCCTAGCTCCCCTAGCAGACCTGATCCCAGCCATGGATCTAGTGCATGCCGGTGGTTGCTCTGAGGATGCTCAGTGTCTAGCCCTGCCAAGTGGGCTCCCAGCCCTAGCTTTCGTGTGTGCTGCTGAGTGGTAGTCGGCAGTAGTGCATGCTAACTAGTCCAGCTCAGATCTCCCACGTGGGCTGCTGCGTCGTTGTGACTCAGTTCTCCGCTCCCGACCACTTGGTCTTAGCCGGCTCACTCACTTGCAAGTGTAGTAATGGAAGTCCCTCAGAAAGCATTCCTCACTTGCAGCATACTCCCTCAGCCGTCCTCCCTCACACATCCACCCCTGTGCCCTGGTCACTCCACAGGCCTTGTGCCTGGGAGCACATGGGGCCAAGCTAAGCCCCCATTTAGTATTTTCAGACAGTGGGTAAGCATGGATAAGCATGGATAAAGGAGACTTCCAGGGCACTGTTCGTTGGGCTTGATGTTTCCTTACTTGTTCTTAGCCCTCTCTCACCTTTGAAAACGTGTTCTTTTTTTATCTGCTTTTGGATGTGTCTGTCGAGTAAGCACTCTGAATGAGGATGAAAAGAAGTTTAGATTTCAGCATGGCGGAGTTTGGTCAATAAAACCTAATGGGAATGAGGTGACCTTAAATTCTGTCCCCTTTCCTCTCTGACCTGCCACCCATAATGGCTGCCACTGCCTGGAAAGATTTTAGTACTTTTTTTTTTTTCCTTTGGGGAGAGGAACAGTATATTTTCTTTCCCTAACTATGCTGGCTTCTCCCTAGACACATTCAGGAACAATCTCTTTGTCATTGAAATGTTGCCTTAGGGAGTGGTCCAGGTCTATTGGAGAAGAAATAACATTGATTATTCTCAAATGGTGGATTCCTAACACTTCTTTGGTTGAAGCGGTTTGGTGCTTTGTACAGTTCACATAGAATTCTAGCTTTGCCTAGCCCTGTCCCTGAAACAATCTGAACTCAAAGACTAATGTCGCATTTGGCTTAATGGTAGCTTAAGTCCAGTTTACCTAGTCCAACAGGCATTGTTTTTCTACATATTTCTGAATTATTTTTTAAAGGAAGTGCAATTGCAAATGAATGTTCTGGGTTCCACCTCTTCCACCCATATGACCCTGCACCGATCGCCTTGTTTTCCTAAGCCTTGGCTTCCTCCTTAAAGATAGCAGTGAGTTCAGCAGCTGCTTTGAGTTAAGTTAAACAAATGTAAGTGCCCTGAAACTGCTTTTTATATTAATTCTGCTGTGCATCTAGTTTAAGAATTATCTTGATTATTCGTAACTGTTCGTTTTCAATTAATGCTTCCCCTTTGGACACACATTGTCCAAATGTATGTTAATCCGCCCCGTGCCCTTGCAGCCCAGTTTGGAGCTTGGGGTGGTGGCAGGGCACCTATCACATGTCCAACACTGTCTTTATGTTTCTGTAATGAGAAGAATTCCCAAAATCTCATCTCATCCTCTTCACTCGGTCAAACCAGTTTGTTATGAAAAGTATCCATTGAAGGAACTCGGAGTTTCCTAGTCTGTTGAGTTAGAATGTTGATTTTCTTTTTAAAGGTAAATGTACTGCTTCCAGCCTTTGCACAGTCTCATGTTTAAAGAGGCGGGTTGAGGGTTTCCGCCTTGCATTTTCCTGTTTCACAAACAACACTATGTTTAAGATAAACCAGCCTAGGTATTTCATATAGGAAAGAATGCAGCACAGGGAGTTAGTGGTAAGAACGTTGTGAGAACCAGAAGGTGGCATCACCCACAACCCAAACACCCACAAGTCCAGCTGGCACTTCTGCAGCACCCTCTGCCCAGTGCCACTACGGCTTCTTCCAGCTTTTCCTCTTCTGCACAGAGCTCCTGCTGGCAAGTGCCAGCGGCCGGTGGAGCTGGGAGGATGGTGCTTTGTGCTTCAGGCTCTGGGTGGGAGGGGAGCTCACACCAAGAACAACATGCCAGGACATTGTCTGAAATGTTGCTTTAATGAAAACCAGGCGTCAGCGTTCTCTTACAAAGCAGATTATTTTTTTTAATAAAAAAAAGAATAATATGCTTTAGATTATTTTTGGAGAAATCTGCTTTCCATTCTCTTCTCCCTGAACTTGCTGTCCCTGGGTAATGGTTTACTCCTCCATTTCAGCTGTTCTTTCACGTTGTGAAGAAACCCACATGTCTGCTTCCGCCCTGACCGCATCTCTGGGCCACACTGCACATCTAACCGTGCCCCAGGCCACACGTCCGAGGCGCAGATGCCCAGGGCTCCTGCCTTCCGGAAGGGGACAGTGCTGCTCAGAACCCATGGACCCTGGGTCCTTGGTTTGTTTCTCTCGTTTCACTTTGCCTTCTCCGTTTCTCAGCCAGAATCACTTTTCCTTTCAAAAAAATAAATAGAACTAATTCTTTTAAAATGAGTTTGTTGATTTTATGTATTTTTAAAGGCAGAGAGACAGTGTTCACATCTGCCAGTCCGGTGTCTGTGTACACGCCGCCAAGAACACGGGCTGGGTCTGGCCCACGGGGCTGGATTTCAGTCCGGGTTTCCCACGAGGCATTGGCAGGGACTCAGCTGCTCGAGCCCTCACCTGCTGCTTCCCAGGTTACACAGTGGCAGGAAGTGGGGCTCGGACCTGGGCACTCGAGTATGGGAAATTGCCAGCCCAGACAGCACCTCCACCACTAAGCCAGGTGCAGACTGGCTTGTTCTCATCTGTTAGGAATCAGGCCACATCAGTCTTCTGTTTAAAAACCTTTGAGGCTTCCCTTTGGATTCAGAGTAAACTTGTCTCCTGAACCGGGTTTGCCCTTTCCGGTGTGTGCATTCAGCCCTTCTGCCTAGCACGTCTGACCCCTGGGTCATGCATCTGTCGGCCCTGGCTTGTTGACCGTGTCCTTCTCCAGACACTGTGTCCAGCCTCCCGTGCTTGGCCACTGTTGACGTCAGCTTCGATTTTCCATCCTGCGAGATATTCCCTTGAATATCCTCCTGTCCCCTGCTGCTTCTCCAGTAAGAGCCGTTTGTGTAGCTCCAACATATTTTATTTTGTGAATGATCTTTTAAATAAAGAACAACTTACATAATAAAAAATGTGGGCAGCTTGATATAGACCAGCGTGTGGATAAATGTCACTGAAATTTCATTTTTCTTACAGTGCTTTCATATTTTTGTTCATCAAAAGTGAAATACCAAATAACACTTGTCCCATGGATGTCACACCATTAATGACAGAACATGTGAGTACAGTCATTTGCTACACAAAATTATGATTTGAAACATTGACGGGAAGGTAATGGGTTATTTTAAAGATTTATTTATTTTTATTGGAAAGGCAGATATACAGAGAGGAGGAGAGACCGAGAGGAAGATCTTCTGTCCGATGATTCACTCCCCAAGTGACCACAACAGCCAGAGCTGAGCCAATGCAAAGCCAGGAGCCAGGAGCTCTTCCGGGTCTCTCACATAGGTGCAGGGTCCCAAGGCTTTGGGCCATCCTTGACTGCTTTCCCAGGCCACAAGCCGAGTGCTGTATGGGAAGCAGGGCAGCCAGGATATGAACCGGCTCCTGGAGCATTCAAGGTGAGGACTTTAGCCATTAGGCCGCTGTGCTGGGCCCTAACTCTGACTTTCAAGTAAAATAAATAAATCTTCAAAAAAAAAAAAAAAGCAGAAACAACATGATAAGTTAGTATGCAACCATAAGGCATGAGCGCCTTTCCATGCAAAAAGCAAAATTGGATTTAATCCTTGTCCAAGAATTCCAGTCTTGTTCCCTACCTGGAATAAACAGCATTGTGCTCCTATCGTCAGTGTCACCTGTTGCGCGGCACAGACGAGTACCTTCAATAGTAGAACTAGAATGAATTTACTCATAATTTTTCCTGCCTTAGAATATTTGCCTTATCTGGAAATCTGGCTGAAAATGTATTATCACTTCTTCTGGGAAAGAAAGCAGTGTTAAAATGCTTACTGATTCAAAGCCTTGAGTGTTTCATAGTTCTAATTTCTCTACAGATTACTAAAAAATAGAGAAACAAAACACAATTATTAACAACTTGTGCTAGTTTGGACTGTGGGGTAGAGTAGCCACATGAAAAGTGGTGAGATGTGTTTGCAGAAGGCTTTCCAACCGGTAAACTGTTCTGAATTAAACAGGAGCAAATGGTCAGTGCCTGACATAGTTGGCTGGACCTCCACCCGAGACCCCAGCACTCCATGTGGGCGCTAGTTCCTGTCCTGGCTGCTCCGCTTCAGATGCAGCTCCCAGTTATGGCTTGAGGAAGCAACAGAGGAAAGCCTGAATCCTTGGGCCCCGGCACCCACATGGGAAACCCGGAAGAGGCTCCTGGCTGCTTGCCTTGGATCAGCTCAGCTCCAGGCCTTGTGGCTATTTGGAGAGGAAACCTGTGGATGAAAGATCTCTCACTCTGCCACTCCTTCTCTCCATAACCTGGCCTTTCAGATAAAATAATAATAATAATAATAATAATAAATAAACAAACAGTAAAGAGCAGAATCAGAAATATTCGGTTATAGAATGAGCAGAATACATTGGTAACATACTTGTATTTTAAAAATTTATTTTTTTATTTGAAAAAAGATCTTTCATCTGTGGTTTTACTCCTCAAATGCCTGCAATGGTTGGGACTGGGCCAAGGCAAAGCAAACAGGAGCTAGGAATGTCGTCCGAGTCACCCACGTAGCTGCTGAACTCAGGTGCGTGTGTCACGGTCTGCTACTTCAGGCACACCAGCAGAGAGTTCTGGCAGAAGCAGGGTTAAGACACTGTGCCCTGACATGCTTGTGTTTTAGATTATGTCGCCAAGAGGAGAGAGAACGTGGAAATCTTTTTGACTGGACATGTTTTATGATCTTAGTTCTTTTTGTTCTGGCTTGTGCCACCGTTCTCAACAGGTGATCAACTCAGCTCAAGACTCCTGTCCCAGTGATCGCGGTAACACCTGGGTGGATAAACTGTCTGTAGCTCACCATCGCCTAGTGTAAGGAAATGTTACTTCTTTTCTCTGTTACTGCTTTTGTATTGGATAAAAGCAGCGATTATCAGCATCAAGTGGTGGACCTTCTGAGTTCAAAAACTGACCACTCAAGCATTGACTTCTTGCCCCGAAGAGTAAGGTTTCTTTTACCTCTGCCAAGTTCGGCACAAAGTCTCTGAGCTGCCTCAGGAACTACCAAGCCCAGGTGGCCTCTCTAACCAGTAAGGAGCGGACAGAAATAAATTCACTTGGGCAGGACTCTTGGGCCTCCAATGAAAGAGGGGATATACCTGCACCAAGCTCACAGAGTCAAATCTGATCTAGTCTGCTGCCCAGCTGCCCTGCCTAACCTGGGGATTCTTCTGCTCACATGTTAGATGTGTAATCCCCGGGCGTTTGTGGTTGAATTGTGTCTGTGTGAGCACCAACCCACTGTCCCCAGAAGGACTCAGCATATGTGTTGTCTCCAGTTCAGCCTCTGTATCTTACAGTGCTCTTATTTGTTGGTTTGCTCAACTGCTGAATCCATTAGAAAATATTAATAGTTGCATTTCAACCTTGACGCCTATTACTACCTTTATGTAGTGACATCTTGGTTGTTTTTTCTCAAGTCTATAAAGCATTTCTTTTGAGGATGTATATGCTGTCTTCACTGTGGCCAGGAGGCAGCTCAAGGTGTATTTACGTGTGAGTATCAGAATGAATGAACTAGCAAGGAAACAAGCTTTGAAGAAGGTAGTATTAAATCTTTCCAGAAAATAATCTTTGAAGACATTTTTCACGAAACATTTCCTCCACTAATGGAGTATTTCTTTATATATATGTATATATCTATATCTATGATGCAGATATTTTAGTTGTCTCAAAATGAGCCGTGCCTTACCCAGGATGACGAAGGCCAGCTGCACAAGATACATGAGCAGGACACACTGCCCTGGCAGCCTGGCACTGCCCATGTCTCTTAGTCCTTCAGTGACATTGCTTACGTGAAAATTCCTCAGTGACAAGTATTCAAGTTGGCCAAGCATTTGTAAGCTTAGAGGGGAACAGTGTTTGCCCCTAAAACTGTCTTCTGTTTCATCTCACTGCCCATCACATCAAGTCTAAGGGACTGTTCTGGATATGTTCATCATGCCCCCGACCCCAACATTACTGCAAGTGCTTACCTCCTACAGCCAGGGCCCGAGTCTGAGGAATCGCAAGGTCTCAGAACCTAAAGTATTTTCCTCTGATTAAAAAAATAATAATGATTTTTTCTGTGTCTGAGCTCCTTGGGCCATTTGGTTAAGCATCACTTTGTTTTCACTAAGCCATAATCAACCAAGGCATGAGCAGACGGGAGACGTCCATAGTTTTGAACAAAAGCGAATTTAGATGGTCCTCATTCTGTGCTGTGTGCTTTAAAAGAGATGTATAAGGCGTGATATCATATTGGTAAATAGTTCACACAGTTGGAGATCTGGGTTTATTGTTGTGTATTATGCAATTTAATAGTCACAAAATGCTCATCTGCATAGCGACAGACCATCACATCTGGGAATCATGCACTTCCAAAATCAGTAGGGAACCAACATGGCCTTCTAGCCCGTGATGCCTTGTGTCATACTAGGAATTACTTTGACCTGTCCCAGTCACAGAGTCTGAGAAGTTGGGTGGTATCTACTTGCTTGCTTGCGATTTGCCTTTGAGCTGTCTTTGGCTTTGCTCATGATTGCAAGTGTGTGTTAATCAGAAATATCGTCCTGGGTCAATACAATGATTTGTCTTTCCAGGGGTTGCAGTCTGGCAGTGATATCTGGAATACTGTATGGATCAACATTTGTGCCAATCCTTTATATCAAGGACCACAGCAAAAGAAATGACAGTGTATATGCAGGGGCAAGCCAGTATGGTGAGAATAAAGTTACTCTGCTTTGTCTACAAACCCATTGTTACCATTTTTCTAGAACTGTAAAAAGCATGTGAACAATAGTCAATATGTGTATATACATTTGCTCTTTTTCATTATAAGTGGCAAAATAGAAAGGCATTAAATCCTCAAGGTATTAAAGGGCTGATGGATTATTTTTATAAAATCTTGAACAGGCATTTGCAATCACTTTAGTCAGGATTCATTTCAGTCTCAGGTCTGAATGCATGGTTTCTAACTTTCTAATAAAACTTGGAGATTATTTTACAGTTAGATAATCTCTGAGAAAATATGTATTCTGCTCCCTGAGAATGTGTTAAGGCGCAGTGTGCAGAACTTTGACTTCAGATAAAGGCCAAACGCTAACCTTATTAAAGGTCAAAAGAGAACCTCTTTAGCCAGAGAGTATTATTTTTTAAACATAGCACAGTGCATTGGAAAGCCCAGTATCACGTTTCCTGATAATGCCTCAGTTTCCAGTGATAGAATTAATCCTTCGGGAATAAACTCAACGCTATATCAAATAGTCTGATCCGGGCTCGAATGGAATCAAGAGAGTGACTCCTCCGGGGAGTTCTAGAATTGTGGCGAAACAGCTTACACTCGTGACATGGTAAGAGAGTGATAGCCTGGAAGAAACAGTCCTACATCCCATGCAGTGAGAAATGCATGTGCCCGGTGTTCAGATAAGTGTGACGTCGGAAGGGCAAAAGTCATGAGGGAAGTATTGGTGAGGAAATGGGGATTAGAAGTCGACTTGCGTAAGAGGGGTGGCCTTTGAACAGCTGCCAGTTCCCTCTTCATTTTTGTGTCTAGCCCCACGTACAAGGCTCCTAACGTTTACTCACATTTCCCTTTATACAAAGACTTTTTATTGTGACTTTTAAAAACTGTATTTGTACAGACAGAACAGATTTCATGAAGTTCACAGATAAAAATTCCAAGATTGTAATGGTATTGCCTCCCTCCTTCTTCCTTTTTTCCTTTAATTTTTTGTGATAATATATTTTCAATTTATTTCACAATCACTGGCTCAAATACTTTTTTGTACACTTTTCATTTTTAAAAATAAAAACTAATAAAAAGGGGGGATAACACAAGAGAAATTGAAAGAGAAGGAAAAATGGGAGTGAGGAAAGAAAGCAACCAGAAATGAATCTAGGGAGCCAGGTACTTGTGAGAAGTGTGCCATGGACTTGGCCTCCAGACATCCTGTTGCCACAAAGGGCATCACTTCAGTCCCCCAACTCAGTGAAAACAAGAACACAACCACTGATTGTCCAGGAGCGAAGTTGTTCTTGGTACTGGGCAATAACCAGCAATGACCTCAGCGATGTCCTTGCGCAAACAGAACAGCTGAGTTCTTGGAGATTTTTTTTTTAATGATACATCTGAATATATTCACTTTATTCCACTTTATTCAAAAATAATTTTGAATGCCTTTTAGGAAGGCATTATTTATAACAAAACATATGTCAAATGGGCTCTTTCCTAAGCACTTTACAATCATGACAATTGATACCATTATTTTTCCTCATTTTACAATTGAAAATTTTGAGACAAGGCGATTTGAGGTAATTTACCCAAGTCCCAGAGTCGGTGAGTATATAATAAGGTGACCTGCCGGGCAGCCTGCGGGTTTAGTCCTTGCTATGGTACACAGCTAGATGCGGTGTTCTTAGCTAATATTAAAGGGAAGTGGAAGATTTAGAAGAACAAACAAAAGCTCTTTGTCCTTCAGCTTGCCTCCCCAAACATAGCCATTCTTTGTCAGAGTCTTTGATGGCAGAAACAGTGAGTGCTGTGTGGTTACACAGCCAAGACCCTGTAGTGCACCCATCTGTGTGAACAGGCTGCCATCTGCTCAAGTGGGCTGCTTTCTCACACGTGGAGCCAATGTCATGTGCTCCTAGCTGCCCCCACGGAATGAGGCTTCAGTGAGCTATGGAGTAAAACTCATGGTGGGATAACTTCCCGGATCCTTCTGGAATGATCAATAACTATATGACATTGGTACCCTAAAACACTATTCAGCCATAACCCCCGCAGCCTGCCTACCTGAACATTTTCTACAGCTGCTTGTCATTAGCAAAAGTCGGTCTGCATACAAGGGAGCTTTCTCATCGCGGGCAGCTAATGCCTGTTGCTTCTTAGTGAGCTTTCCCAGGAGGTCATAAAAACCTGATCATAGTAACCGGCTGACTGCCTAATATTGCTAAGGTTTTAAATATGTCAATTAAAACAGTATGTGAATAGTATGTCCATAACCAGGGTGACGAAATATGATTAATAGTTCCTTTTACAGTTTTGTTGAGTTTTCAAAATTTGAATGTAGCTGGAACGATTAAGAATGATGTGCAAGACTTACATAATCTGTTTTCAGATTTGGACTACGTGTTTGCACACTTCACCGGCATCTTCCTTACAAGCACAGTCTACTTCCTGGCCTACTGTATCATCATGAAAAATAGTCCTAAGCTACATCCCGCAGCAGTCCTACCAGGTAAGGGTGTGTCCTGCAAGAAGTTCTCTGGTTTTGTGAAGCATCATCCTTCACTTCCTTAGCTTGAATGATTTTGTGTAATTGATTCTCCTAATTGCTTTCAGCCAAGTCGCTATCAAATATGAAGGAAGGGCCTGGCGTGGTGGCCTAGCAGCTTAAGTCCTCACCTTGAACACACTGGGATCCCATATGGGCGCTGGTTCTAATCCCGGCAGCCTCACTTCCCATCCATATATGAAGGAATACTAGGGAACTTGATAGGAAATGTTAGTTGTTATTTCCAAAGCTTAAATGTAAGCAGTTGACCTAAGGTGGTTGCAGATACTGTTCACATCTAGGATCTAGTACCTTCCTGGAGCTTCTCTGCACCACCCAATCTCTACTTCAGCTGCTGTCCTGAGGGATTCATTTAATGTCAGTAATGTTAAAAGATACATTGTTACACACGGCAGAATCAAGAGCCAGGAAATGATGCGGTTTCTAAAACGACCATGAGAAGCAGTTCAAACCCCCTATTGGCCACATGAGTTTGAGATCGCATTTTTGTACACTCGTTGATATTCCTGTCATGTGGAAAGTGTTCGTGTTTCACCTGAGGAAGAGAGTTTGCAGATGTGCCCTGTGTGTGTTGCAGGCTTCCTGTCCGGGGTGCTCTGGGCAGTAGCCACCTGCTGCTGGCTCTTGGCTAATCATTCTCTAAGTGCTGTGGTCAGCTTTCCGATCATCACTGCTGTAAGTCACTCATTTTTCTCCCCAAATTTTTGTTTTTCCAATGTAAACCTACTTTTTTGAAGCGCTGTGAGATCACTACAGGCTGCCCTGAGTCTGACTTTCCAGGAGTGCGGTGGATGGGACACATTCAGGTGAACGGCTGGCGCCTGTGAGTCCTCATCCTCGCCATCCTTTGGGAACATTACCAAACTCATTTTAGCAGGCTTGTTGAAGCATAGGCTGTAATGTCCTTTCAGATCGTGGTTGGATCCTTGTACCAAATGTCACATTGCACGTATTATAAAGGATCTTTGAAAAGCTCATGGGCGGGACAAGTGTCTGGTCTACAGTTTTAATAGGCCAGCTGGGACACCTGCACCCTTATCGGATATCTGGGCTGGAGTTCGGGCTCTGCTCTCAACTCTGGCGTGCTGCTAATGTGCGCCACTGGAAGCAGCAGAGACGGTTCAGGTGATTGGGTCACGGCTCTCCACGGGGAGGACCTGGACCGGCCCATCCTCTCGCTGCAGGGCTGCAGGCGTTTGGGGAGTGGCCCCGTGGGCGGACCTTTCACTGGGTCTCTAGTTCCCCTTTCGCCCTGCTCCCTACACCCTCACCAGACTTTGCAGTAACTAAAGGCTCGGGCTTCGGAGCCAGCTAGCAGGCGCTGAACTCACCGAGGGTGAGGCACGGTGTCTTCCACCGCCGGAGCCCCGGGGACAGGCTGCTGAGTGATGTCCCAGCGATGTCCCAGCACACAGCCAGCAGCATGCCGCTGTTTCTTACTAATTTCATGGCTGATATTGTAAGGAACTGGGTCAGTAGACAAAAATCCACTTTCTGATTTTAATAGTTTATTATACATGTATCACACACTAACTTTCATATAGCACGAAATAGTTAAATGAAGACCATGAAAAAAAGGAGTTGGGATTTTTTGACTTAACATTTAGCATTATGTGGAATTATGGTTAAGATTATGGACAGTTTTCACTGAGAATATTTTTATATGTTCTCCAACTGAGACTTTATAAGAAAATATCCAATTGATTAAAGTTCTTATTTTTATTTAAGGGTCCAGGATTAATAGCCGCCATGTGGGGTGTCTTCATGTTTAAAGAAATACAGGTATGTACAAGAAGGGGAGACTTAAAAAAAATAG